>NC_069503.1:115213723-115579150 GCF_027579735.1 Bombina bombina
TGAATAAATCAATTTCTTTTTTCTTACCTTAAGATTTGACTTTTTCCCTGTGGGCTGTTAGGCTCGTGGGGGCTGAAAATGCTTCATTTTATTGCGTCATTCTTGGCGCGGACTTTTTTGACGCAAATTTTTTTTTCTGTTTCTGGCGTCATACGTGTCGCCGGAAGTTGCGTCATTTTTGACGTTCTTTTGCGCCAAAGGTGTCGGCGTTCCGGATGTGGCGTCATTTTTGGCGCCAAAAGCATTTGAGCGCCAAATAATGTGGGCGTCATTTTTGGCGCTAAAAAAATATGGGCGTCACTATTGTCTCCACATTATTTAAGTCTCATTATTTATTGCTTCTGGTTGCTAGAAGCTTGTTCACTGGCATTTTTTTCCCATTCCTGAAACTGTCATTTAAGGAATTTGATCAATTTTGCTTTATATGTTGTTTTTTCTATTACATATTGCAAGATGTCCCACGTTGAAACTGAGTCAGAAGATACTTCTGGAAAATCGCTGCCTGGTGCTGGAGCTACCAAAGCTAAGTGTATCTGCTGTAAACTTATGGTATCTGTTCCTCCAGCTGTTGTTTGTACTGTTTGTCATGACAAACTTGTTAATGCAGATAATATTTCCTTTAGTACTGTTACATTACCTGTTGCTGTTCCGTCAACATCTAATACTCAGAGTGTTCCTGATAACATAAGAGATTTTGTTTCTAAATCCATTAAGAAGGCTATGTCTGTGATTCCTCCTTCTAATAAACGTAAAAAGTCTTTTAAAGCTTCTCATTTTTCAGATGAATTTTTAAATGAACATCATCATTCTGATTCTGATAATGGTTCTTCTGGTTCAGAGGATTCTGTCTCAGAGGTTGATGCTGATAAATCTTCATATTTATTTATAATGGAATTTATTCGTTCTTTACTTAAAGAAGTCCTAATTGCATTAGAAATTGAGGATTCTGGTCCTCTTGATACTAAATCTAAACGTTTAGATAAGGTTTTTAAATCTCCTGTAGATATTCCAGAAGTTTTTCCTGTCCCTAATGCTATTTCTGAAGTAATTTCCACGGAATGGAATAATTTGGGTAATTCATTTACTCCTTCTAAACGTTTTAAGCAATTATATCCTGTGCCATCTGACAGATTAGAGTTTTGGGACAAAATCCCTAAGGTTGATTGGGCTGTCTCTACTCTTGCTAAGCGTACTACTATTCCTACGGCAGATGGTACTTCCTTTAAGGATCCTTTAGATAGGAAAATTGAATCCTTTCTAAGAAAAGCTTACTTGTGTTCAGGTAATCTTCTTAGACCTGCTATATCTTTAGCGGATGTTGCTGCAGCTTCAACTTTTTGGTTAGAAGCTTTAGCGCAACAAGTAACAGATCATAATTCTCATAGCATTATTATTCTTCTTCAACATGCTAATAATTTTATTTGTGATGCCATCTTTGATATCATTAGAGTTGATGTCAGATATATGTCTCTAGCTATTTTAGCTAGAAGAGCTTTATGGCTTAAAACTTGGAATGCTGATATGTCTTCTAAGTCTACTCTGCTTTCCCTTTCTTTCCAGGGTAATAAATTGTTTGGTTCTCAGTTGGATTCTATTATCTCAACTGTTACCGGAGGGAAAGGAACTTTTTTACCACAGGATAAAAAATCTAAAGGTAAATTTAGGTCTAATAATCGTTTTCGTTCCTTTCGTCACAACAAGGAACAAAAACCTGATCCTTCATCCTCAGGAGCGGTATCAGTTTGGAAACCATCTCCAGTCTGGAATAAATCCAAGCCTTTTAGAAAATCAAAGCCAGCTCCTAAGTCCACATGAAGGTGCGGCCCTCATTCCAGCTCAGCTGGTAGGGGGCAGATTACGTTTTTTCAAAGAAATTTGGATCAATTCCGTTCACAATCTTTGGATTCAGAACATTGTTTCAGAAGGGTACAGAATTGGCTTCAAGATCAGGCCTCCTGCAAAGAGATTTTTTCTTTCCCGTGTCCCAGTAAACCCAGCGAAGGCTCAAGCATTTCTGAAATGTGTTTCAGATCTAGAGTTGGCTGGAGTAATTATGCCAGTTCCAGTTCTGGAACAGGGACTGGGGTTTTATTCAAATCTCTTCATTGTACCAAAGAAGGAGAATTCCTTCAGACCAGTTCTGGATCTAAAAATATTGAATCGTTATGTAAGGATACCAACATTCAAAATGGTAACTGTAAGGACTATCCTGCCTTTTGTTCATCAAGGGCATTATATGTCTACAATAGATTTACAGGATGCATATCTGCATATTCCGATTCATCCAGATCACTATCAGTTTCTGAGATTCTCTTTCCTAGACAAGCATTACCAGTTTGTGGCTCTGCCGTTTGGCCTAGCTACAGCTCCAAGAATTTTTACGAAGGTTCTCGGTGCCCTTCTGTCTGTAATCAGAGAACAGGGTATTGTGGTATTTCCTTATTTGGACGATATCTTGGTACTTGCTCAGTCTTCACATTTAGCAGAATCTCATACGAATCGAATTGTGTTGTTTCTTCAACATCATGGTTGGAGGATCAATTTACCAAAAAGTTCATTGATTCCTCAGACACAGGTAACCTTTTTAGGTTTCCAGATAGATTCAGTGTCCATGACTCTATCTTTGACAGACAAGAGACGTCTAAAATTGATATCAGCTTGTCGAAACCTTCAGTCACAATCATTCCCTTCGGTAGCCTTATGCATGGAAATTCTAGGTCTTATGACTGCTGCATCGGACGCGATCCCCGTTGCTCATTTTCACATGCGGCCTCTTCAGCTCTGTATGCTGAACCAGTGGTGCAGGGATTACACAAAGATATCTCAATTAATATCTTTAAAACCGATTGTACGACACTCTCTGACGTGGTGGACAGATCACCATCGTTTAGTTCAGGGGGCTTCTTTTGTTCTTCTGACCTGGACTGTAATTTCAACAGATGCAAGTCTTACAGGTTGGGGAGCTGTGTGGGGGTCTCTGACAGCACAAGGGGTTTGGGAATCTCAGGAGGTGAGATTACCGATCAATATTTTGGAACTCCATGCAATTTTCAGAGCTTTTCAGTCTTGGCCTCTTCTAAAGAGAGAATCGTTCATTTGTTTTCAGACAGACAATGTCACAACTGTGGCATACATCAATCATCAAGGAGGGACTCACAGTCCTCTGGCTATGAAAGAAGTATCTCGAATTCTGGTATGGGCGGAATCCAGCTCCTGTCTAGTTTCTGCGGTTCATATCCCAGGTATAGACAATTGGGAAGCGGATTATCTCAGTCGCCAAACGTTACATCCGGGCGAATGGTCTCTTCACCCAGAGGTATTTCTTCAGATTGTTCAAATGTGGGGACTTCCAGAAATAGATTTGATGGCCTCTCATCTAAACAAGAAACTTCCCAGGTATCTGTCCAGATCCAGGGATCCTCAAGCGGTAGCAGTGGATGCATTGTCACTTCCTTGGAAGTATCATCCTGCCTATATCTTTCCGCCTCTAGTTCTTCTTCCAAGAGTAATCTCCAAGATTCTGAAGGAATGCTCGTTTGTTCTGTTGGTAGCTCCAGCATGGCCTCACAGGTTTTGGTATGCGGATCTTGTCCGGATGGCCTCTTGCCAACCGTGGACTCTTCCGTTAAGGCCAGACCTTCTGTCGCAAGGTCTTTTTTTCCATCAGGATCTCAAATCCTTAAATTTAAAGGTATGGAGATTGAACGCTTGATTCTTAGTCAAAGAGGTTTCTCTGACTCTGTGATTAATACTATGTTACAGGCTCGTAAATCTGTATCTAGGGAGATATATTATAGAGTCTGGAAGACTTATATTTCTTGGTGTCTTTCTCATCATTTTTCCTGGCATTCTTTTAGAATTCCGAGAATTTTACAGTTTCTTCAGGATGGTTTGGATAAAGGTTTGTGTGACAAAACCAATCTCGCCACTGTACATTGGAGGGCCTGTTATGGAACATTCTTTGGGCTGGAGGTACATGGGCTTAAGGATACCCAGAGACTGCATGGAAATATGGAATTTTATATGCTGGACACCCCATGTACTTTCATACCTCTGTCTTATGTCTATGTCACCCTGTATCCATAAATACAGGATGGGTACAGGGTGTGAGTGCCCCTTGTGGGAGCAATTGTGACTCTATAAGCAAAGTGGGCATAAAAGACTTTATAGCTAATAAGAACTGTTCCTATATTCTGTAATAAGATGTATTCTATGTATGTTTAAGATCTGATTGTGTCTCAGGAGTCTGTCTGGGTAAACTGATTGTGTCCTTGTGTGATTATGTTAACTAGACTGCCCAACATCAGATTGTCTGAGTAAACGTTCTTCCCTAGTTAATTAACTTAATATGTTAATCTGTTTTACCTGTGAATAGACAATTGTTTGATGCATTGTTCATATGTTTGCTTTACTGTTAAACCAATGCCCTTTGTAACCTGAAGCAAGGGTGTATAAATCTGTGTGCTGCCTTCAAATAAAGCAGATATTCTGTTTAAACCTGAAAACTGGCTGGTTTGTGAATTGCTGATTCCCTATGCAGGACGTTGTTCCCTGGTATTAACCCTTGGTACACTGTTGGTACCGTAACATTGGTGGCAGCGACGGAATGAACCTTATCGCCCAGAAGAGCAACTACACAAGCCAGTAACCTCAGGAAGAGGGGGATTATTACAATACTGACTAAGATGGAAAAGAGAAAAGTAAATTTTGCAGCTTTTAAAAACTTCCTGGAAACAGAAGGAGAGATTGATGTGTACCTTGCGGATTTTGAGAGGCAATGTGCACTACACAAGGTACCCGCAGAGGACTGGGTCACGATATTATCTGGAAAATTATCCGGCCGGGCCAGAGAGGCTTTTCGGGCCATTCCAGATGAGGAAGTCAGGGATTATAATACTGTAAAAGAGGCTCTGCTCTCCAGGTATGCGGTTACACCGGAGGCATACCGGAGACGGTTCAGAGACACTGTTAAATTAGCTGGAGATTCCTACCTTGAGTGGGCATGTAAGGTGCACCGCACAGCAGCTCACTGGATAGCGGGGTGCCAAGCCATATCTGGGGAAGAGGTGCTGCAGCTATTCCTGTTGGAACATTGCTTCGACAAATTACCCGCAGGAGTTCGAGAGTGGGTTCGGGACCGTAAACCCTCCACCCTGCAGGAAGCGGCTCGCTTGGCAGATGAGTATACGGATGCCCGCAAACTGGACATTGCTACCACTAAGCCCCCTGCTAGAGTGGAGTACAGACCCCCAGTCACCCCAGCAGCTGCCAGTTACCAAACCCCGGCGCACTGCTATACCACACGGCCTCCGGCCACGAACTACCCTCAGAGAGCCCTGTTCAATTCGCGGGGCTACTCACAACCTATTCGGTGCTTTAGATGTAAGCAACTAGGGCACAAAAGACCAGAGTGTCCCCTAAACGCAGCGAACCAAGCGCAGTCCTGGAGAAGACCCGCCGGCGGAATCCCACGTAATCCTCAGCCTGCGGCCCGCTACGTAGAGGCGCAAGAATGCTGGAGCATCCTACATGAGACAGACCTTGTGCAAGCTGCCCACCGGAATAACCGGCAACTGGTTAAAGTGAATGGGAAGAAGGTCAGTGGTCTACGGGATACTGGTGCTACCATGACCTTGCTTCAAAAGAACTTGGTGTCTGAGAAACAGTACACTGGAGACACTGTGGCTGTGAGGGTAGCAGGGGGCGATGTGTTCAGCCTACCTGTTGCCAGGGTACATTTGGATTGGGGAGTGGGCGCTAGACCTGTGAATGTGGGGGTCAAGAAGGACTTACCTGCTGATGTTCTTCTTGGAAATGACTTGGCCCCCCTTGTTTCTGCCTACGCTCCTATGGGTCCCGCTGATGTTAACTCTGTGACTACCCGTGCCCAGATCCGTGCAGCAGAGACTGACCCACCTGCTGCTAAGCCCCAGGACGCTGAGCTCAGTAAATCTCTATCCGCTATTGATATGTGGAGGTCCCGTTACAATGCGCTGATGAAGGAGAAGAGGAGCGCAGAGGAAAAAGCACGTTTAGAACAGGAATCTCTGCTAGACAAGCTGCACCGGCAGAAAACACCAGCTTGAGAGTGGAACATGAAACATTAAAGACAAACTTAGTGACACTGGAGGAGAAGCTGACGCTGGCTCATAGTGAGGTGCAGCAACTCAAGGGCACCCTATGTCAGTATGAAGGGATTGTGGATACCTATAAAGAGCAGGTACAGAAAACTCGTAAAGAAGCTGATGGGATTTTGAAGGACTGTTTGGCCCTGGTCTGGGCACTGAGGAATTTGAACCCTTGTTTGTATGGACAGGAATTCTCTCTCATAACGGGAATACAGATGGATTGTCCCAGCAAACTGACATGCCTACCAGGCGCTCTGGTGGTATATGCCACAGTATATACCCTGGACAGCCGAGCATGACAAACCAGAGGGAGAGGAGTTTGATGGTCCTGTCCCCCAGCAACACGGCTGTTTAGCCAAAGGGGAGACGATTGGTCTCCCCCTCCAGCAGCACAGCTATGTATCCGAAGGGGAGACAGTCGGTCTTCCCCTCCAGCAACCAGGCTCCCACCAGGCTACTTCCATGGTAGTGCTGGCACCCGGGCAGAGTACAGCTGGTCTCTGCCCACCTCGCAACCCACCAATTCAGCGTACCAGTCCCCCACACAGCTGTGGTGAGGCACCTGGACATGGACAAGTTTTCCCCGTACTCAGGTGTAGTAACCATTTATTGTGGGTGGGCTGTACTACTAATTGTGTTTTATGGGTGGGTTGCTGGACTAACCAGGGCACTGACCGGCAGGAGGTCAGATACCCTGTTAGTCTGTTTGGAAAAGGGGAGAGATGTGACAAAACCAATCTCGCCACTGTACATTGGAGGGCCTGTTATGGAACATTCTTTGGGCTGGAGGTACATGGGCTTAAGGATACCCAGAGACTGCATGGAAATATGGAATTTTATATGCTGGACACCCCATGTACTTTCATACCTCTGTCTTATGTCTATGTCACCCTGTATCCATAAATACAGGATGGGTACAGGGTGTGAGTGCCCCTTGTGGGAGCAATTGTGACTCTATAAGCAAAGTGGGCATAAAAGACTTTATAGCTAATAAGAACTGTTCCTATATTCTGTAATAAGATGTATTCTATGTATGTTTAAGATCTGATTGTGTCTCAGGAGTCTGTCTGGGTAAACTGATTGTGTCCTTGTGTGATTATGTTAACTAGACTGCCCAACATCAGATTGTCTGAGTAAACGTTCTTCCCTAGTTAATTAACTTAATATGTTAATCTGTTTTACCTGTGAATAGACAATTGTTTGATGCATTGTTCATATGTTTGCTTTACTGTTAAACCAATGCCCTTTGTAACCTGAAGCAAGGGTGTATAAATCTGTGTGCTGCCTTCAAATAAAGCAGATATTCTGTTTAAACCTGAAAACTGGCTGGTTTGTGAATTGCTGATTCCCTATGCAGGACGTTGTTCCCTGGTATTAACCCTTGGTACACTGTTGGTACCGTAACATTTTTGTCTGCAAGTTCCTTGAAAGGACAAATCTCTGCTCTTTCTGTTCTTTTTCACAGAAAGATTGCTAATCTTCCTGCTATTCATTGTTTTGTACAAGTTTTGGTTCGTATAAAACCTGTCATTAAGTCAATTTCTCCTCCTTGGAGTTTGAATTTGGTTCTGAGGGCTCTTCAAGCTCCTCCGTTTGAACCTATGCATTCATTGGACATTAAATTACTTTCTTGGAAAGTTTTGTTCCTTTTGGCCATCTCTTCTGCCAGAAGAGTTTCTGAATTATCTGCTCTTTCTTGTGAGTCTCCTTTTCTGATTTTTCACCAGGATAAGGCAGTGTTGCGAACTTCTTTTACATTTTTACCTAAGGTTGTGAATTCCAACAACATTAGTAGAGAAATTGTGGTTCCTTCATTATGTCCTAATACTAAGAATTCTAAGGAGAAATCATTGCATTCTTTGGATGTAGTTAGAGCTTTGAAATATTATGTTGAAGCAACTAAGAATTTCCGACAGACTTCTAGTCTATTTGTTATCTTTTCCGGTTCTAGGAAAGGTCAGAAGGCCTCTGCCATTTCTTTGGCATCTTGGTTGAAATCTTTAATTCATCATGCTTATGTCGAGTCGGGTAAAACTCCGCCTCAAAGGGTTACAGCTCATTCTACTAGGTCAGTTTCTACTTCCTGGGCGTTTAGGAATGAAGCTTCGGTTGATCAGATTTGCAAAGCAGCAACTTGGTCTTCTTTGCATACTTTTACTAAATTCTACCATTTTGATGTGTTTGCTTCTTCTGAAGCTGTCTTTGGTAGAAAAGTACTTCAGGCAGCTGTTTCAGTTTGAATCTTCTGCTTATATTTTCAGTATTTTTCTTTATAAGATTTAAACTTTATTTTTGGGTGTGGATTTTTTTCAGCGGAATTCGCTGTTTTTAGTTTATCCCTCCCTCTCTAGTGACTCTTGCGTGGAAGATCCACATCTTGGGTAGTCATTATCCCATACGTCACTAGCTCATGGACTCTTGCTAATTACATGAAAGAAAACATAATTTATGTAAGAACTTACCTGATAAATTCATTTCTTTCATATTAGCAAGAGTCCATGAGGCCCACCCTTTTTTTGTGGTGGTTATGATTTTTTTTATATAAAGCACAATTATTCCAATTCCTTATATTTATGCTTCGCACTTTTTTCTTATCACCCCACTTCTTGGCTATTCGTTAAACTGATTTGTGGGTGTGGTGAGGGATGTATTTATAGGCATTTTGAGGTTTGGGAAACTTTGCCCCTCCTGGTAGGAATGTATATCCCATACGTCATTAGCTCATGGACTCTTGCTAATATGAAAGAAATGAATTTATCAGGTAAGTTCTTACATAAATTATGTTTTTTAGTTAATAGGAGTGTATGTTGCCAGACCTGAGTGGGAACAGATATATTCAATTTTTGTTCCCATTTCAATATGTGTGGAGCTTTATCAATAGGCGACACCCCTTCCATTAAACTATAGTGAATTGACATAGGTTTGCCGAGACTAAACCCCTGCTGCCATCTAGATTCCCACAATGTTAGCTGAAGGGGAGGTATGTGCTTAAATCCCCAACTAGTTAATAGGCTAATTACTCGAATATTCAAAAACCAAATACGGTGGCACCTGTGTGGATTCCCTAATTTGGTCTAGCTTAACAAAATGCCCCTGTGAAGAGGTGGACCATAGGTCTGATACCCTTTCGAAGCCCAAACGGGCCCACGTAGCAGTGTGAGAGTCAGGAAGGCCTGTGAGAAGGCCTGATAAAGTAGTGATGGGAGAGGGATGGGGAGCTATAAGTTTATAATGCCTAATCTGATCCCATGATGAGAGGCATTCTTTAATTATTAGATTGTTGATAGACAAATTTCTACGGCAATGTGGCGGGGTCCAAATAAGATCACGTAAGTAAATGTTAAATGGTAGTGGGGCCTGCTAAATTCCCTTCCATTTACTATGAAAGTCTTTGACTCCCCATTGAGAAATATGAGTGAGCATCGCCGCCTCAAAATATCTAGAGATAGATGGAGAGGCAACCCCTCCATGTAGTCTAGGGTACTTCAAAATTTTGTGGACTATATGTGGAGGTTTCCCCTGCCATATGTACTTTGTATATTCACTTTGCAACTGTAACAACATTTTTTTGGGTACCCGAATTGGGAGGCACCGGAATAAATAGTTCAGTTTAGGAAGATAGCTAATTTTAAGGGCTGCAAAGCATCCCAGCCAGGAAATGGAGCTTGAGTGCCATTTTTGCTTAAGTGTTCTCAGCTCAGTTAGCAAGGGGTGGTAATTTGTGTTTTTAATTTGGGGAATATCACTTGATAATTTAATTCCTAAATGTGTTATATGGTTTTATTTTGCTATAAAATTTTATTTATAGTGTAAGTATTTAAGTAGGTCTACCCTCTAGTAAAGATTTCGGTTTTGTTATGATTCGATTTGTAATAAGAGAGGTTACTAAATGTCTCAAGGATCTCTAGCAATCTAGGTATAATCTGTAGTGGCTTGGTGGAGAAGATCGTTGTGTCGTCGGCAAACAGTGCAATCTTATGTATCGTGCCATGCAATGTGATTCCCTCAACCTTGTTGTCACTCTTGATTTGTGCTGCTAAGGGCTCTATCGCTAAAGCAAATAGCAAGGGAGACAAGGGACAGCCATGCCGAGTACCGTTGGTAATAGGAATATTTTTAATGTGCTGCCCAACACTGTGGGAATTACCCCCTGCACTGTGCTAGGTTCTTTGCTATGTCTCATGGCATCAGAACAAGGCTCCCATTGGAGCCTATGGAAGCTCGCTCTCGTGAGCACAAGGCTTCCAGGCAATGTGAACAGGAGGTTGCGTTCGCATTGCACCTAATTTGTAATTTGCGTATGCTGGTATTACTCACAAAAGCGCAAATTTGCATTCCACTCATTATCTAAGACAAAGTTGGATGCCTAGGATTCTACTTCATTAGATTAGTGGAATTGGGATGACTCTGCTGAGGAGGGTTGAGCTGTCATTGTAAAGGGAGCATTGTATTTGTAATGTTACGTGTATGTGACTTTATATGTGTGTTTATATTTGTGTGTGTGACTGTGTATGCTTATATCTGTGTGTATGTGTGCTTATATTTGTATGTGTGTAAGCATGTGTGTGTATGTGCATGTGTTTTTGTACATATGCGTATCTTTGTATATGTGCATGTGTGTGTATATATATATATATATATATATATATATATATATATATATATATATATATATATATATATACAGGGAGTGCAGAATTATTAGGCAAATTAGTATTTTGACCACATCATCCTCTTTATGCATGTTGTCTTACTCCAAGCTGTATAGGCTCGAAAGTATCTACCAATTAAGCATATTAGGTGATGTGCATCTCTGTAATGAGAAGGGGTGTGGTCTAATGACATCAACACCCTATATCAGGTGTGCATAATTATTAGGCAACTTCCTTTCCTTTGGCAAAATGGGTCAAAAGAAGGACTTGACAGGCTCAGAAAAGTCAAAAATAGTGAGATATCTTGCAGAGGGATGCAGCACTCTTAAAATTGCAAAGCTTCTGAAGCGTGATCATCGAACAATCAAGCGTTTCATTCAAAATAGTCAACAGGGTCGCAAGAAGCGTGTGGAAAAACCAAGGCGCAAAATAACTGCCCATGAACTGAGAAAAGTCAAGCGTGCAGCTGCCAAGATGCCACTTGCCACCAGTTTGGCCATATTTCAGAGCTGAACATCACTGGAGTGCCCAAAAGCACAAGGTGTGCAATACTCAGAGACATGGTCAAGGTAAGAAAGGCTGAAAGACGACCACCACTGAACAAGACACACAAGCTAAAACGTCAAGACTGGGCCAAGAAATATCTCAAGACTGATTTTTCTAAGGTTTTATGGACTGATGAAATGAGAGTGAGTCTTGATGGGCCAGATGGATGGGCCCGTGGCTGGATTGGTAAAGGGCAGAGAGCTCCAGTCCGACTCAGACGCCAGCAAGGTGGAGGTGGAGTACTGGTTTGGGCTGGTATCATCAAAGATGAGCTTGTGGGGCCTTTTCGGGTTGAGGATGGAGTCAAGCTCAACTCCCAGTCCTACTGCCAGTTTCTGGAAGACACCTTCTTCAAGCAGTGGTACAGGAAGAAGTCTGCATCCTTCAAGAAAAACATGATTTTCATGCAGGACAATGCTCCATCACACGCGTCCAAGTACTCCACAGCGTGGCTGGCAAGAAAGGGTATAAAAGAAGAAAATCTAATGACATGGCCTCCTTGTTCACCTGATCTGAACCCCATTGAGAACCTGTGGTCCATCATCAAATGTGAGATTTACAAGGAGGGAAAACAGTACACCTCTCTGAACAGTGTCTGGGAGGCTGTGGTTGCTGCTGCACGCAATGTTGATGGTGAACAGATCAAAACACTGACGGAATCCATAGATGGCAGGCTTTTGAGTGTCCTTGCAAAGAAAGGTGGCTATATTGGTCACTGATTTGTTTTTGTTTTGTTTTTGAATGTCAGAAATGTATATTTGTGAATGTTGAGATGTTATATTGGTTTCATAATTGAAATGGGTATATATTTGTTTTTTGTTAAGTTGCCTAATAATTATGCACAGTAATAGTCACCTGCACACACATATATCCCCCTAAAATAGCTATAACTAAAAACAAACTAAAAACTACTTCCAAAATTATTCAGCTTTGATATTAATGAGTTTTTTGGGTTCATTGAGAACATGGTTGTTGTTCAATAATAAAATTAATCCTCAAAAATACAACTTGCCTAATAATTCTGCACTCCCTGTATATATATATATATATATATATATACACACACACACACACACAGTCAAAATGAAAGGACCACTCAATGCAGTAGAACTGCATAATTAACAAGTGCACAATAAAACGACAAGTACACCTACTCTGAATTTCAAATAAGCAGTAGAGTTTTTTTCGGACAAATGTATTTTTTCTCCCATTTTCCGGCCCCCTATCATGTGACAGACATCAACCAATCACAGACTTGTAAATGTATAGCCTGTGAGCTTGTGCACATGCTCTGTAGTATTTTTTTCCCTAGAAGGTGTATATAAAAATATTGTGCAAAATTTTATAATGGAAGTAAAGTGTCTATAAACTGCAGGTTCTTTCTGAATCATAAAAGTTTATTTTGATTTGAGTGTCCCTTTAAACATGCATGATTCAGATAGAGCATTTCTTTTTAGGACACTTTAAATTAATTTCTTTTGGATGTGCTTTGTTTTCTTTGTTTAAAAAGAATATGCACATATCCTACACTAGTGGGAGCTCACTGCTGATTGGTGCCTGCACACATTTATCTCTTGTGATTGGCTAACTAGATGTGTTCAGCTAGCTCCCAGTAGTGTATTGCTGCTCCTATATATATATCTCATATGCATCTAATAACTTGTTGATATTTTTTATATATATATATATATATATATATATATATATTTATTGATTACAATCAGAACTCTGATGAACTTACATTAATACTTTTTTAGCTGAAAATCTTTAACATCAGAAGTTCAGCTCATCAAAACAATTTTTGCCTTCTTATAACTTGGATTGACAGTTTTCTAAAATAATAAAATAAAAAATACCAGGAAAAAAAAATACATTAATACTTGTAGCTGAAAATCTTTAACATCAGAAGTTCAGCTCCTCAACACAATTTGTACCTTCTTATTCATAGCTATAACTTAAATTAACAATTTTCTAATACAAAAAACAAACAAACTTTATTACAGGAAAAAATTTGTTTAGTTCCCCCCCCTCCTAGAAACCCGAGCCCCAAGTCATGCGGCACTACTCAGAGTCTGTAAGTTAAGGGAATTAGATTAAAGATTTTATAGCTATTAGTATAATTCACTCTATCGTGAGATCCATGATTTTTTTTAAGAGTAAAGGAAGATTCTGCAGTGCGTATAGTAGTTGTGGAAAGATAATTGTTTTGATAAGACTAACTCTTGCTGATATTGACAGCAGAAAAGCTGTCCATATTTCTAGGTTTGTCTTGATCTTTTGAAAGAGTATTTGGTAATTTAGATTATACCAATTCTGCGTATTTTTATGCAGATGTAAACCTAGGTATGTAAGTGAGTCTACAACTTTAAATGGAAGTTGAAGTATACTGGATCTAGTCTTTTGTACCCACATAAGTTCACTTTTATTATAATTTATTTTATATCCTGAGAAAGTGCTGAAAATATTTAAACATGTTAAAATTAAAGGTATTACTTGGGAGGTATTGTAAAGAAAGATTAGCAGGTCATTTGCATATAATAGGATTTTTAGTGTTGGTGTAACCATAGGAATCCCTTACGCATACCTGTTTTAACCAAATAGCCAAAGGTTCAAGAGCGATATTAAAAAGTATAGGGGAGAGTGGACAACCCTGTCTAGTACATTTTTTAAATTATATTAATCAAGAGAAAGGATATCGGTTTTCTATATAGATTGTGAATAAAGTGAACAAAATGATTTTTAAATCCACATTTTTCAAGTGCTTTGAACAAATGCTCCCATTCAATGGGAATCAAAGGCCTTCTCAGCATTAAGTGTTAGTAAGGCTGTATCATGTTTTAATTGCTTCCCTTTAATATTCTCTATGTTCCACATATAGTCTAAGAAAGTTGTAACTTTGCAAATATTATATATATGCCATGTTAATATTATACATCTGTTTGCAACTAAGTTCTGTTAAGATAAAAATTTCCATCAATAAAAACATAATATAATGCTGTATCCTGAGATATTTTAGGACACAACAGAAAATCTCTCACATTTAAATAAACCGTTTGTTTCCTCCTTACTTATCCATATGATAATCACACCCTGAGTGGGAGGCAGGGACTCTGTATTCATGTGACACCAGAGGGGACAATAGACACTTATATGAGAACAAAAGTCCGGGTGTGACCCTCTCCCAACTGACAAGTTGTACTCATGTGACTCACACAGAGAAAGGTGACACTCCCACATTAGTATAAATATCTGTGTAACATTCAGTGATATCACAGGAGGAACCAGAGAAACTTCATACTTGCAGAGCTTCTGCTAAACGGTAATATGCAAAACCTGACATAAATTTTTATTAACAGCCTCACACTGTTGTGTTTTATATAATGACTAGTCCTAAAGCCTGTTTATACGGGCCATTTTTTGCAGTACAGCGGTCCCACTCTTTGCTCTCTCTCCCTCCCCCTCTCTTTTGCTCTCCCCCCCTCTCTTTTGATCTCTCCCCTCCTCTCTTTTGATCCCTCTCTCCCTCTCTCTTTTGTGCTCTCTTTCACTCCACCTCTCTTTTGCTCTCTCTCTCTCCCCTCTCTCTTTTGCTCTCTCTCCCCTTTCTTTAGCTCTTTCCCCTCTCTTTTGGTCCCTCTCTCCCCCCTCTCTTTTTTCTCTCTCCCCCCCCCTCGCTTTTGCTCTTCCCCCACCCCTTCTCTTTTGCTTTCTCTCCCCCTCTCTCTTTTGCTCTCTCTCCCCCTCTCTTTGGCCTTCTCTCTCTCCCCCCTCTCTTTTGCGCTCTCTCCCCCTCTCTTTTGTGCTCTCTCTCTCCCCCCTCTCTTTTGCGCTCTCTCTCTCCCCCCTCTCTTTGATGCTGTCTCTCTCCCCCCCCCTCTATTGCTCTCCCCCCCTCTCTATTGCTCTCTCCCCCTCTCTATTGCTCTCTCTCCCCCCTCTCTATTGCTCTCTCTCCCCCTCTCTATTGCTCTCTCTCCCCCTCTCTATTGCTCTCTCCCCCTCTCTATTGCTCTCTCTCCCCCTCTCTACTGCTCTCTCTCCCCCTCTCTATTGCTCTCTCTCCCCCCTCTCTATTGCTCTCTCTCCCCGTCTCTATTGCTCTGTCTCCCCCTCTCTATTGCTCTCTCTCCCCCCTCTCTATTGCTCTCTCTCCCCCCTCTCTATTGCTCTCTCTTCCCCCTCTCTATTGCTCTCTCTCCCCCCTCTCTATTGCTCTCTCTCCCCCCTCTCTATTGCTCTCTCTCCCCCCTCTCTATTGCTCTCTCTTCCCCTCTCTATTGCTCTCTCTCCCTCTCTTTTGCTCTCTCTCCCCCTCTCTTTTGCTCTCTCTTTCCCCTCTCTTTCGCTCTCTCTTTCCCCTCTCTTTAGCTCTTTCCCATATCTTCTTGTCTCTCCCCCTCTCTTTCTATCTCCCTCCCCTCTCTCGTGCCGGCCCCGCCCTGCCAAGTCCGGTCACGCCACTTCCGGCCAAGCCAACTTTCGCCGCACCATGCTGCAAACAGCAGATCAGGTAAAGGCCAGGTGTGTTTGTCCTCACACTGTCTCTACTGTGCATGACAGCTTCGGACAAAAACACTTGGCCTTTTATATTATAGGACTAGTCCTAAAGCCCGTTTACATGGGCCATTTTTTGCAGTACAGCGGTCCCACCCCTTGCTCTCTCTCTATCCCCCCTCTCTTTTGCTCTCTCTTTCTCCCCTCTCTTTTGCTCTCTCTTTCTCCCCTCTCTTTTGCGCTCTCTCTCTCTCCCCCCTCTCTTTTGTTCTCTCTCTCCCCCCTCTCTTTTGCACTCTCTCTCCCCCCTCTTTTGCTCTCTCTCTCCCCCCTCTCTTTTGCTAGCTCTCTCCCCCCTCTCTTTTGCTAGCTCTCTCCCCCCTCTCTTTTGCTAGCTCTCTCCCCCCTCTCTTTTGCTAGCTCTCTCCCCCCTCTCTTTTGCTAGCTCTCTTCCCCCCTCTCTTTTGCTCGCTCTCTCCCCTCAGTCTTTTGCTGGCTCTCTCCCCCCTCTCTTTTGCTGTCTCTCTCTCCCTCTCTCTTTTGCTGTCTCTCTCCCCCTCTCTCTTTTTCTGTATCTCTTCCCCTCTTTCTTTTGCTTTCTCTCTCCCCTTCTCTTTTGCTTTCTCTCTCCCCTTCTCTTTTGCTGTCTCTCTCTCCCCCTCTCTTTTGCTGTCTCTCTCCCCCTCTCTCTTTTGCTGTCTCTCTCTCCCTCTCTCTTTTGCTGTCTCTCTCCCCCTCTCTCTTTTGCTGTCTCTCTCCCCCTCTGTCTTTTGCTGTCTCTCTTCCCCCCTCTCTTTTGCTGTCTCTCTCTCCCTTCTCTTTTGCTGTCTCTCTCCCCCCTCTCTCTCCCCCCTCTCTTTTGCTGTCTCTCTCCCCCTCTCTCTTTTGCTGGCTCTCTTCCCCCCTCTCTTTTGCTGTCTCTCTCTCCCTTCTCTTTTGCTGTCTCTCTCCCCCCTCTCTCTCCCACCTCTCTTTTGCTGTCTCTCTCCCCCTCTCTCTTTTGCTGTCTCTCTCCCCCTCTCTCTTTTGCTGTATCTCTTCCCCTCTTTCTTTTGCTTTCTCTCTCCCCCTCTCTTTTGCTGTCTCTCTCCCCTTCTCTTTCTCCCCTTCTCTTTTGCTGTCTCTCTCTCCCCCTCTCTTTTGCTGTCTCTCTCTCCCCTCTCTTTTGCTGTCTCTCTCCCCTTCTCTTTCTCCCCTTCTCTTTTGCTGTCTCTCTCTCCCCCTCTCTTTTGCTGTCTCTCTCTCCCCTCTTTTGCTGTCTCTCTCCCCCTCTCTTTTGCTGTCTCTCTCTTCCTCTCTCTTTTGCTGTCTCTCTCCCCCTCTCTCTTTTGAAGTCTCTTTCCCCCTCTCTTTTGAAGTCTCTCTCCCCCTCTCTCTTTTGCTGTCTCTCTCCCCCTGTGTCTTTTGCTGTGTCTCTCTCCCCCTCTGTCTTTTGCTGTCTCTCTCCCCCTCTGTCTTTTGCTGTCTCTCTCCCCCTCTGTCTTTTGCTGTCTCTCTCCCCCTCTGTCTTTTGCTGTCTCTCTCCCCCTCTCTCTATCCCCCCTCTTCTGCTCTCTCTATCCCCCCTCTCTGTCTCTAGACTCTTAGCAGCTGTAGCCGGCCCAACCCACATCACGCTCAGCCACGCCCATGTCACGCCCGTCCAACCATGCCCATGTTGTGCCCGGCCACGCCCACTCCATCACGCCAGGTTAGTTGGAAGGCCAGGTGTGTTTGTCCTCGCGCGCAGTCTCTACTGCGCATGACAGCTTCGGACAAACACACTTGGCCTTTTATTATATAGGATGAGAAAATATTGTTATGTATTTTGTTATGATAAAGATAAATGATTTTACTTCATATAAGAAACTGAGTTTATGTAAAACAAAAACTCAACTGTACTTATTTAATTTGTTTTCTATATGTTTCATGCTGTGCTGATGAATTTATTGTTAGTTCTTTGATTCAAAAAGCTAATTTAATACTTAATGATTTATAGCAGTTTTCGAGCTTGAGGAGGTCTGTCCAATACTACATTTGTGGGGGTTGCTTTGCTCCTGTTATCCAATGAGCAACAGATTTTTAAGTATCAGCCAATTAGTATCCTGTATTTCCCTATAGGTTTATAATTAACTGTAGAGCCCAGATAAACCATTTTCATTTAATATTAGTGTGAAGCTGCTATTTGCTCCAGTAATAAATATCACTCAGCTTATGGCCCTGTTGTATCAGTCTCATCACATTTACTGATCTAATCATAAATATCTTGTGATCTGCATATTATTTTATTTCTAATGAGGTTATTTTATAATACATTTCTTATTTCTATTAGCTGCACCTGTTTATCATCAGAACGTTTATCCCACTGATCTGTGACTGATTCTTGTTGTTAGTAAAGACCTTAGTGAGTGTATTCTGCACCTTCAGCTGCTGCTGTTTATGTCACATGATCACAGACTTAAAGGGACAGTGTCCTGTAAATTTGGTTTTCACTTAAAAGAACAAGAGCTCCAAATGTTTTTCATCATTTAAATAAATAATACAATTTTAAACAACTTTCCAATTTACTTCTATTATGATATTTGCTTAATTCGCTAGATATCTTTTATTGAAGCAGCAGCAATGCACTCCTGGGAGCTAGCTGAGCACAAAAAGTGAGCCAATGGCAAGAGGCTTGTATGTAGTGCCACTAATCAGCAGCTTGCGCACCATAGTGCATTATATGCTTTGTCACAAAGGTCCCCAAGGGAATAAAGCAGATTTGATAATAGAAGTAAATTAGAAAGTTGTTTTAATTTGAATAATAAAAGTGTAATTGTGACTTTGCTGTCCCTTTAATGTGTTTTTAATGACTTGTTTTACCGGTGTATAAAATAGTATAAAGTGTATGGGAAATTTCACCTTTAGCTTTAGTTTTTATGTAAAATAACTGTTTGCTGTTTGTAATTTATTTTCATTATTAAATTGTACACAGCCTTTTAAATGACCTGAGGCAGCGGCCCCTACTTAGCATATGCAGGCGTTCACATTATATAAAAATATGAGTCTGTTATTGGCTGATAGCTGTCACATGGTACAGGAGCAGAACTACATTTATCAGAAAACAATCTATTGCTCTTTTTAAATTAATAGTAAATGTTATTGCATTGTGTTTTTATTATGCATCTGTTGTTTTATAATTCTATATGTTATGGTCCTTTTTAAATGGACTGAACTTGTTGAAAAAACATCTCATCATATTATCACTCTATGTAAACACAAACACTTCCTTTTCTTTTCTATATCTAAGATAGCAATTGAAATGAACATTTTAGTGCCCCTCTCTCATACCCAATTGCAGTGTGATTTAAGACAGCACAGTATTGACCAAGAGAAGTTAAAGGATGGGGGGTGGAGCACATGACAAATACAAAATGTCTGACAGTGAGAATAAGTAGGAAGTACAACATGTACTCAGTGTGGAAAAAGTTTTGCACACATGAGTAGTCTGAAAATTCATGAAAGGATTCACACAGGAGAAAAGCCTTTCACATGTACAGAGTGTGGAAAAAGTTTTACACGAATGTATAGTCTGAAAACTCATGAAAGGATTCACACTGGAGAAACGCCTTTCACATGTACAGAGTGTGGAAAATGTTTTACAGAAAATAGTAGTCTGAGAAAACATGAAATGATTCACACAGGAGAAAAGCCTTTCACATGTACAGGGTGTGGAAAAATGTTTGCACAAATGGATAGTCTGAAAATTCATGAAAGGATTCACACAGGAGAAAAGCCTTTCACATGTACAGAGTGTGGAAAAAGTTTTATAGGAAACAGTAGTCTGAGAAAACATGAAAGGATTCACAGAGAAAAGCCTTTCACATGTACAGAGTGTGGAAAAAGTTTTACAGGAAAGAGTGATCTGAATAAACATGAAAGGATTCACACAGGAGAAAAGCCTTTCACATGTACAGAGTGTGGAAAAAGTTTTGCACAAATGGATAGTCTGAAAATTCATGAAAGGATTCACACAGGAGAAAAGCCTTTCACATGTACAGAGTGTGGAAAAAGTTTTATAGGAAACAGTAGTCTGAGAAAACATGAAAGGATTTACAGAGAAAAGCCTTTCACATGTACAGAGTGTGGAAAAAGTTTTACACGGATGGATCGTCTGAAAACTCATGAAAGGATTCACACAGGAGAAAAGCCTTTCACATGTACAGAGTGTGGAAAAAGTTTTACAGGAAAGAGTGATCTGAATAAACATGAAAGGATTCACACAGGAGAAAAGCCTTTCACTTGTACAGAGTGTGGAAAAAGTTTTACAGGAAAGAGTGATCTGAATAAACATGAAAGGATTCACACAGGAGAAAAGCCTTTCACTTGTACAGAGTGTGGAAAAAGTTTTACACAGCTGGGTAGTCTGAAAACTCATGAAAGGATTCACACAGGGGAAAAGCCTTACACATGTACAGAGTGTGGAAAAAGTTTTACAGAAAATAGTAGTCTGAGAAAACATGAAAGGAGTCACACAGGGGAAAAGCCTTACACATGTACAGAGTGTGGAAAACGTTTTACAGAAATGATTCATCTGAAAAAGCATGAAAGGATTCACAAGGGAAGAAACCTTTCACATGTTTAGACAGTGGAAAAAGTTTTTTTATTGAAATCCAGGATCACAAAACACCAAATATTTACACACAAATAAACTTTACAAACTCTCTAAATAGAAGCATGAAAAGGATGACATTGTAAATAATACTTTCTAAATCCCAGTTATAAAACCCTCAGATTGGAAGTGCTCTCCTTTGTTCCTCTATATATGTGCACCTCAGTTTCTCTCATATCAATGTGATAGAATACAAACACCACACAGGAATATACAGATTTGTCCTCATACTGACCAGTTTACACAACCATTCACCACCAAAGCACCCCAGTGTTGTTTATTAATATGTCAGTGTTAGGAGTTGTACGTTTAGTTCACATAGGGGAGAAAATAGTTACATTGACAGAATAAAGCAGTTTTTATATGAATAGAGCTTTAGAAACTTAAATAATCAAGATCAGTCTCAAATGATTGACATCTGGGAGATAAATTTAATGTGCACATCATGTGGATAAACCTTTTCTTATAGCAATAGATGCTTAGCATTGTACATGTTATATACCAGAGGAATTACTGAGGGGAAACTGATTTTATTTTATGAGACACTATCAGTAACATCTGTGATCATAATCAGTTTAATTTAAATGGCTACTATAACTAAAGGAGAACATTCTATATTTGATAAATCCCTTTGTATCAAGAGCACAAGTCTATCTATCTACTGGGTTCTTGTAAAGCGCGGCAATTCACCCGTAAGGGTCTCAAGGCGCTGAGGGTTGCAGTTCAGTCGAAGAGCCAGGTCTTGAGGTCCTTTCTGAACTTAGTTAGGGCGGTAGCTTGTCTAAGGTGCAACGGGAGGGTGTTCCAAGTCTTGGCAGCCAGGTGAGAGAAGGATCTGCCTCCCGCTGTGTTTTCCTGATGCGGGGAATGACAGCGAGTGCTTGGTCGGCCGATTGAAGTTGTCTGGCAGGGGTGTAGAAGGTAACGCGGTGGTTCAAGTATTCGGGACCGATGTTGTGGAGGGCCTTGAATGCGTGGGTGAGAAGCTTGAAGGTTATTCTTTTGTTGATGGGGAGCCAGTGCAGGTCCCGCAGGTATTTGGTGATGTGGCATTGACGAGGGATGTCAAGGATTAGTCTGGCCGAGGAGTTCTGGATGTGCTGTAGTCTCTTTTGGAGCTTGATGGTGGTGCCGGCATAGAGTGCGTTACCATAGTCCACGAGGGCGTGAGTTACAGTCTTCCTGGTCTCGGTTGGGATCCATGAGTCCAGGATGACGCCTAGATTTCGTGCATGGTCAGTGGGGGTTGCAGGGTGTCCGAGAGCTATGGGCCAACAGGAGTTATTCCAAGCGGATGTGGTGGGACTGAGGAGGAGGACTTCGGTCTGGTCTGCGTTCAGCTTTAGGCAGTTGTAGTTCATCCAGATGGCGACTGCTGTCAGCCCTTTGTGGACGTTTCTCTTGGCGGTGGTGGGGTCACTGGTGAGTGAGATGATTAGCTGGGTGTCGTCGGCGTAGGAGACGATGTTGAGGTTGTGTCGTCGGGCAATGGCGGAGAGAGGGGCCATGTAGATGTTGTAATAGGGTGGGACTCAGAGAAGAGCCTTGGGGTACACCACAGCTGATTTCTGTGGGCTTGGAGGTGAAGGGTGAGAGTCTAACTTTCTGGGTTCTGCCGCTGAGGAAGGAGGTGATCCATTCCAGGGCTCTGTCGCGTATGCCGGCATCGTGTAGTCGGTTGCAGAGGGTGAGGTGGGAGACAGTGTCGAATGCTGCTGAGAGGTCTAGGAGAATGAGCGCGGCGGTATCTCCTTGGTCGAGTAGGGCGAGGATGTCATCTGTGGCAGCGAGGAGGGCGGTCTTGGTGCTGTGGTTGCTCCTGAAAATTGGGAGGGGTCCAGGGTGTGGTTGGCTTCGATATAGTCAACGATTTACGTGTTGATGGACTTCTCGATGACTTTGGCCACAAAGAGATTGGGCAGTAGTTCTACGGATCATTGGGTCAGCCGTGGGTTTTTTCAGTAAGGGTTTTAATTCTGCGTGCTTCCAGTCATCCGGGAAGGTGCCGGTTTCGATGGAGCAGTTGATGGTGCTGCAGAGCTCGGGGGCGATGGTGTCACCCGCTTTGTTGAAAATGTGATGCGGGCATGGGTCCGAGGGTGCTCCGGAGTGGATCAATCTCATGATCCTGATGGTGTCCTCTGTGGTGAGGGGGCTCCAGATGGTCAGTGGGGGGTAGGCGGTGGTGTATTTGGGTGAGGTATCGGTGGGAGTAGGTGGGTAGGCAAGTTCTGGGGCGCAAAGTTGTCATAGATGTCGACGATCTTGCGGTGGAAGTACATCGCAGAGTTCCTGGGAGGGCGGGATGTCGTTGGTGTTGCTGTTGGGATTGGATAATTCCTTGATGATTGTGAACAGCTCCTTGCTGTTGGGGACATTGGCATTGATTCTATCTTGGATGGCTGTCTTCTTGGTGGTTTTGATGAGGTGGTGGTGGGTAGTGATGGCTTCTTTGTAGGCTGTTTTATTTGAGGGGGTCTTGCTGGATCTCCAGGTCCTTTCCAATCGCCTGCAGTGGCGTTTGGAGTCCTGGAGGGCAGGGGTGAACCAACTAGCCTTGTTGGTGGGTTGGCGGTTGGACGGTTTCTTGAGAGGGGCGAGGGTGTTGGCGCAGTCTGTGAGCCAGTGGTGGAGGTTGCGGGCAGAGGAGTTGGCATCTGTGGATGTAGCTGGGGGGCACTTGTTCAGGGTGGAGTGCAGTTGGTCTTCGGTGATGTTGTTCCAGTGGGTGGGTGGTGCTGCCGGAGGTGTGCGGTGGGTTTGTTGAAGGAAAAATGTATGCAATGGTGGTCAGTCCAATGGAGTTCAGTGATGTGGTTGACTGAGATGTGGTTGCCTGCAGAGAAGATAGGGTCGAGTGTGTGTCCGGCTGAGTGGGTTGGGGAGTTAACGAGTTGCTTTAGACTGATGGTTCCAAGGTTTTCTAAGAGGTTGGCAGTGTTGTGGTCATTGGGGTTGTCTAGGCGGAAGTTGAGGTCACCGAGGAGGATGTAGTCTGTTGAGGGGAGGGTGTGGGGTGTGATGAGGTCTGTTATGGAGTCACAGAAGGCAGGACGAGGTCCGGGAGGTCTGTAGATGAGGGTGCCACGGAGGGTAGTGTTGTGACTGACCTGGATCTTGAAGTGTAGGTGTTCCAAGACTGATGAGTGGTAGTCAGAGCTGGTTGTGATGTGGAGGGAGTGTTTGTAGACAATGGCGATGCCTCCTCCCGGTCGGTTGCTGCGGTCCTTGTGGGAGATCTTGTATCCGTCGGGGATGGCGATGTCCGCCATTGATGTGGGGTTCAGCCAGGTTTCAGTAAGGAAGGCAACGTCCGGGGAGGTGAAGTTGAGCAGGTTCCAGATTTTGACAGCGTGCTTGCGGACGGAGTGGGAGTTCAGGAGGATGCAGTTGAGGTGGTTGCGGTTGTTTTTGCATGAGGTGACTGGCAGGTTAGTGGTTCTGAGGGAGGAGAAGGCGTGAGAGGTGACTGGAAAGTTTGTTGTTTGGAGGGAGGAGAAGTGGTTGTGGGAGCCAGGGTTAGTGGCACTGGATGTGGTCCAGGCGCAGACGGGCTTGCCTTTGGGCGCCAGCGCCGCACACGGTCCCGCAGCAACTTCCATTAAATAGGTGCTGGGAGGTGGGAGGGCTGGGAGGCGGGGGGCAGGGCAGTGGCTGTGGCATGGGAGTGACAAGCATGAAGGAGAGCAGGCTAGAAGAGGTTAGGTTAGGTATATTTATATAATTAGGTATATTTATACCATTGCGTGCAGATATCATGTAATGCTCCTTTTGACTATATAATGATGTAATGGTTCTTCCTGCAAATAAAAAGTGATTGAAATCCAGACCAGTATTTTGTGTTTTTTGTATAATTAAAAACACAATATCACAGAATAATTAGGAAAACATCATCAAATACAGAAGCCAAATCTGACAATGAATGTTAAACACTGATAATTCAGAGCAGCAATTTTACTTAACTTTCCAATTTACTTCTGTTATCTAATTTGCTTTGTTCTTTTAGTATAATTTGTTAAAGAGTAAACCTAGGAGGCTGATATGAGCTTATGGGCATGCACATGTATTTAGCACTCTGTGCAGCAGTGTGTGTAGCTATGTATAACAATGCTATATATGTTGTTGCAAACTCTGCTGTCTGAAGACACGTGCATGCTCATGAGTTCACATAGGGTTACTCTTTAACAAAGGATACTAAGAGAACTAAGCACAAATGATAATATAATTATATTGGAAAGTTGTTGGAAATGTCATGTTCTTTCCAATACATTTAAGTTTAATTTTCACTTTACTGTCCCTTTAGCAGTACTTAAAACAATATCAAATTAACCCCCCAACTTACACCAACCCAGATTATTAATTACCAGCAAGACTTTATACACAGACATTATCTGTACTTAAATGGATAGGAAATTAGACTTTCATGATTAAGATAGAAGTTGTAATTTTAAGATACTTTTAATTTCACTTCTGTTATCAAATTTACTTTTTTCTTTTGATATCCTTTGCTGAAAAAGAATATGTACATATTCCCAGCAGCAGAACTGTACTACTGGGAGCTGACTGCTGATAGGTGGCTACATACATTTGCCTCTTGTCATTGGCCCACAATATATGATCAGCTAGCTCCCAGTATTACAGTGCCACTCTAGAGCTGACGTTGCAGGAGTTAAACACATAGTTATATAAAAGAATAAATAAATAGGGGGCGCCCTTGGGCTAATGGAAATCAGTGATATAGTTATTATAACACTCTGTAACAAAGGTGAACAACTGAATACAATAAACAGGCTAATATAATAAAATAAAAATATTTAAGTCCCACATAGTGAGAGGGTGTGTGGCCATGTGGGCTTCTGTTACATTATATCCTTTACAGACTGTTGTTTTTATCTACTATAAACCTGATATCTGGTGCTTCTTATACTGTGATATCGCATCCTGAACCATTACAGTTTGAGCCACACCGGAGGCCGTCTGCTGGGTGACCGTTAGATTCCAGCCTGCTCCATTTGCACCAATTGGGGTGCATCATCAAATGTGAGTGCAAATTTCTCATATATCATCTTACAACAGTATACACAGTGCTAGGCCATGTGGCGCTTCTGTTTCTTTGTATCATCTACATAGTTATATACAATCAGTGGTAAAATAATAAACTGATCTCATTTATTACAGCATTTTTGCACCTTTAAATGACTTTAAATAATAACAGATAATTAATAAAATTATATTCTAGGTAATCAATATCTTATTAAATTTGTCACAATGTCATCTTCATTAAACAAGGATTCACAACAAGATAGCACAAAGCGAGATCTGATTAAAGGGACACTCAAGTCAAAATTAAACTTTCATTATACAGATAGAGCAGCAATTTTAAACAACTTTCCAATTTACTTCCATTAACAAAATGTGCACAGTCTTTTTATATTTACACTTTTTACATCACCAGCTCCTACTGAGCATGTGCAAGACTTCACAGAATAAGTATATACTATCAGTGTGGGATATATAGCTATTTGTAGGGAGAGAGAGTATGTATTCTATAGGGTTAAGTGAATGGAAGGATGTGCTGATCAGTGTTTGCAGCTGTCAGTTTAGGAGAATGAAAGTTGTGTGGGAGACTATCTATAAATGAGGAAATGAGATTGGGGTGTGTGGGGTAAGGGATGGGGTGGGTGGGGTAAGGAATGGGGTGGGTGGGAAACTATCTTCCAGAGGATACCTGATTGCAGAGGCCAGTGGGACAGCTGAAATATTCAGGTCTGTGAATTTAAAGTATAATACATATAATCCCATTCTATTGAGTAAAATTACTTTTTAGCGTTAGCTGTCAATAAAGCAGAATCAAACTTATGATGTGACTTCTTAGTCGTTACTTTATTCCGAAGATGATCTAAAACTAAAAAGGCTTTACGTATATTTCTTTTACAAGATATGACGAGTCCATGGATTTCATCCTCATGGGATTACGCCTCCTGTTTAGCAGGAAGTGGCAAAGAGCACCACAGCAGAGCTGTATATATAGATCCTCCCGTCCCTCCCACCCCAGTCATTCTCTTTGCCTGTGTTAGTACTAGGAAGAGGTAAAGTGAGGTGTTAGTTTAGATTCTTCAATCAAGAAGTTTTTTATTTTTAAATGGTGCCAGTGAGCACTATTTTTCTCAGGGAGAAATCTTCAGTCACTTAAAGGAGTGAGACATCTTATTTTTCTACCCTGATGTTAATGATCTTAGCAAACATTATCTAAGATCCGGCTGGCTTTCCACTGAGCAGTTGAAGGTAGTGTAAAGAAATATCTTCAGTGTGGAGAACCGTATCATGCTACAAGCAGCATTTAGGTATGTTCAGTCATTTGTTTCTGGGGAGACTTGATACATCAGAACAGGCTGATGTTTTCCCTAACTGGGGAGGGATAATCAGTAGGCACTATATGAAATGAAAATGGTGCACCTGGATTCCCTTTTTATATTGATATTTATCAGTGTGTGTGATTTTCACTTATACATATGTGGGCTGACGCTGGGAGACGCGGTTTGCAATCCATGAGCTGGTGTTATTAGATCAAAAAATAACAGGCCTGGGAGAGAGCTTTATTTATGGTTGTTGCGTTTTGATTGTTAAAGTGTGTATTGTGAGGGGCACATGGTGTTTTTGACAGTTTATATTGAGATATTCAACATGTTGGTTTTCGGCCCATGCGGGCCTAAGTGCGGCTCGAGTTACGCCCACGGTGGGGCCTAATTTCATGCGCTCAGTCGCGCAGTCTTCATCCGGATCAAGCAGCAAGATCCTGGGCTCCGGTGGGACCTAAGTTATTTTGTACTCCAAAGGGTACAGAGGGACTTAGGAGCGCTATCTCAGCCGAAGCAGTGTGATCTGGGGGCAGGTAGGCGCCACAGCAGAGCTGTGGCGATGTGCTGGGGCCTAGACTTTTGATAAAGTTGTTAAGCTTCATAAAAGTCGATATAATTTGATAATTATCATTGCCAACAAGCGGTACAATATTGTAAAGTTGTTTTTTTTTATGCATAAGGGCAACTTTTATTACCGCAAACGCTGTTTTGCTGTTAACAGAAAAATTGTTGCGCTTTTATTATTTAAAGGCGCAGTACACATTTTAGTTACAAATTTTTTGTCTATGTAATTTGACTTCAGAGCTCAATATAGCAAGTAAAGAACGACTATTATTGTTATTGCTAATCTGTTTAACATGTCTGAAATTCTGGAAGTTACCTGTTCTATGTGTTTAGATGTCAATGTGGAACCCCCTCTTACTTTTTGTCCTTCATGTACTGAAAGGGCCTTACAATGTAAAGAGCAGATTTTCTTTAGGGAAAGTGTGCCTAAGGATGATTCTCATGCTGATGAGAACCAGGGTATGCCGCTACTTTCTCCCCAAGCGTCACAACCTTTAACGCCCACCCAAGCGAAGCCGGGTTCTTTAACTGCATCTACTTCATTTACTCTGCAGGATATGGCTGCAGTTATGTCATCTACCATTACAGAGGTTTTATCAGGGTAAACGCAGCAGGACAGAAGTCAATGTGAATACTGCGACCTCTGATGCTTTGTTGGCTATTTCCGATGTACCCTCCCAGGGATCTGAATTGGGGGTCAGAGAACGTCTGTCTGAGGGGGAACTTTCCGATTCGGGAAGTGTGTTACCTCAGACGGATTCGGATGTCATATCCTTTAGATTTAAGCTTGAACAGCTCCGCCTATTGCTTTGGGAGGTTCTAGCGACTCTGGATGACTCTGACTCTATTGTGGTACCACCAGAGAAATTGTGTAAGATGGACAAATACTTAGAGGTGCCTGCTTACTCTGATGTTTTTCCGGTTCCTAAGAGAATCTCGGAAATTATTACACGAAAATGGGAAAGACTGGGTATCCCGTTTTCACCTTCTTCTAATTTTAAGAAAATGTATCCCATATCTGACACTGTTCGGGACTCTTGGCAAACAGTCCCTAAGGTGGAGGGAGCAATATCTATCCTGGCTAAGTGTACAACTATTCCTATTGAGGACAGTTGTGCTTTCAAGGACCCTATGGATAATAAATTGGAGGGTCTTCTAAAAATGCTATTCATCAGGGTTTCCTTTTACAACCAACGGCCTGCATTGTACCAGTTACTGATGCGGCGGCCTTCTGTTTTGACGCCTTTTAAGGGTCTCTTAAGACTGAGACTCCCTTTAGAGGACATTTTAGATAGAATTAAGGCTCTTAAACTAGCTAATTCTTTTATTACAGATGCTGCCTTTCAGATTGCCAAATTGGCGGCTAAGAATGCCGGATTTGCCATTTTAGTGCGTAGAGCGTTATGGTTAAAATCTTGGTCTGCTGATGTGTCATCTAAGTCAAAGCTTTTGGCTATTCCTTTCAAAGGAAAAACCCTATTCGGGCCTGACTTGAAAGAAATCATTTCTGACATTACGGGAGGTAAGGGTCATCTCCTACCTCAGGATAGAAGTGCTAAGCTTAGGGGTAAACAGAATAATTTTCGTTCCTTTCTGAACTTTAAAGGAGTCCCTGCTTCTTCCTCGTCTTCCGCTAAACAGGAAGGGAATTTTGCTCAGGCCAAGTCCATCTGGAGAGCCAACCAGGCTTGGAACAAGGGTAAACAACCCAAGAAGCCCGCTGCTGCTACCAAGACAGCATGAAGGGGAGGCCCCCAATCCGGGACTGGATCTAGTAGGGGGCAGACTTTCTCTCTTTGCCCAGGCTTGAGAATGAGATGTTCAGGACCCCTGGACACTGCAAATCGAGGCCCAAGGGTATCAACTGGAATTCAAAAATTCTCTCCCTAAGGGGAGGTTTCTGCTTTCATGATTGTCTGTAGACCAGATAAAAAGAGAGGTGTTCTTACGTTGTGTAAAAGACCTCTCTACTATGGGAGTAATTCGTCCCGTTCCAAGACTGGAACAGGGGCAGGGTTTTTACTCAAATCTTTTCGTGGTCCACAAGAAAGAGGGCACGTTTCGACCTATTTTAGATCTAAAAAGTCTAAACAAGTTTCTCAGGGTCCCATCCTTCAAGATGGAGACCATTCAAACAATTCTGCCATTGATCCAGGAGGGTCAATATATGACTACCGTGGACTTGAAGGATGCATATCTTCATATTCCTATCCACAAGGATCATCACCAGTTCCTAAAGTTTGCCTTTCTGGACAAACATTTTCAGTTTGTGGCTCTTCCCTTTGGGTTGGCCACAGCACCCAGGATCTTCATGAAGGTTCTAGGGTCCCTTCTGGTGGTTCTCAGGCCGTGGGGCATTGCAGTGGCGCCTTATCTGGATGATATTCTGATCCAGGCATCGTCTTACCATCTGACAAGGTCTCATACAGACATGGTTCTGTCCTTTTTGAGGACTCATGGGTGGAAGGTGAATCTAGAAAAGAGTTCATTAATTCCACAGACAAGGTTTTCCTTCTTGGGAACTCTAATAGATTCCATATCCATGAAGATTTTCTTGACGGAGGTCAGAAAATTAAAGATTCTGAATACATGCCGGGCCCTTCAGTCCAATACTCGGCCATCAGTGGCTTTGTGCATGGAGGTAATTGGATTTATGGTCGCGGCAATGGACATCATTCCGTTTGCTCGTTTTCATCTCAGACCACTACAACTGAGCATGCTCAGGCAGTGGAATGGAGATTATGCAAATTTGTCTCCTCAGATAGATCTGGATCAGGAGACAAGAGAATCTCTTCTTTGGTGGTTGTTGCCGGATCATCTGTCCCAAGGGACGCGCTTCCGCAGACCCTCATGGGTGATAGTGACAACGGACGCCAGTCTACTAGGTTGGGGTGCAGTCTGGAATTCCCTGAAGGCTCAGGGTGTGTGGACTCAGTCGGAGTCTCTACTTCCAATCAATATTCTGGAATTGAGAGCAATATTAAATGCGCTTCAGGCTTGGCCTCAGTTGGCTTCGGCCAAATTCATCCGACAACATCACGACTGTGGCTTACATCAATCATTCAGGAAGGAACAAGGAGTCCCTTAGCGATGAGATAAGTATCCAAGATAATTCAATGGGCAGAGGCTCGCTCTTGTTATCTGTCAGCAATCTACATCCCAGGAGTGGACAACTGGGAAGTGGACTTTTTAAGCAGACAGATGTTTCATCCGGGGGAGTGGGAACTTCATCCAGAGGTCTTTGCTACTCTGATTCTCAGATGGGGCAGACAGGATTTAGATCTGATGGCGTCTCGCCATAATGCCAAGTTCCCAAGATACGGATCCAGGTCAAGGGACCCTCAGGCCGAACTGATAGATGCTTTGGCAGTGCCTTGGTCGTTCAACCTAGCTTATGTGTTTCCACCGTTTGCTCTCCTTCCCCGGGTGATTGCACGGATCAAACAGGAGAGGGCTTTGGTTATTCGTATTGCGCCTGCATGGCCTCGCAGGACTTGGTATGCCAATCTAGTGGACATGTCCTCTCTACCGCAGTGGAAGCTTCCATTGAGGCAGGACCTTCTCAATCAGGGACCCTTCCAACATCTGAATCTAGTTTCTCTGCAGCTGACTGCTTGGAGATTGAATGCTTGATTTTATCTAAGCGGGGGTTCTCTGATTCGGTCATTGATACTTTGATTCAGGCAGGTAAGCCTGTCACTAGGAGGATTTACCATAAGATATGGCATACATATCTTTATTGGTGCAAATCAAAGGGCTACTCATGGAGTAGAGTTAGGATTCCCAGAATTTTATCTTTTCTCCAAGAAGGATTGGAGAAGGGGTTATCAGCTAGTTCCTTAAAGGGACACATTTCTGCTTTGTCAATTTTACTACACAAGCGTTTGGCAGAGGTTCCAGACGTTCAGTCTTTTTGTCAGGCTCTGACCAGAATCAAGCCTGTGTTTAGACCAATTGCTCCACCCTGGAGTTTGAATTTAGTTCTTAAGGTTCTTCAAGGGGTTCCGTTTGAACCCATGCATTCAATAGATATTAAGTTGTTATCTTGGAAGGTTTTTTTTTTTGGTTGCTATTTCCTCTGCTCGTAGAGTTTCCGAGCTTTCAGCATTACAATGTGACTCTCCTTATCTTATTTTTCATTCTGATAAGGTGGTTTTACGTACTAAGCCTGGTTTTCTTCCTAAGGTTGTTTCTAATAAGAATATTAATCAGGAAATTGTTGTTCCTTCATTGTGTCCTAATCCTTCTTCTAAGAAGGAGCGTTTGTTGCATAACTTGGACGTGGTCCGTGCCCTGAAGTTTTACTTGCAGGTGACTAAAGAATTTCGTCAATCATCTTCTTTATTTGTTGTGTTTTCTGGAAAGCGTAGGGGCCAGAAAGCTATGGCTACCTCTCTTTCTTTTTGGCTGAAGAGTATCATCCGTCTGGCATATGAGACTGCTGGACAGCAGCCTCCTGAAAGAATTGCGGCTCATTCCACTACTGCTGTGGCTTCCTCATGGGCATTTAAAAATGATGCTTCTGTTGAACAGATTTGCAAGGCGGCAACTTGGTCGTCTCTTCACACTTTTTCCAAATTTTCCAAATTTGACACTTTTGCTTCATCTGAGGCTGGTTTTGGGAGAAAGATTCTTCAAGCAGTGGTGCCTTCTGTTTAGGTTCCTGTCTTGTCCCTCCCTTTCATCCGTGTCCTATAGCTTTGGTATTGTATCCCATAAGTAAGGATGAAATCCGTGGACTCGTCATATCTTGTAAAAGAAAAGGAAATTTATGCTTACCTGATAAATTTATTTCTTTTACGATATGACGAGTCCACGGCCCACGCTGTCATTTCTAAGACAGGTAATTTTTTGTTAAACTTCAGTCACCTCTGCATTTTTGGCTTTTCCTTTCTCTTCCTAACTTCGGTCGAATGACTGGAGTGGGAGGGAAGGGAGGAGCTATATATACAGCTCTGCTGTGGTGCTCTTTGCCACTTCCTGCTAAACAGGAGGCGTAATCCCATAAGTAAGGATGAAATCTGTGGACTCGTCATATCGTAAAAGAAATACATTTATCAGGTAAGCATACATTTCCTTTTTTCACAGGATTTCTACCAAGCATAAAGCCAGATTGAGCAATATGAATCAAGAGGTTTACATTTTTTTTTTCAATCTCTTTGTAATGTTTTACATTAAAAGTTTGTAATATATTTTTTTAATAAGTAGAATGATCTAAAAGATTAAGGGGATTCCGAGTCTTTCTCTTTCTTAAGATTAAAAGTTATAGTAGAAGAAGGAAAATATAAAGATTTTAAATCCTGTTCAAAGTAGTATTTATTTTATTATGTAGGTATAAAGACATCTGGCATCATTTGTAGTTGCTTAATATGTTCAACCTCTTTAAAAGGGTGACTAAGATAACTTCCCTTTAAAGTGTTATCCACATTATATCAGTTTTATCAAAATTAATTTTGTATCCTGAGAACAAACTGTATTCCTGAATAACTTTTTAAAATAAAGGTATGCTGTGCTGAGTGCCACTCAGAAAGATCATTAAATTGTGTGTGTAAAAAGATAATACTACATTCTAACCCCTTATATGGATACTTTTCATTATCTGTCACAGATAAATAGCTAATGGCTCGATAGGAATATTGGAGAGGAAAGGAGAGAGTGGACACCCTTGTCTTGTCCCTTTCAATAAAAATATTTTTCTTTTGCATGATGTACCGAGTCCACGGATTCATCCTAACTTGTGGGATATTGTCCTTCCTGACAGGAAGTAGCAAAGAGAGCACCACAGCAGAGCTGTCTATATAGCTCCCCCCTAAACTCCACCCCCCAGTCATTCTCCTTTGCTGGCTCTAAGCAGGAAGAGTAAAGAGAAGAAGTGTTAAACTGTTAGTTTTATTTTATCTTCAATCAAGTGTTTGTTATTTTTAATGGTGCCGGTGTTGTATTGTTTACTCTCAGGCAGGACATAGATGAAGATTTCTGCCTGGAGGATGATGATCTTAGCATTTGTAACTAAGGTCCACTGCTGTTCCCACATGAGCTGAGGAGTACAGGAAAACTTCAGTGTGAGGAACGGTTTCTTGCTATACAGCAATGAGGTATGTTCAGTCATATTTGATATAGAACTGACATAGAAAGGAATAGAAAGAGTTAAATGGTGAGAATGGGTTAACTTTAAAATTACACTATTTTTCTGTATTTTCTGTGTCTCTTGTAATGAGAGATTCACCGTATGCTTGCCAGGAGTGATATTAAATTAGCCGTATTGTGCATTCATTAAGAAATATGCAGCTTCTTTTAGTATTGATATTATCAATGATGTATTCATGCTTTTCTTCATAATTCTATTTGTGCATGCAATAAATATCTAATATTTGGCACTTTCCATGTATTTAGAAGTCGTAAACCCTGACATCTGGCAAACTTATGGTCCTTGAATAGTAGAAAGATATAATAGTACATTCAGGATGACCTTTTCCATCCTATGTTTCTTTCACTGGTTATCAGAATTTACGACTTACAAGGGCCTCAATGCTGACAGATCTTTATCAACAAATGTTGGCCAGATGTCCTCTCATTGAATCCTATATTACAGTAAATGTATAAAAAGCCATGTAATCTTTTATGTAATCACAATCTACTGGAATCAACAGTTAGCCACACACGCATGTGTAATGTAAGATTCTCATTGCTGTTTGTCGGCTGAAGGAAACCAGAATAAAAGTAACATCTGAAAACAAGTATTGCTGTAAGTGTCTCTCTGAGCAAAGAAGAATAACAACATTGCAGAAATCTTTAACATATTGGTGGAGAATTGCGGCCTGAAAGAGGGGTCTACTAGGTATTAGTTTTTCTCGTGCCTCCCTAAAAAGGAGGGTGGAGTTGAACTGTGCCTATCTCCTCTTCAGCTTCCCGGCTACAAGAAATTCTGCAACAGAGACATTACAGTATTGTCCTGAGGAGAGGGACACAATACTTAAAGGAACCAAAAGTACTTAAAGGGACAAAGGAGACTGAACCAGCACCCTGTCGGAATTTCAGAAGCAGTAGGAGACTTGCTGCAAAGGAACAACCAAGAATAAGGAATACTGAAATAAGAAAAAAACGCCTAGAATTTACGTAGTGGCGAGGGGTGTCTCCAGACAAAACTTATCCAGTGAAGGGTGGATTGAGTGCACGCTTTCTACACCTTCAAGACCACATCCACGGTCCTGGTGAGTGGCTAATTTAGCCCAGCTCTTAATAATGGCTTTAGAATGGCTTGAGAAAAAAGCTAAAGACTGTAATGTACCTTTTTCTGTAAAGGGAAATAATTGGGATGATGTGTGACTAGATTATAAAGAACAATGTATAGAAAAAATTGGAGAAATTGAAAGAAAGAGTTCAATCAGACAAAAGCATAAACATAAAGTGGGTGTTTTTTGTAAGGGATGGTTAGCAGTTGATACAAAATTTGAACAGTTAAATGCTGCTACTCCGATAAACCCAGATTGTAAAAATTGTGTAAATGCCACAAAACAGAGAAAATTACTGAATAAAATATGGGTTATCTCCCAATCACCCACAAAGTCTACTTCTACCCCTATAAAGAAAGGATTAAAACAGTTTCCAGCACTAACCATTGATATTAAAGAAATTAGGGAATCAAACAAAAGAGTTAGAGATGAAGTAGACAAAGCTCTTAATCATTACAAAACAGCATCAAAAGAAGAGTTAGGCACAGTTGATCCTGAATTGTTAGCTAAAGCACTAGAATCAACATACAAAACTTTAAAATTCAATGAAGAATCTCTAGATATACTGGAGGAACATTTTGATGCTACTAAAAATGCTGTAACAGATTTTTTAGATACACAACAGACTCCTGAGGATAGTCAGGAGAGAACCCAGAGTAAATATGGGATACCGAAAGGTATTGAAAGAAAAGAGAAAGTTGAAATCAAGAAAGCTCTGAGAGCATATTTGGGAAGGTACATGGGAAGGGAAGGTGAAGAATATAACAAACCTAAATTGATGAAACTGGTTGAGAAATTGCCAAAGTTTGAAAAAGACAAAAGTCCATTTTATAATTGTATGATTTTTGAGGGAGAAATGGGTAAAACAGGATTTGATGATGTATTGGTATGGCAATGTTTAACTATGTGGCTACCTGCTCAGACTTCTTGGCAATGTGTGAAGTATTCGCGGGGGTCCATGATTTAAAAATCCATTACTCCTCCCTTCTAGTGTGACGTGGCCCAAGAAGGGAGAAGTAATGGATTTTTAAATCATGGACCCCCGCGAATACTTCACACATTGCCAAGAAGTCTTGAAAAAGTCTGCAGAAGACGGACGAAACACGTAGACGGCACAGAAGGACAGTCAACAAAAGCACCGCTACAAAGAGACAGAGATTATAAGGAGCGTGACTTGGTGTGGTTCGAGGACGGAACTTACACAGCGGAGAAGGACAGAACAGTTTTACCGCAGTAACAAAAACCCAGTATGAACCAAGAGGCGCCTGTTTTTATTTGAATGTTTGTAAGTGCAATATGTATGGATGCGCATAAAGGATTTATTAAAACTTTTACCGTGAGTTGTGGCTGCGCTCTCTCTTCTTTTGTGTTTGCAGTTTTTCCCTAGTCTGATACACTCCTTAGTGTTCAGTGAACCGAGCAGCAGCGCCACACTCGCAAGAGAACAGAGGAGAGCCGAACAGAGAGGAACAGAAGAGGTTTCCATAGATCGGAGATTTATCTACCATACTCCCTGAGACATCAAGGTAACACAGATCAGTGTAAGCAAACCCAAGAATATATACATATATTATTTCTGTATACCCATTTAAACTTGGGGGTGTTTATCTCAAAGATTGTAGAATTTTATGAATATGCATTAAAGAGCTATCGTACAGTTAAAACAGTATATACACAGTAATAGAGAGGGTAATTATTCACTGAAATTATTCACTGCATTTATACGTATTGGGAAATCAGGAGGTGTATATTTTAGATACCCTATTAGCAATAAGAACAGGCTGATGATAGCGGCATTTTATATTTATATTTTAGAATAAAGTTGTATTTACCAAGGGTACAGTTAGCGCTGTTTTTTTTAGAATTTGTGTTAGAGCTACAATACAGTTGAAGTTTGTTAAGAAACAGTTATTGGAAGTCAGAAGTGATTTCAAGAAACATTCACTTGGATGGTGGGATAGATGGTTTGGAAAAGGCACTATTGATATATGGTCTGGAATATGGCATTGGGTTATGCATCCGTTGTTATTCATACTAGTCATTATCCTCTTACTTTTTGTTTTGCTTATTGTTGTTTGCTGTAGGATGAAAAAGATGTACAATAGGTTGGAACACCTAGAGGAAAGTCATGTGTTGTTAAGATGGAGAGTTGATGTCAGAATAGGAAGATGGCCATAAAATACTTGTTTAAGTATTTCAGGGGGAAATGATATAGAACTGACATAGAAAGGAATAGAACGAGTTAAATGGTGAGAATGGGTTAACTTTAAAATTACACTATTTTTCTGTATTTTCTGTGTCTCTTGTAATGAGGGATTCACCATATGCTTGCCAGGAGTGATATTAAATTAGCCGTATTGTGCATTCATTATGAAATATGCAGCTTCTTTTAGTATTGATATTATCAATGATGTATTCATGCTTTTCTTCATAATTCTATTTGTGCATGCAATAAATATCTAATATTTGGCACTTTCCATGTATTTAGAAGTCGTAAACCCTGACATCTGGCAAACTTATGGTCCTTGAATAGTAGAAAGAGATAATAGTACATTCAGGATGACCTTTTCCATCCTATGTTTCTTTCACTGGTTATCAGAATTTACGACTTAGAATGGGGCCTCAATGCTGACTGATCTTTATCAACAAATGTTGGCCAGACGTCCTCTCATTGAATCCTATATTACAGTAAATGTATAAAAAGCTATGTAATCTTTTATGTAATCAGAATCTACTGGAATCAACAGTTAGCCACACACGCATGTGTAATGTAAGATTCTCATTGCTGTTTGTCGGCTGAAGGAAACCAGAATAAAAGTAACATCTGAAAACAAGTATTGCTGTAAGTGTCTCTCTGAGCAAAGAAGAATAACAACATTGCAGAAATCTGTAACAATATTTTCTGCAGAGACTGTGTTAACTCAGAAAGGCTGACAGTGTCCCCATTAGGGGAAGGGTAAGCAGTAATCCTAGTGTTATCAGAGGTTTTTACTAGCTTGCATAAAGGGTTAATTTTTTGTGGGCACTCAGTTTGTTATGTGAATTTGGGACAAACGTTTTTTTTGTGTCTGGGAGTAACATTTTTTGTTTTATGGGACATTTGCTTGAGGGTTCTTTGGGGTTGTTTATAACCCACATGGCTTTCAGGCAGGGTTTGTTAGTTTTGTGTAGGCCCCAGCAGGCGGGGCCTACATTTACAAGCAGCAAGCAACTTCTCCTGAGGTCCTGAGAGTCTTCTGAGGGACTAATTGAAGCTTTAAACCCCATATTATCGCTTCCTAAGGGCAGGTAGGGCTAACAAGGGTTTTAACCGGTTTTAGACATATTTCAATCCGTTTTTTTTATTTGGGGGTTTATTGCTTATTAACTTGTGGTGCAATCCTTCTAAAGCTTAGTGGGTACACTGTTAAAATTTCAGAAAAATTGAAGCAATTTTAACCTGTTTTGCAGTTTGTGTATGCCTTTTTTTCTCTTAAAGGCACAGTACCGTTTTTGCAAATTGTGTTTTTTTCATTAAATAAAGTGTTTTCCAAGCTTGCTTGATTTATTACTAGTCTGTTAAACATGTCTGACACTGAGGAAAATCATTGTTCAATTTGTTTAGAAGCCATTGTGGAACCCCCTTTTAGAATGTGTCCCACTTGTACTGAAATGTCTATAAATTGCAAACAGCATATTTTGACTTATAAAAGTTTGGCATTAGATGATTCTCAGACAGAAGGAAATCAGGTTTTGCCATCTAGTTCTCCCCAAGTGTCACAACCAGTAATGCCCGCACAAGCGACGCTGAGTACTTCTAGTGCGTCTAATTCTTTCACCTTGCAAGATATGGCTTCAGTTATGAATACTACCCTCACAGAGGTTTTATCTAAGATGCCTGGGTTGCAAGGGAAGCGCAGTAGCTCTGGGTTAAGAACAAATGCTGAGCCTTTTGACGCTTTAGTTGACGTATCCGATATTCCCTCACAATGTTCTGAGGTAGGGATTGAGGGATTTGCTGTCTGAGGGAGAGATTTCTGATTCAGGAAAGATGTTCTCTCAGACAGATTCAGATATGACGGCATTTAAATTTATGCTAGAGCACCTCCGCTTATTGCTCAGGGAGGTTTTAGCTACTCTGGATGTTTGTGACCCTATTGTAGTTCCAGAGAAATTGTGTAAAACGGACAAATATTTAGAGGTTCCTGTTTACACTGATGTGTTTCCGGTCCCTAAGAGGATTTCGGACATTGTTACTAAGGAGTGGGATAAACCAGGTATTCCATTCTCTCCCCCTCCTGTTTTCTCCAACATTGGTGTGTCCGGTCCACGGCGTCATCCGGCGTGGTGTTAGTTGTAGTTTTTTATTCTTCTATCAAGAGTTTGTTATTTTAAAATAGTGCCGGTTTGTACTATTTACTCTAAAACAGAAAAGGATGAAGAGTTCTGTTTAAAAGAGGAGTATGATTTTAGCAGCAGTAACTAAAATCAATTGCTGTTCCCACGCAGGACTGTTGAGTCCAGAGAACTTCAGTTGGGGGAACAGTTTGCAGACTTTTCTGCTCAAGGTATGACTAGTCCCTTTTCTAACAAGACTTAGTAATGCTTGAAGACTGTCATTTTTCCTCTGGGATCGGCAAGCCATTTCTTAGACTCATAACAGAATGAAGGCTTATTAATGGGCTATATACTGGTTGACACTATTGTGGGCTAAATCGATTGCTTTATTCAATATTTATATGTGTTTTGAAGTGTTTTAAAACTTGAGAATAATTGGTAACGTTTTTAAGCGCCAGGCAGTCGTTTAGACACCTTTCCCAGTCAGGAAGGGCCTTTCACTATAGTAGGCAGAGCCTCATTTTCGCACCTTAATTGCGCAGTTTCTTTTGGATGCAGTGCATGCAGCTTCATGTGAGAGGGTCTGGTGGCCATTAAAAACGTTCCTGGAAGGCTTATTTCGGTGGCGAATAACCCCCAAGGACAGGTGAAGCTGCAGCAAACACTGTGGCTGGGACTGTAGTGGGTTTAAAATTGGGAATTGATAAAACAGCTCCGGTTTCCTCATTTAAAGGGTTACAAACTTGAAAATTGGGATGCAATACTTTTAAAGCATTAAGACACTAGGGTGCAAATTTGGTAAAGATCGGATATTTCCTTCATAGTTTTTCACACATTCAGAAATAAAGTGTGCTCTGTTTAACATTTAAAGAGACAGTAACGGTTTTGTTTAAAAACGGTTTTATTGCATTAATAGCCTGTATAAGCCTGTCTAACATGTCTGCACCTTCAGATAGAACATGTTCTGTATGTATGGAGGTCAAGGTGGTCCCCCCTTCAAATGTATGTGAAAATTGTGCCATGGCGTCCAAACAAAGTAAGGACAGTACTGTCACATTTAATAAGGTTGCCCAAGATGATTCCTCAAATGAAGGTAGTGGGGGTAGTTCACCATCCTCTCCTTCTGTGTCAATAACAGTTAGGCCCGCACAGGCGACACCTAGTACATCTAGCGCGCCAATGCTTGTTACTATGCAACAATTAACGGCAGTAATGGATAATTCTATAGCTAATATTTTATCCAAAATGCCAGCATTTCAAAGAAAGCGTGATTGCTCAGTTTTAAATACAGTAGAGCAAGAGTGCACTGACGATAATTTATCTGTCATACCCTCACACCAGTCAGAATTGGCAGTGAGGGAGGGTTTGTCGGAGGGAGAAATTTCTGATTCAGGAAGAGTTTCTCAACAGGCAGAACCTGATGTTGTGACGTTTAAATTTAAGTTAGAGCATCTCCGCGCATTACTTAAGGAGGTACTAACTACTCTGGATGATTGTGACTCTTTGGTCATTCCAGAAAAATTGTGCAAAATGGACAAATTCCTAGAGGTCCCTGTGCACCCTGATGCCTTTCCGATACCTAAAAGGGTGGCGGACATAGTGACTAAGGAGTGGGAGAAACCAGGTATACCTTTTGTCCCACCTCCTATATTTAAGAAAATGTTCCCCATGATCGACCCAAGGAAGGACGCATGGCAAACAGTCCCTAAGGTTGAGGGGGCAGTTTCTACGCTAGCCAAACGCACGACTATTCCCATTGAGGACAATTGTGCTTTCAAAGATCCTATGGATAAAATATTGGAGGGTTTGCTTAAAAAGATTTTTGTTCAGCAAGGTTTCCTCCTCCAACCAATTTCGTGCATTATTCCTGTCACTACGGCGGCGTGTTTTTGGTTTGATGAACTAGAAAAGTCGCTCAATAAAGAGACTCCATATGAGGAAGCCATGGACAGAATTCACGCACTTAAGTTAGCTAATTCCTATATTTTAGATGCCGCTTTGCAATTGGCGAGGTTAGCGGCAAAAAATTCAGGGTTTGCAATTGTGGCGCGCAGAGCGCTCTGCTCAAGTCTTGGTCGGCGGATGTATCTTCCAAGACAAAATTGCTTAATATTCCTTTCAAAGGTAAGACCCTTTTTGGGCCAGAATTAAAGGAGATTATTTCAGACATCACTGGGGGAAAGGGCCATGCCCTCCCACAGGATAGGCCTTTCAAGGCTAAGAATAAGTCCAATTTTCGTTCCTTTCGTAACTTCAGGAACGGACCGTCTCCTAACTCTGCAGCCTCTAGACAAGAGGGTAACGCTTCCCAGGCTAAGCCAGCTTGGAAACCAATGCAAGGCTGGAACAAGGGTAAACAGGCCAAGAAGCCTGCTGCTGCTACCAAGACAGCATGAAGGGGTAGCCCCCGATCCGGGACCGGATCTAGTAGGGGGCAGACTTTCTCTCTTTGCTCAGGCTTGGGCAAGAGATGTTCCGGATCCCTGGGCACTAGAAATAGTCTCAAAGAGGTATCTTCTAGAATTCAAGGAACTTCCCCCAAGGAAGTTCCTTGAATTCGCTTATCTTCAGACCAGATAAAGAGACAGGCATTCTTACATTGCGTAGGAGACCTATTAAAGATGGGAGTGATACACCCAGTTCCACCAGCGGAACAAGGTCAGGGGTTTTACTCAAACCTGTTTGTAGTTCCCAAAAAAGAGGGAACTTTCAGACCAATTCTGGACTTAAAAATTCTAAACAAATTTCTCAGGGTTCCATCGTTCAAAATGGAAACCATTCGAACTATTTTACCTACAATCCAGGAGGGTCAATATATGACTACCGTGGATTTAAAGGATGCGTACCTACATATTCCTATCCACAAAGATCATCATCAGTTCCTAAGGTTCGCCTTGCTGGGAACAATAATAGATTCTGTAGAAATGAAGCTTCTAAGGGCGAGTCAAGTTCTTCATTCTATTCCTCAGCCTTCCATAGCTCAGTGCATGGAAGTAATAGGTCTAATGGTGGCAGCAATGGACGTGGTTCCTTTTGCTCGAATTCATCTAAGACCATTGCAACTGTGCATGCTCAGACAGTGGAATGGGGAATATGCAGACTTGTCTCCCCAGATTCATGTAGACCAGTTAACCAGAGACTCACTCCGTTGGTGGTTGACTTAGTATCACCTGTCTCAGGGAATGAGTTTCCGCAGACCAGAGTGGGTCATTGTCACGACCGACGCCAGTCTATTAGGCTGGGGCGCGGTCTGGGACTCCATGGTCTCGGGAAGAGTCTCTTCTCCCGATAAACATCCTGGAACTGAGAGCGATATTCAATGCACTCCGGGCTTGGCCTCAACTAGCGAAGGCCAGATTCATAAGATTCCAGTCGGACAACATGACAACTGTAGCTTACATCAACCATCAGGGAGGAACAAAGAGTTCCTTGGCGATGAGAGAGGTATCCAAGATCATCAAATGGGCAGAGGATCACTCCTGCCATCTATCTGCAATTCACATCCCAGGAGTAGACAACTGGGAGGCGGATTATTTGAGTCGTCAGACTTTCCATCCGGGGGAGTGGGAACTCCACCCGGAAGTCTTTGCCCAGTTAACTCAATTAAGGGGCATTCCAGACATGGATCTGATGGCGTCTCGTCAGAACTTCAAGGTTCCTTGCTACGGGTCCAGATCCAGGGATCCCAAGGCGACTCTAGTGGATGCATTAGTGGCGCCTTGGTCGTTCAACCTAGCTTATGTGTTTCCATCGTTTCCTCTCCTTCCCAGGCTCGTAGCCAGGATCAAACAGGAGAAGGCCTCAGTGATTCTGATAGCTCCTGCGTGGCCACGCAGGACTTGGTATGCAGACCTGGTGAATATGTCATCGGCTCCACCATGGAAGCTACCTTTGAGACAGGATCTTCTAGTACAAGGTCCATTCATTCGAACATCCAAATCTAGTTTCTCTGCAGCTGACTGCTTGGAAATTGAACGCTTGATTTTATCCAAGCGTGGGTTTTCAAATTCAGTGATAGATACTCTGGTCCAAGCCAGAAAACCTGTGACTAGAAAGATTTACCATAAAATATGGAAAAAATATATCTGTTGGTGTGAATCCAAGGGATTCTCCTGGAGTAAAATTAAAATTCCTAAGATTCTTTCCTTTCTCCAAGAGGGTTTGGATAAAGGGTTGTCAGCAAGTTCTCTAAAAGGGCAGATTTCTGCCTTATCTGTTTTGTTACACAAACGCCTGGCAGCCGTGCCAGATGTACAAGCTTTTGTACAGGCTTTGGTCAGAATCAAGCCTGTTTACAGACCCATGACTCCTCCTTGGAGTCTAAATTTAGTTCTTTCAGTTCTTCAAGGTGTTCCGTTTGAACCTTTACATTCCATAGATATCAAGTTACTATCTTGGAAAGTTCTGTTTTTGGTTGCTATTTCTTCTGCTAGAAGAGTTTCTGAATTATCTGCCTTGCAGTGTGATCCACCCTATCTGGTGTTCCATTCAGATAAGGTTGTTTTGCGTACCAAACCTGGTTTTCTTCCAAAAGTAGTTTCCAACAAGAATATTAACCAGGAAATACAGGGAGTGCAGAATTATTAGGCAAATGAGTATTTTGACCACATCATCCTCTTTATGCATGTTGTCTTACTCCAAGCTGTATAGGCTCGAAAGCCTACTACCAATTAAGCATATTAGGTGATGTGCATCTCTGTAATGAGAAGGGGTGTGGTCAAATGACATCAACACCCTATATCAGGTGTGCATAATTATTAGGCAACTTCTTTTCCTTTGGCAAAATGGGTCAAAAGAAGGACTTGACAGGCTCAGAAAAGTAAAAAATAGTGAGATATCTTGCAGAGGGATGTAGCACTCTTAAAATTGCAAAGCTTCTGAAGCGTGATCATCGAACAATCAAGCGTTTCATTCAAAATAGTCAACAGGGTCGCAAGAAGCGTGTGGAAAAACCAAGGCGCAAAATAACTGCCCATGAACTGAGAAAAGTCAAGCGTGCAGCTGCCAAGATGCCACTTGCCACCAGTTTGGCCATATTTCAGAGCTGCAACATCACTGGAGTGCCCAAAAGCACAAGGTGTGCAATACTCAGAGACATGGCCAAGGTAAGAAAGGCAGAAAGACGACCACCACTGAACAAGACACACAAGCTGAAACGTCAAGACTGGGCCAAGAAATATCTCAAGACTGATTTTTCTAAGGTTTTATGGACTGATGAAATGAGAGTGAGTCTTGATGGGCCAGATGGATGGGCCCGTGGTTGGATTGGTAAAGGGCAGAGAGCTCCAGTCCGACTCAGACGCCAGTAAGGTGGAGGTGGAGTACTGGTTTGGGCTGGTATCATCAAAGATGAGCTTGTGGGGCCTTTTCGGGTTGAGGATGGAGTCAAGCTCAACTCCCAGTCCTACTGCCAGTTTCTGGAAGACACCTTCTTCAAGCAGTGGTACAGGAAGAAGTCTGCATCCTTCAAGAAAAACATGATTTTCATGCAGGACAATGCTCCATCACACGCGTCCAAGTACTCCACAGCGTGGCTGGCAAGAAAGGGTATAAAAGAAGAAAATCTAATGACATGGCCTCCTTGTTCACCTGATCTGAACCCCATTGAGAACCTGTGGTCCATCATCAAATGTGAGATTTACAAGGAGGGAAAACAGTACACCTCTCTGAACAGTGTCTGGGAGGCTGTGGTTGCTGCTGCACGCAATGTTGATGGTGAACAGATCAAAACACTGACAGACTCCATGGATGGCAGGCTTTTGAGTGTCCTTGCAAAGAAAGGTGGCTATATTGGTCACTGATTTGTTTTTGTTTTGTTTTTGAATGTCAGAAATGTATATTTGTGAATGTTGAGATGTTATATTGGTTTCACTGGTAAAAATAAATAATTGAAATGGGTATATATTTGTTTTTTGTTAAGTTGCCTAATAATTATGCACAGTAATAGTCACCTGCACACACAGATATCCCCCTAAAATAGCTATAACTAAAAACAAACTAAAAACTACTTCCAAAACTATTCAGCTTTGATATTAATGAGTTTTTTGGGTTCATTGAGAACATGGTTTTTGTTCAATAATAAAATTAATCCTCAAAAATACAACTTGCCTAATAATTCTGCACTCCCTGTAGTTGTTCCTTCTCTGTGTCCAAATCCAGTTTCAAAGAAGGAACGTTTGTTACACAATTTAGATGTGGTCCATGCTTTAAAGTTCTATTTAGACGCAACAAAGGACTTCAGACAAACGTCATCTTTGTTTGTCGTTTACTCTGGTAAGAGGAGAGGACAAAAAGCTACTGCTACCTCTCTTTCTTTCTGGCTGAAAAGCATAATCCGATTGGCTTATGAGACTGCCGGACAGCAGCCTCCTGAACGAATAACAGCTCACTCTACTAGGGCTGTGGCTTCCACATGGGCCTTCAAGAACGAGGCTTCTGTTGACCAGATATGTAAGGCAGCGACTTGGTCTTCTCTGCACACTTTTGCCAAATTCTACAAATTTGATACTTATGCTTCTTCGGAGGCTATTTTTGGGAGAAAGGTTTTGCAAGCCGTGGTGCCTTCCGTTTAGGTAACCTGATTTGCTCCCTCCCTTCATCCGTGTCCTAAAGCTTTGGTATTGATTCCCACAAGTAAGGATGACGCCGTGGACCGGACACACCAATGTTGGAGAAAACAGAATTTATGCTTACCTGATAAATTTCTTTCTCCAACGGTGTGTCCGGTCCACGGCCCGCCCTGGTTTTTTAATCAGGTTTGAAAAATTTCTTTCTCTATACACTACAGTCACCACGGCACCCTATAGTTTCTCCTTTTTTTCTCCTAACGGTCGGTCGAATGACTGGGGGGCGGAGCCAGAGGAGGGCTATATGGGCAGCTTTTGCTGTGCTCTTTGCCATTTCCTGTTGGGGAAGAGAATATTCCCACAAGTAAGGATGACGCCGTGGACCGGACACACCGTTGGAGAAAGAAATTTATCAGGTAAGCATAAATTCTGTTTTTAAGAAAATGTCTCCCATTTCTTTCTTTTTTTTTTTTTTTTTTTTCAAAAAGCTTTATTGAAGTAATCCAATACAATATTAACAAAGCTGTAATAAAGTACAATAAGTATACATGCAGTTCTTTTTCAACATTCTTGATTGTACATGAACTATTAAATCATAAACAAATGTATTACAAAGCTTAAAGAGCGTTATACATACTTCATCTTATGATTTGTCTCTCCTAGAGGAACTCCCCCAGAAGGGAACATTCTTGTATGTAACCATTTTCATTTCAAATTAGTTCCATTGTTTCTTAGTCTAAAGCTGGTAGAATATATTATGAAGAGTGGGACAGACATTTGGGACAGAGAGGGTGAAGGAAAGGGGATAAGAAGGGGAGAAGAAGAGAAAGAAAGAGAAAGAAAAAAAAAAAAAAAAAGGTTTTATATTATATTGTGCCATGCCACAGTGCCAGTATCATTTCATGCATAGCCAAGTTATGAGTTTTCAGATAGTGGTATCTCTCCAATAACAGAGTATCTGTCATTTGTGAATGCCATTCTTCGAGGGTGGGGAGGTTATGAGATTTCCACTTCCTTGGTATTACCCTTTATGCACAGGTGATCATTATTAATAAAAGTGCCAAATGTGCTGCGCTTTGTGTTTTGGGTAAATCTAGAAATAATAAAATCTTTGGAGAATTTGGAATATCAATTTTTAAAGTGTCTTTCATCTGTTTCAAAACTCCCGTCCAGTAAGCAGACATACATGGACAGTCCCACCATATGTGCAACAAAGTTCCGTATTCTCCACAACCTCTCCAACACTTCGGGCTTAAAGATGGAAATATTTTGTTTAGCCTTTGTGGGGTGAGATACCATCTACTCATATATTTAATGTGCATTTCCTGTATAGTGGGGGAGACAGAAGATTTCTTAATTAATCTAAAAGCTCTAAGCCATGTCTCTAAATTCGGGTTTATTCCCAACTCCTCAGCCCATCTTTTTGTATATACTGGTAAAGAGTCATCTCCCTGTAGAACAATCAATTTGTATATGATAGAGATCGTATGCCTTATGTCAGTGTCTGAGATACAGATCTTTTCAAAAGTCGTGAGAGCTCTACCCAAGTCCTGCTTACATTTGTGTTTTGTAAGAAAATGCATTAGTTGGTGATAGTGTATCCAGGAGGTAAAGATCTGGGGTTTGGAGTTTTCTAAGACTGCTTGTGAAACCACCTTCCCATTTTCCACCACCCCAACAACTGAGCCCTCTTTAATTTTGTATGGAGCTAGTTTGTAGATATTTTTGTTGTTATAAGGGATCTCTGGGTTTTCTAAAATAGGTGTCAAAGGAGAGTTCCTAGAGGAGATGTGTGTGGAGGTAGCTACTAAAGCATCCCAGATGTTTAATGCTTCTTCTACTAGGTGATATCTAGAGACCTTGGTAGGACGCTGTGATGTTGGAAGCCACGCCAGAACACCCATATTATTAATTTTAAAGATTTGTCTATCTAAGGCAATCCAAGCTTTATTATCAGAGTTCTGAGCCCATTCCGTTATTCTTTGTAGGCCTATTGCCCGTTTATATGAGTAAATATCCGGGAGGCCAAGACCCCCCCTATCCCTTGGAATATACATAGAGCGCCTAGATATCCTGGGTTTTGAGTTAGCCCATACAAATTGTTCAATTAGGTGTTGTATTTGAGAAATATATCCCCTAGGGAGGGCAATGGGCAGAGTTTGAAGGAGATACAATATCCTTGGTAGAATATTCATTTTGATGACACTCACTCTTCCCAGCCAAGATATCGGTCTGTTCCTCCACGATGAGAGGTCAGCCATGATGTCATTCTTTAAAGGGATATAGTTATATCTAAATAAGTCTGAGGGGTTAGGTGTTAAATTAATGCCTAGGTACTTAAGTTTATTAGTAGCCAAAGGGATCCGATAATTTTGTTGGAGATGTTGTATTATCCCTGGACTAGTATTGACGTTTAAGAGTTCAGACTTGTCCAAATTAAGAGAAAAGTTAGAGACTTTCCCATATTCCTTTAGCTCTCTTAATAGTTCTGGGATCGATTCTGTGGCATTAGTTAAAGTGTAAAGGACATCATCTGCATAAAGTGCTTGTTTATGTTCTCTATCCCCCACGACTAGTCCCTTGATCTTTTGGTTAATCCTAACTTTATGGGCCAGAACTTCTATGGACAGGGCGAAAAGCAATGGGGACAGCGGGCATCCCTGCCTAGTTCCATTATTTATATTGAATGAGTCTGATAATGTTCCATTAATTTTAATTTTGGCATTTGGGTTGGAGTAAAGCGCCAATACCCAATTCACATATGTCTCTCCAATCCCCAATTTTTCCAGCACCCGACGCAGAAAAGGCCAGCCAACCCTGTCAAAGGCCTTCTCCGCGTCGGTGGAGAAGAGCACTAAAGGACAACCAGTGACTTTCGCGTGATTAATAAGCTGGATTACTCTAATAGTATTATCCCTTGCCTCACGGCCGGGGACAAAGCCAACCTGATCATTACTAATCAGGTTGGGTAAATGTTTATTGAGCCTGTTCGCTAGTACTTTCGCCAGAATTTTCATGTCTGAGTTAATGAGCGATATGGGCCTAAAGTGGCCTGGTAAATCCCTGGTTTTCCCTGGCTTGGGCAGTACCGTTATATGGGCTTCCAGTAGGACCCTCGATAAAGTAGGATCATCTCGTAGGCCATTGAACAAGTCCAGCATGGGGCCAGCTAAAGCCTCTTTAAACTTTTTGTAATATGGTGCCGAGAAGCCGTCCGGGCCCGGACTCCTACCACTTGGGCAGCTCTTAATAGCCTCATATAGTTCTTCCAAGGAGATCGGAGCGTCCATCGCCTTAGAGTCCTCCGCAGACAGAGAGGGGAGTTCTATGTCCCCCAGATAAGAGTCTATCAAAAGTTTCTGTTGTGTTATTATTGATTCTCGCGTGGCTGTCGATGTATTCTCCTGTATATTATATAGGGAATGATAATATTTATGATACTCTTTGGCTATTTGGGAACTACTGCGGAGCATATGGCCATCCCCAGATTTTATGGTATGTATATACGAGCGGAGTTGTCTCTTTTTGAGAGTTCTCGCTAAGAGTTTGCCTGGTTTATTACCTCCCTCATAGTAAGTTTGTTTTAGATATAGGGCTTTCTTTTAATATGACTCATTTAGATGTTGCTGGAATTCTAATCTCGCATTTTTTAGTCGATTTGTAGTGTCAACACATGAGGGATTTTCTTTATGTTTATTTTCTAGTGTGCTCAGTGTAGATTGGAGGTCTATATATTTGGTCTTGTATTGTCTATTAAGAAACGCCTTGTGTTTAATTAAAGCCCCTCTAATCACAGTTTTATGAGCCTCCCAGATGATAGCTTTGGTAGAGGTGGGGAAGGTATTAACCTCAAAGTATTCCCCAATCAGTTTCTGTATATCTGCCAAAATTAGGGGGTTGTTAAGAATAGTTTCGTCCATTCTCCATGTACTCTCCTGAATGGGGATATCTGGCCAGAGTATCAGGCATGATACCGGAGCGTGGTCTGACCAAGAAATATGGCCTATATCGCACTGGTGAGTGATAGATAGACCACAGGAGTATGTGTATATGTGATCTATCCGAGAGTAGCTATTATGTAGGACAGAATAGAACGAATAATCCCTAGATATGGGGTGAAGTGTGCGCCACACATCATGGATCTCTAATTTAGATAGGATGGTATTAACCTGTGTGATAGAGGATGAAGGTGTGCAAGTCGTCCCTTTTGAGGTGTCAATTACTGGGTCCGCTACTATATTAAAGTCGCCCGCCAAAAAGGTGGTTCCCCTAGAGTGTGTTAATAACTGGTCACGTACCTGGTGAAAAAAAGACACTTGGCCTTGACTCGGGGCATAAACCGAGGCCATTGTGATGTAGTGTCCATAAAGAGTACCAACTAGGATAATATATCGGCCGTCTGGATCTCTTTCAATGTGTTGTGGGACAAATGGTACAGATCTGTGAAGCACAACTCCCACCCCTCCTCTCTTTTTCTGCCCCGAGGCGAAATACGCTTGGGGGAACTGAGTGTTATGCCAACTAGGTTCTCTACCCTTCTTAAAATGAGTTTCTTGTAAAAGAATTATCTGACTTTGTATTTTGCCTAATTCTTTAAATGCAATAGAACGTTTGCCTGGGTTATTAAGGCCTTTAGCATTGATGGTGGTAAGCTTTAGGGAATGATCCCCAAACCTACTGGTCTTGGGTTGCATGGTAAAAAAAAAAAAAAAAAAAAAAAGGGAAAAGATAACAGAGAAGAAAGTGAGGGCTAGAAAGATTATATTTGTGGGATAGGGTTAAAGGGAAGTAAAAAGAGATAAGTTGCTTTATAAAATGTTGATTTCTAAAAAGAAATGGTCTAAGTGTCGTCCAGGTTCAGCAATTCACCTGGAAACACCTATTTAAAGCAGGGTACAGTACTTCTTGCAACTTCTAGGACAAAAAGGAAACAATTACTAAGATAGGGGAAAAGCCCCTCTACTGGCGTAAGTTATGATTAGGAAATAGGAATAATCCTAAGTATACTTGTAGCACTGTAATAATTTGTTACTATCTATATGCGGAACCATCAGTATATTTAGCAATATAACAATATAACAATATAAACATTCTTCAATATTGTCTGGCGGAAATTAAATTAGAGTGTTGAGGGCTTATATTTAATTCTATAGATGAGTAGACATTAGTATCATATAAAGCCTCAATATGTGTCTTGATTACCCCCTGACTCTTTTCTCTTAGTGAGAAATAGTTGCATAAAGGCCCTAAGGGCATTATTCACAAAGATTATTTGTGTGAACTACCTGAGTATTTAAACAGATGAACAGGTGAAAAAACAATGAAGACATGTTTGCTTATCTCAGAACATTACTAACTCAAATCTTCTAACATTTCAAATACAGTTTTTTACCTGACGGGAGTGGGGTGTGCACAACTTGCAGATCTTCTAAGCCCTATAAAGGGTTTCTCTTACCTGTTGTGTTTCAAAAATCATAGTTAGACCGTCAGATACAAATAGTAAGTACCCAATCAAAGACCCATAAAGGTGGAGTGCCTAAATAAGTCATCTTACATTAAAGAATATTCTGTATCCAGTTCATTTAGTGTCCACAAGCAACGGTAAAGTGTAGAGGCGCCGCTTATATGCTGTATATATGGGGTACTTAAATGTCTATTTAGTCCATGAGGAATGTAGCATAAGTGAGTAGAAAGACCATGTCAGGGTCTATCCGACCAGATCTTCTGCCTCCTGACTTCTGGAAGGACGGCTAACAACCGGCCTTGTTCTCGTTGCTGTATCGCCCTCAACCGGGCCTTGCAATGATAGATTTTCAAAAAAGATCCGATGGTCCATCCCTGGTCTGAATATAACAGTTTTGTTATTATTAGAGGCTATAATGGAGACTGGGAAGCCCCATCTGTACAGGACTTTGTTGCTTCTGAGGACAGATGTGATGTGACTTAAGTCTCTGCGTTTTTGCAGGGTCATAGGCGATAAGTCTGTAAAGACTTGGATTTCCTCCCCAACATGTGTTATAGGGTGTTTTCGCCGTGCTCCCTGAAGAATTTCTTCTTTATCTTTAAAGCTAAGAAATCTGACAATAATGTCTCTTGGGGGGGCTTTGTTTGGTGGTTTGGGCCTAAGTGCCCGATGCGCCCTTTCGATTGGGATCTCAGGTGACGATGGAGATTCCTTTATAATTCTAAATAATGCTTGGAGGTATCCCTCAATATTTTGAGGGGCAATGGTCTCAGAGACTCCTCTGAATCGCAGGTTATTCCTGCTGCCTCTGTTGTCAATGTCTTCTAATTTGTCATTAAGGTATTGCAAATTATCAGAATGGTGGAGGATGTCCATTGACTGTTGATGTAAGGAAGAAGCATTATCCTTGGTTGACTTTTCAATAGCTAGTACTCTTGTCTCTAATGCCGAAAAGTCCTTTCTCAAGTCGCCAAATAAGCTCCTCATCTCTGTCATTACACCTTATATATCCGATTTAGAAGATAGATGTGAAATATCCTCTTTAGTAAGAAACTGTGACTGGGAAGTGTCAGCATTTGAGATAGATGGTATTCCAGTCTCTTGAGAATTCGCCATGTCTATAGCTGGTGTAATCTTTTCAGAATCTACTGGCTTAAGGTAATGGCTCATAGGTTTGGAGGTACCTATCTTATCAGCCCTGTTTAATCTTTTATTAGGCATACCCTGAAGCAGTAATAACAATTGTGAGTTCAGATGCACACTGTTATATTTATTTTCAGCTCTAATTCTGCCTCTAGAATATGGTTGTGGGTTTAGTTATATTCTGACCTACCAACTATTTGATTTTAAGTGTTTTAACAGACCCTATAGTCCCACAATTATTTAGATTACAAGTTGCCACCAAACCCAGTGTTTTTCTTAATTTATTTTTCTAAGCTTTTCACTCTGCCTGTTCATACCCTGACAGAGTGCAACAGGGCAACAGCTATGCGATGTCCACACAGTTTTAAACTTCTCACCTTGTGCAGGGCCCTCGGCAGCTAGATCCGGTTCACTCTAGAGGAGTGCGCATCAGCCCTGCCTGACTCCGGTGTTACCGCGTCTATGCGGCCTGAAGAACTTCTGCCTCTGCACTCAGCCTTGATGAAGGGGTCCGGAGCCTCTAAGGCCGCTGCCAATCTGCACCAAAGCCCCTCGGAGGTAAGTGTGAAGGTACTTTATATGTACCGCAGCCGCTGTGTGATCGCGATGCTTGTGTGAGTCGGGGTTTCGCTCCCTACTTGTAGTAGTAGCCGGTGAGTCAGATGTGCATCCAGTGCCGTTCTCGGGTGTTATATAGGCCTCGGTCTCTCGGCAATATGTGGGCCCAAGTGTCAAGCGTGTACCAGTGCTTGCCTGGAAATCACCTCAGGCGATCTGTCAGTTTGCCGGATCAGCTTCCACCTTGCTGTAATTAGGGGCCAGTGTAATTTAAGCAGCCTCTGGTTAGTTGTTAGCTATGAAAGCTGTTGTAAGGTCCTCGTGGCTTATCCTTCATGCAGATCTAGGCTGCTGCCCGTGAACACTGAAATCTGCAGACGAACTCTTTCTGCCAGCTGCTTAATCTTCTATAGGTATATGTTATTCCTGAATAGATATAAAACTGCTTATAAACTATGTGATAGGTGCTATTTACTTGCTTTTTGCCAGTGTAAGAAGCAGGAGCCCTTCTAGTGTGCGACCATCTTCCTGCGTGGTCAGGCTCCGCCCATGTCTCCCATTTCTGACACCATAAAGGACTCATGGCAGACGGTCCCTAAGGTGGAGGGAGCTATTTCTACCCTGGCTAAGCATACAACTATACCTATTGAAGACAGTTGTGCTTTCATTGATCCTATAGATAAAAATTAGAGGGTCTCCTAAAGAAAATTTTTGTTCCTCAAGGTTTTCTTCTTCAACCTATAGCATGCATTGTAACCACTGCAGCTGCCTTTTGGTTTGAGGCTCTAGAAGAGGCTCTTCAGATGGAGACCCCACTAGATGATATTTTGGACAGAATTTAGGCTCTTAAGTTGGCTAATTCTTTTATTACAGATGCCGCTTTTCATCTTGCTAAATTAGCGGCTAAGAATTCAGGTTTTGCCATTTTAGCGTGTAGAGCGTTATGGCTTAAGTCCTGGTCAGCTGATGTGTCATCTAAATCTAAGCTTTTGTCCATCCCTTTCAAAGGTAAGACCCTATTCGGGCCTGCATTGAAAGAGATCATTTCAGACATTACTGGAGGGAAGGGTCATACCCTCCCTCAGGATAAGTCAAATAAGACAAGGACCAAACAAAATAATTTTTGTTCCTTTCGAAACTTCAAGAGTGGTCCCTCTTCCTCTGCTGCAAAGCAAGAGGGGAACTTTGCTCAATCCAAGCCAACCTGGAGACCTAATCAGGCTTGGAACAAGGGTAAACAGGCCAAAAAGCCTGCTGATGCCAATAAGTCAGCATGAAGGGGTAGCCCCCGATCTGGGACCGGATCTAGTTGGGGGCAGACTCTCTCTCTTTTCTCAGGCCTGGGCAAGAGACCTTCAGGATTCCTGGGCAGTAGAAATTGTAACCCAGGGATACCTTCTATATGTCAAGGATTCCCCTCCAAGGGGGAGGTTCCATCTTTCTCAATTGTCTGTAAACCCGACAAAAAGAGGCGTTCTTACGCTGTGTAGAAGACCTTTTTACCATGGGAGTGATCTGCCCAGTTCCAAAAGCAGAACAGGGGCAGGGGTTCTACTCCAATCTGTTTATAGTTCTCAAAAAGGAGGGAACCTTCAGGCCAATTCTAGATCTCAAGATCCTAAACCAATTCCTAAGAGTTCCATCTTTACAAGATGGAGACCATTCGGACTATCTTACCATTGATCCAGGAGGGTCAATATATATCACCACCGTGGACTTAAAGGATGCGTATCTGCACATTCCTATCCACAAAGATCATCACCAGTTCCTCAGGTTCGCCTTTCTGGTAAAGCATTATCAGTTTGTGGCTCTTCTTTTCGGGTTGGCCACGGCGCCGCAAATCTTCACAAAGGTGCTAGGGTCCCTTCTGGCGGTTCTAAGGCCACGGGGCATAGCAGTGGCGCCTTATCTAGACGACATTCTAATTCAAGTGTCGTCCTTCCAACTAGCCAAGTCTCACATGGACTTAGTGTTGGCCTTTCTAAGGTCTCACGGGTGGAAAGTGATCGTAAAAAAGAGTTCTCTTCCCCCCCTCACAAGAGTTTCATTTCTAGGGACTCTGATAGACTCGGTGGACATGAAAATATTTCTGACGGAGGTCAGGAAATCAAAGATTTTGTCCACCTGCCGAACTCTTCATTCCATTCCTCGGCCATCAGTGGCTCAGTGTATGGAGGTAATCGCACTAATGGTAGCGGCAATGGACATAGTTCCGTTTGCTCGCTTGCATCTCAGACCACTGTAACTATGCATGCTCAATCAGTGGAATGGGGATTATGTGGATTTATCTCCTCAGATAAATCTGGATCAAGAGACCAGAGACTCTCTTCTTTGGTGGTTGTCACAGGATCATCTGTCCCAGGGAATGTGTTTCCGCAAGCCAGAATGGGTTAAAGTGACGACAGACTCCAGTCTTCTGGGCTGGGGTGCAGTCTGGAATTCCCTGAAAGCTCAGGGTTTGTGGACTCGGGAGGAGGCTCTCCTACCGATAAATATTCTGGAATTAAGAGCGATATTCAATGCTCTCCAGGCATGGCCTCAGCTGGCTTCGGCCAGATTCATCAGGTTTCAGTCGGACAACATCACGACTGTGGCTTATATCAATCATCAGGGCGGAACAAAGAGTTCCTTAGCGATGATAGAGGTCTCAAGGATAATCCAATGGGCAGAGGCTCACTCTTGCCATCTTTCAGCGATCTATATCCCATGTGTAGAGAACTGGGAGGCAGATTTTCTAAGTCGTCAGACTTTTCATCCGGGGGAGTGGGAACTCCATCCGGAGGCGTTTGCTCAGCTGGTTCAGCTATGGGGCACACCAGAGTTGGATCTGATGGCGTCTCGTCAGAACGCCAAACTTCCTCGTTACGGCTCCAGGTCAAGGGATCCTCAGGCTGTACTGATAGATGCTCTAGCAGTACCCTGGTCGTTCAACCTGGCTTATGTGTTTCCACCTTTCCCTCTCCTTCCATGTCTGATTGCCAGAATCAAACAGGAGAGAGCATCAGGGATTTTGATAGCGCCTGCGTTGCCACGCAGGACTTGGTATGCAGCCTGGTGGACATGTCATCCCTTCCACCCTGGTCTCTGCCATTGAGACAGGACCTTCTGATTCAAGGTCCATTCAAGCATCCAAATACAATATCTCTGCAACTGACTGCTTGGAGATTGAACGCTTGATTCTATCAAAGCGGGGTTTCTCTGAGTCAGTCATAAATACCTTGATTCAGGTTCGAATGCCTGTTACCAGGAAAATTTGTCATAAGATATGGCGTAAATATCTTTTTTGGTGCAAATCCAAAGGCTTCTCCTGTAGTAAAATCAGGATTCCTAGGATTTTGTCTTTTCTCCAAGAGGGATTGGAGAAAGGATTATCAGCTAGTTCCTTAAAGGGACAGATATCGTCTCTGTCTATTTTGTTGCACAAGCGTCTGGCAGATGTTCCAGACGTTCGGGCTTTTTTTCAGGCTTTAGTTAGAATTAAGCCTGTTTTTAAACCTATTGCTCCGCCATGGAGTCTAAATTTAGTTCTTAGAGTTCTTCAGGGGGTTCCGTTTGAACCCATGCATTTCATAGATATTAAGCTTTTATCTTGGAAAGTTTTGTTCCTAGTTGCTATCTCTTCAGCTCGAAGAGTTTCAGAACTATCTGCATTACAATGTGACTCTCCTTATCTTGTGTTCCATGCTGATAAGGTGGTCTTGCGTACCAAGCCTGGGTTCCTACCTAAGGTTGTTACTAACAGGAATATCAATCAATAAATTGTTGTTCCTTCTCTGTGTCCTAATCCTTCTTGTAAGAAGGAATGTCTGTTGCACGTGGTTCATGCTTTGAAACTTTATTTGCAGGCAACCAAAGATTTTTGTCAAACATCTTCTTTGTTTGTTGTCTATTCTGGAAAGCGTAGGGGTCAAAAGGCTACGGCGACTTCTCTTTCCTTTTGGCTGAAAAGCATCATCCGTTTGGCTTATGAGACTGCTGGACAGCAGCCTCCTGAAAGGATTACAACTCATTCTACTAGAGCGGTAGCTTCCACATGGGCTTTTAAAAATGATGCTTCTGTTGAACAGATTTGTAAGGCTGCGACTTGGTCGTCGATTCATGCCTTTTCAAAATTTTATAAATTTCATACTTTTGCTTCTTCGGAGGCTATTTTTGGGAGGTTTTGCAAGCAGTGGTGCCTTCCGTTTAGGTTCTGGTCTTGTCCCTCCCTTCATCCGTGTCCTAAAGCTTTGGTATTGGTATCCCACAAGTTAGGATGAATCCTTGGACTCGGTACATCATGCAAAAGAAAACAAAATTTATGCTTACCTGATAAATTTCTTTCTTTTGCGATGTACCACGGCCCACCCTGTCTATTCAAGACAGATAGTATTTTTTTTATGTAAACTTCAGTCGCCTCTGCACCTCATAGTTTCTCCTTTTCTTCCTTGGTCTTCGGTATAATGACTGGGGGGTGGAGTTAAGGGGGGAGCTATATAGACAGCTCTGCTGTGGTGCTCTCTTTGCTACTTCCTGTCAGGAAGGACAATATCCCACAAGTTAGGATGAATACGTGGACTCGGTACATCACAAAAGAAAGAAATTTATCAGGTAAGCATAAATTTTGTTTTTTAGGTGGGGCAAGTTTATTAGTCAATAAATTTGAAAAGGGTTTTTGTATAATAAGTGTAGAACATTGCAGAAGTGGCCTTTAAATCTAAAATGATCTCAAGTAGAATAAACATAATCCTATTCTATGGAGTTGAATGCCTTTTAAGCCTCGGTTTTCAATAGAGCAGAATCGACCTTATGATGTGATTTATTTGTAGTTGCTTTATTCCAATGATGATCTAAAACTAAAAAGTCTTTACGTATATTTTTCACAGGATTTCTACCCACCATAAACCCAGATTGAGAAATATAAAGCAAAAGGTTTCATTTTTTTAATCTCTATGCAATGTTATACATTAAAAGTTTGTATTATTTTTTTATTAAGTAGAAAGGTCCATAAGATGAAGGGGATTACGGGTCTTTCTCTTAAAAATTAAAGTTATAGTAGTGTATAATAATCCACCATACAAGGCCTTGGAGAGCAAGATCAGACATGCACACAGAATATAGCCCAAGTCTGCTCTGTTTATTATCAACAGTGCTGTGGTTATATAGTATACATCACATATGTTGTAAATTGCTTCATACACGCCCCCTTATTGCAACATAATCAGTGGAAAGTTACAGAACTTTAGACATAAGATTGTTTATGTAAAGAACCAAAAACTGGGAAAGGCTGACCTTGTTAAAAAGATAAGACTGAATAAAATGAGACTATGTTAAAGGGACAGTTTACCCAAATCAAGACATATTTTTAATATAATTAACAATCAAAACTAAAGCTATGTGTATGTGGCTTTTTTACTAAATCGTTTTATAACAGTCTTTTATTTTTGTAAAGATCCATTTTAAGCCGCTCATAACAACACCTATTTGGGGTTTTTTTGGGCCGTGCGGCCACAGGAGCACATGTTCCAGCCCCCATGGTGACGTCACTGCTAGAGTGAACACAGACCAGCACTCAATAAATGCGCGTCCGTGTTCAGCAGTGATTACTTTTCTGCTGTTATTCTTTGTAAAGGGTACCAAACACACAGGCACTCTGCATATAAGAACAGGCCTTTAGTAGCTAACAGACATTGTTTAAGGGAGAGTTGACAGGTGTGATCGAGATTTTCGTAAGCAATTACTAAAACTAGATGTAATTACCTGGGTTGTTTAGCAAACTGGTAACCTATAGGCTGCATTTTGCTAATTTATTTGCTACAAACATTAGACCGGTGGTGGTGATCCCATGGCACGAGTGCCCAAGATGGTAAACAGAAGCACGTGAGCAGTGAGAGACAACTGCTGTAAGGGCAGGGACTGCAAGACATCTGCTGTTTCCAGCTCCTATAAAGCCCCTGTATCCTAGTGCTGCTGGTACACAAATCAATATAAGTGGGATTATCGTGGCTATCGCTCCTAAGAGACCGGCAGGGTCAGAGTGTGGACATCCCAGACATCGGCAGCATTCTTTGCCCAGTAGCAGGCTTTTTCATAGATGCGGCAGTGCACTGTGCTACTGCAAGCTTTCTCCAATAGTTAGATTATTGATGTGTAGGCAGAGTTAGCTTCTGGATGTCCACACTCTGACCCTGACGGTCTCATAGGTGCGATAGCCGCGATAATCCCACTTATATTGATTTGTGTACCAGCAGCATTAGGATACAGGGGCTTTGTAGGAGCTGGAAACAGCAGATGTCTTGCGGTCCCTGCACTTACAGCACTTGTCTCTCACTGCTCAATCAGCCTCTCTGCTTACTAGCCTAGACCTCGGGAGCTCAGCCTCTATTGAAGTAGCAACCTCCACTCGCTCTGCTCTCCCGGTATCAGCCCTGAGCCCTGGACTGCTCAGAGCCAGTATTTTGTCCACCTCAGCACATAGTGCTTCACATCATAGTTATTCACATCTGTGCACGGCTTATTTACATATAGAATTTGTTATTGTAGGGGGGAGGCGCGCTAACTTCTCTTTAAGCTCAGCCCTTTCTTTAGGGAGTGTCAGCATTGTTGTAAAAATACACAGGAGCGGCAAATGTAAAATTATATCTTTACAAATGTACTTTTGAAAAATATTAATATATATGTATTCTGCACAGTTGATGCTTTAACTCTCTGTCTATCACATTTTTCAGGTGACTGCACTGTCCCTTTACGCTAGAAAAGTCATGGTTACGGAAATGCTGACCTTGTTAAAAAGATAAGGCTGAATAAAATGAGACTATGTTAATGCTAGAAAAGGCTTGGTTATGATTAACAACCAGATAAAAGTGTTATTTATCTAAGAACAGATGTCAGCAGACTAAGTTTGACAAAACAACAGTTCAGTGCTAGTGCAGAATGGCTGAATAGATATAAAATAGAGGCAGGTTGGTTACATATATTCATACAACAGTAGTATTCATTTAACTAAGGTAGGTATAATGACATCTGGCATCATTTTGTAACATTCCATATGGAGTTGTTCCAGGCCCGATGCTTTTTTTACATTTTGCATGTTTAATCGATGTCTGTATTTCTTTTATGGATATACTTTTGATTCAGGAATTGCAAATCATCAGAATAAATCTAGGGCAAAGATATTTTATCCCAAAATGTCTTCCTATTCAGTTCATTTACCTCACATGTAGTATAGATATATTTATATTACTCAAGCAATGTATTACTAATATCTGTAGTATCAGTATATCTTACACCTTGATTTTTTGTTTGCCTCAATCATATTATTATTTTGTTCAGTTCTAATAGTACTAGAAAAATATTGGGCAGACTTTACGTGCTTTAATTTTAACGTGCTCTAACTCTTATATCTTCTTGATATAACTTTTGCTTTTTAAATAGCTCTCTTTCTGATTTAGCTAGGATATACCTGTCCCACTTCTCATTTGTAGGGTTAGAGGTATTGTCACGATCTGCCGCTTCCAACCATGCCGCCATCGCTCTTGGATCTGTTCTCTGCTTGCTGCATCATGTTGCCTAGCAACGTGATGCAGTCTCTCTGTGCCGGCCCATTCTGATAAATGTCAGATGGGTCTTTAAATTTCCAGCATCTCAGATCCTCACTGCCTGTTTGTTGGATTCATCTGTATCCTGGGTACATTTTTCTATGTTATCTTGTGCTTGCCTGAACTCTAACTTGATCTCTGCTTTGCCTGACAACTCTTTTGGATGAACCTGTGCCTGCCTGAACTGTAACTTGAGAACTAGAGAATCTCACAAGGCCAAATAATCTAAGAGTACTAGCGATTGCTAAAACAGTTAAACCAGAAGCACTAATTACACTTAAAGAAAACCAGTTACCTAGCTAGAAAGAGCACATAGAATCCATATAATGAGAAGTAATAACTTCACCAGAGACCTCCCTAGACCAGTGATAGTAAGGACTTTGAACTTTCAAATGAAATCACTTTTTTTAGTACTTATAAACAAACTACAAACTTACAGTTCAAGGGAGAAAAGATCACTATCAATCAAGATTACACAGTAGAGATAAGTAAAGTAAGAAAAAAGCTGATCCCAGCTTGCAATGAGTTAAATAAAAAAGGATTTAAAGCCTTTGTAATTTTCCCTGCTATAAGGTCAAAGCTTATTTACAGGATAGGGTAAAGATCTTTAGCAGAAAGGACAAAATCTATCAATTCCTGGAATCTATTAAACTCCTGCAAGGAGAGACAGGAAAGAGAAGATAAAATAGAATAGGCTTTGGGTTGGTATAGTTGTAGATAGGTGGGAGAAGGGGGGGTGGTTCCCCTCACTTAGTCAACTCTTTTGTCACAACACATTAGTTATATAGACTAGAGACACACTATTACACAATGTGATGCTGTGAAATCACCTTTTATTCTCTTTTTCACTTAGCCAACTCTTTTGTCACAACACATTAGTTATATAGACTAGAGACACAATATTACACAATGTGATGCTGTGAAATCACCTTTTATTCTCTTTTTCACTTAACCAACTCTTTTGTCACAACACATTAGTTATATAGACTAGAGACACAATATTACACAATGTGATGCTGTGAAATCACCTTTTATTCTCTTTTTCACTTAACCAACTCTTTTGTCACAACACATTAGTTATATAGACTAGAGACACGATATTACACAATGTGATGCTGTGAAATCACCTTTTATTCTCTTTTTCACTTAGCCAACTCTTTTGTTACAACACATTAGTTATATAGACTAGAGACGCAATATTACACAATGTGATGCTGTGAAATCACCTTTTATTCTCTTTTTCACTTAGACAACTCTTTTGTCACAACACATTAGTTATATAGACTAGAGACGCAATATTACACAATGTGATGCTGTGAAATCACCTTTTATTCTCTTTTTCACTTAGACAACTCTTTTGTCACAACACATTAGTTATATAGACTAGAGACACAATATTACACAATGTGATGCTGTGAAATTCCGATTATCCTAGCTTAGTGAAGGTATAATCTAGATTTTATTAAGGACACAGAGACGAATATTTGCATTATCTTTCTTTACTACTCAAGTGCAGCTTTTTAAAGTACATAAAAACACATAAACATTTAAAATAAAACAGAAAAAATAGAGTCTATATAACTAGCCAATGAGAATGCTAGGTTAGAGACAAAAGAGAAAATGGACCAATCAGATGACCCATATTGGCCATAAACAGACCAGTGAGCACCCCATCTTCCTCTTTCTTGTTTGATGCTCATAAACAGGAAACTTTTGAAGAAATTTAACAGTCCCAACAGTCCAAGGAATAAACAAATCAGTAAACAAAACCACAGGAATTGAAGAGTCTTCATAGAGGTTTGACTCGATGGTTGATGAGATGAATGAGAGGATTTGAAGATCCATCTGTTCTTCCATGAAGAGACAGGAGTCTTGATTGTAGGAGCAAATCCTGATTTAACTAGGGACATTTGGGAAGTTGGTAACTAAAATAAAATATATAGAAACGTTAGTATAATTATAAATAGATAACTGTATGGGTGGGATAAGATAGTAGAGAGGTGGTCTCTGTGTCCTTAATAAAATCTAGATTATACCTTCACTAAGCTAGGATAATCGGAATTTTATTACAGGACCAGAGACTTCATATTTGCATGTTTAAAGCAATTATTGAAAAAGATTAAGAGAAGCATGTTGGATAGGCTTAAAGTAAAAATGTTTGAAAGTGGAGTCGGAGGACCAGTCCGCAGCCTTCAAAATGTCTTGCAATGGGGCAGACTTCAGAAGAGCTTTAGAAGCGGCCGATCCTCTAACTGAATGAGCGGAAAAAGAAAGGTCAACTCCAGTCTCGGACATGACCCACTTTATCCATCTAGCAATAGAGGTAGTAGTGACAGGAGCATGAGGAGGAACAAAAGATAACAAGAGTTGGTTGTTAGAAGAATCTCTGAAAGATGCAGTTTTAGATTCATAAGATTTGAGACAAGAAACAACACAGAGGGAAGGTTCGGAGGGAAAATAGGGGTAGAAAATAGAAGAGGATAAGGTCTTAGTTCTACGAGAAATGAGGAAAGTGACACCTTCAGGAGAAAAGGATTTAGAATTGAAATCTAGAGCCCAGACATCAGAAACCCTGCGAAAAGAGATCAGGCAAAGAAGGGTAGCAAGTTTAGCAGAAATTTGTTTTAAAGAGAGAAGGTCATTGGAAGGCCAAGATTTAAAGAGAGAGAAAATTAAATCTACATCCCAAAAGAAATTATGTTTTGGAGTAGGAGGTCTTTTTAGTCTAATAGCTTTGAGAAGACGACATACTAAAGGATGTTTACCAATAGGGAGATTGTTAATGAAATCATGTCTAGCCGAAATAGCAGATCTGGAAAGATTGATGGTCCTGTATGCAAGGCCTAGATCAAAGAGGTGAGAGAGGAAATTTAGGATTTGAGTTAAAGGTGATGAAAAGGGATCCAGATTCCTAAGCATGCACCAGCTAGACCATCTGGACCATGCGGAAAAATAAGATTTGTGGGTTCCTGGGGCCCATGAATCTCGCATGAGAGATTTAGTTGAGTCCGAAAGGTCGAGGAGATTTCTGAGTTCCCCGTAATCGACCATGCTATTAGTCTGAGAGAGTGACTGAGAATGAGAAAATGAGGGTTGTCCTCTGGATCTAAGAGGAGATCCGGAAACACAGGGAGGAGAATTGGGGGTTTGAAAGACATCTCCAGAAGAGAGGGATACCAAGCTTGAGTTGGCCACAGGGGAGTTATGAGGGTAAGAGATAAAAGATTCCTGCGAACTACAGAAATCGTCCGGGCAATCAGGGAAAAGGGGGGAAAAGCATAAGCTCCTTGATTCGGCCAGGTTTGAAGAAAAGCGTCTATTGCCAATGCTTCTGGATCTGGACGCCAGCTGAAATAGAGAGGAAGTTGACGGTTGAGACGAGAAGCGAAGATGTCCAAAGAGAAAGGACCCAGAAGGGTTTGGATGGATAGGAAAATGTTTCTGTGAATTTTCCAATCGCTGGAGTCCCTGAGGAAACGAGAACCCCAATCTGCAGCTGAATTCGAAAGACCTGGAATATATTCTGCCTTGATAGAGATATTCTTGTCTAAACAGAGATGAATAAAATCCTTGGTAATATTTGACAGATTTCTGGACTTTGTGCCACCTAATCGATTCAGATATCTCACAGCTGAGATGTTGTCCATCCGAAGAAGGATAGAGGCAGGGGCTAGAGATTTTACAAAACTTTTGACAGCAAAGGACCCGGTTAAAAGTTCCAGACAATTTATATGAAGGCCTTTTTCTTCTGCGGACCATTTCCCTCCGGTAATAGATGGACCGCAGCGGGCACCCCAACCCGACAGGCTGGCATCGGATTCTATGATTAAATCTGGGGATTTCCCAAAAATAGCTCTCCCATTCCAAGCTTCCATTTGGGAAAGCCACCATGAAAGCTCCTCTTTGGCTTCCAAGGATAATGGAATGAGGTGAGAATAAGAGAAACCTTTCTGAAGATAAGAAATCTTTAATCTTTGGAGCTCTCGATAATGAAGGGGAGCCGGAAAGATAGCCTGAATAGAGGATGAAAGTAACCCAACTATCCTGGCTATCTGTCTGACCGAGACAAATTGTTTGTTGAGAGTCTTTGAAATTTCCTTTTTGATGTTCTTTATCTTTGATAGGGGTAAGCTTAAAGTGGCTTTCGTCGTATCTATAAGAAAACCAAGAAAAATTAGAGATTTGGAAGGAAGAAGGATTGATTTTTCTTTGTTTACTAGGAAACCTAAATTCTCTAAGAGATTTATTGTCATGGATAACTGAGATTGAAGAGAAGTAAAATCTTGATTCATCAGCAGGATATCGTCCAGATAAATGATCAAACGAATTCCTCTGAGTCTCAGAAAAGATACTACAGGTTTGAGGAGTTTTGTAAATATCCACGGAGCGGATGAAAGTCCAAAAGGGAGACAAGTGAAACTCCAAACTTTTTCCTCCCAAGTGAAAGTCAGGTATTTCCAGTATTCTGGATCTATGGGAACTGTGAGATATGCATCCGAGAGGTCTAGTCTGACCAGCCAATCGTTGTCCAAAAGACAGTCTCTTAGAAGATGAATCCCTTCTAGTTTGAAGTGATTGTAGACAACGTAAGCGTTGAGAGTTCTTAGGTTTATAACAGGTCTGAACTGACCGTTTTTCTTTTTTACTAGAAAAAGGTTGCTGAAGAAGGCTAGATGAGGAACTGGATTTGGGGAGATAGCTTCTTTTTGTAGAAGATTTTCTATCTCTTTTTGAACTAGAAGTCTGTCTTTTTGAGAAAAGTGGATAGGTTTTGGAAAAGAAGTTTGGATAGGGGGAGATAAGAAGTCTATCTGAACTCCTTGAACTGTGTTTAAGATCCAAGGATCTGAAGATATGAGAGTCCAATTGTGAGCAAAGAAGGCTATTCTTCCCCCAACTTTTAGTGGGGAAGAAGGAGGAGTATTGAAAATAGGAAATTTTACCTGGAGAAGGGCGAGATCGGGTTCTGAAACGTTGACCTCTTTGTTGCCAGGGTCTGGACCACTGTGGAAAAAAGTTGAAAGCTGGAGAGGCTTCATTGTTGTATCTGTAGTGTTGATACTGAGAGGAGTAGTTTTGTTGGAATTGAGGTCTTGAAATTTGAGAGGAACGGCCGGGAAAGCGACCTCTACCTTTCCCGGCCCTGTCAGAGAAATTCTGAGAGTACATCATTTTTCTCATAGAGGTCTTTACTTTATTAAGGGTGGAGAAGGTGTTAGCATAAAGGTTCAAATCTTTTAGAAAAGCGTCTCCAAAAAGAAGACCATCTTTGTCAGATTGTAATTCATTAACTGCGAAATCACAGATCTTAGGGTCAATTTTTCTTAAAATATTCTTTCTGCGTTCAATTATAATGGCGGTGTTAGTGTTACCCACAAAGGAGAGAATGCGCTGAACCCACTCTCTAATGAGGGAAGGGTCCATAGGGGATTCTTGGATTACAGCCTCTTCTGATAACTCAAATAGCTTAGTAATAGGGCCAATGGTGTCAAGGAGTTTATCCTGGCAATTTTTCCAGGCTTTATCTAATCCTTTTTTAATTTTGAACCCTGGAGAGCCAATAAATTTGAGAACTTTGGGGTCAATTTCAGGGGTAATATTACAATTTTTGGGAAGAAGGGGTCTGGGGCATTCAGCCCTCATGTTATTTCTAGCCCTTTTCTTCAGGGTCTTTTTTAGTTGAAAATCTATAAAGGATGCGATTTCCATAGGAGGAAACCATTCGGAGGATCTAGGATGGTGTAAGGTGTCCGCATTAAAACGGGGGTTACCAAGGGCGTCAGTAAAAATGAAATTATCATCATCAAGATGTTTGGATTTTTTAGAGCATTTTTTAGCTTTTTTGCGTTTAGGCTCAGATTCAGAGGAGGAGTCTGAATCACAATTATTGGATGAGGAATTATTAGAGTCCTCCGACATATTATCTGAATTATATGATGTAGAGGAATCAGAACCTTTTTCTTTGGAAAATATCTCAGATTTTTTAATTTGAACTCCCTTTTTATTCCCCTTGGGAGTAAGGGGTCTTTTAGCGGATGTTTTACTTCCTTTGCCGCAAGGAAGATTAGGCTCAGTCAGAGTGTGCTTGGATTTACTGACAAGCTTTTTGCTTAATTTAAAAGCACTAGAAGGAGCCTTTCTTTTAATTGTTTTCTTTGGAGGAGATTTTTGCATAAGGGAAGTCATGTGAGACATTAATTTATTTATTGAGTTATCAATCATAATTTGAACAGATTGTTCAGATAAGGGATTGGGAGAAATGTCAAGAGACATAATGAATATTAATGTAAATATATAGTGAAAACAATTTAATGTAAAACTTTAATAAAAGATATTTGAACCTTTAGCCAACAAAACACCTATATTTTAATATGTAAATAATTTGAGAATTTTTATTGAAAAAGTATTTAACACAAAAATGTTTAACAAGAAAATATCTGTCAGGAAAAAACTTCAGTCAAAAATAGAAAGCACCACCGGAGGGCAGCAAATACCTAAGAATGAGGAAAAATAAGAAAATTAGCAGCTGACACAGTCATAGAAAGAAGGAGAGCCAGAAAGAAACAAAATTACTTTTCACTGAGATGAAGCAGGAGGCGTCCACAGCACTACTGAGGTAAACAGAAGGCGGGCTGTGACGTCACTAAGAACGCCCACAAGATGGCCCCTGAAACTTGAGATAGAAGGGAGAGGAGACCATACATGCAGGGAAAAAACGGAAGGTAAATTTTAAACCAAAGCTCTTAAACAGAGAACCGGATAAAGAGGGGAATAGCTAGAACTAGGCACAGAGCAAAAACTAGCATTGCACAGAACGAGTGCAGGAAAAAAGTAGGAAAAAATAATGTGAGTAAAAACGGAAGAGTAAGAATAAAGGGAGATATATGAAAGTGTAGGGGAGACACTATATATGGAAATAAATATGGAAAAAATATATTATAACAATGTTAAGTTAATAACAAGTTGAACAATATGAGAGAATAATTAGCCACACTTATCTGTTGCATGAGCAGCAAAAGAAAGAGGAAGATGGGGTGCTCACTGGTCTGTTTATGGCCAATATGGGTCATCTGATTGGTCCATTTTCTCTTTTGTCTCTAACCTAGCATTCTCATTGGCTAGTTATATAGACTCTATTTTTTCTGTTTTATTTTAAATGTTTATGTGTTTTTATGTACTTTAAAAAGCTGCACTTGAGTAGTAAAGAAAGATAATGCAAATATGAAGTCTCTGGTCCTGTAATAAAATCACCTTTTATTCTCTTTTTTACTTAGCCAACTCTTTTGTCACAACACATTAGTTATCTAGACTAGAGACACAATATTACACAATGTGATGCTGTGAAATCAACTTTTATTCTCTTTTTCACTTAACCAACTCTTTTGTCACAACACATTAGTTATATAGACTAGAGACACAATATTACACAATGTGATGCTGTGAAATCACCTTTTATTCTCTTTTTCACTTAGCCAACTCTTTTGTTACAACACATTAGTTATATAGACTAGAGACGCAATATTACACAATGTGATGCTGTGAAATCACCTTTTATTCTCATTCACTTAGCCAACTCTTTTGTCACAACACATTAGTTATATAGACTAGACACAATATTACACAATGTGATGCTGTGAAATCACCTTTTATTCTCTTTTTCACTTAACCAACTCTTTTGTCACAACACATTAGTTATATAAACTAGAGACACAATATTACACAATGTGATGCTGTGAAATCACCTTTTATTCTCTTTTTCACTTAGCCAACTCTTTTGTCACAACACATTAGTTATATAGACTAGAGACACAATATTACACAATGTGATGCTGTGAAATCACCTTTTATTCTCTTTTTCACTTAGACAACTCTTTTGTCACAACACATTAGTTATATAGACTAGAGACACAATATTACACAATGTGATGCTGTGAAATCACCTTTTATTCTCTTTTTCACTTAGACAACTCTTTTGTCACAACACATTAGTTATATAGACTAGAGACGCAATATTACACAATGTGATGCTGTGAAATCACCTTTTATTCTCTTTTTCACTTAGTCAACTCTTTTGTCACAACACATTAGTTATATAGACTAGAGACACAATATTACACAATGTGATGCTGTGAAATCACCTTTTATTCTCTTTTTCACTTAGCCAACTCTTTTGTCACAACACATAAGTTATATAGACTAGAGACACAATATTACACAATGTGATGCTGTGAAATCACCTTTTATTCTCTTTTTCACTCAGTGCGACCCCTCCAAAAGCCTTGCTGGGTCCCAACATGTTTCTCACAGGGCCAGTGTTTTTGAGTGTGTAAGGTGTGCTTGTGAGTGTTGTGGGCCATTTTATGCCGGTCACCTTGCCTGTGTTCTGAAACTTTACTGTGAATGCCTCATGATAGTCGCCTGTCAGAATGCTATTGTTTAGAATGCTTGGCGGTTTGTCGCACGTTTTATTTCAGGCCCCCCCCCCGAACCCCTTCAGAAGCACAGAAGCATATCTTTCACCAAAGATTTATCTGCATGAGCGATTTGTAGCTGTTTTCCGGTAGGCTCCTTCTGTATTAAGGTCTTCTAATTATTACCTCCCAGTAGATGTGTTGTGTGGAATCCAGCTTGATTACATGATGCAGATGGTGATCTTAGTGAAAACCCCTTGGTTGAGTGTGGTTCCCATTTCTGCTTATCAGTAGGGGGTAAGTTGTTTTGACGTCATCTTGGGTGTCAATGGCTAAGGTTTTCCAAACAAACAAAAGATTGTTCCAGCCACCAATAATTTTAAAAGACCTTTATTTTCTCATATCTTGGGCCCCAAGGCAGAACATAGAGTGATCTATCATCGCAGAAAATGCAGCATGTCTGCAGAAAGAACAGGAACTGTTAGCACTTTAACTTTTCAGTGCTGCTCCACATTAGGTTGTTCTTTTTAAACAGAGCTGTTATCTGGCTGCATTGTATAAGTTTTCCTTAACACAGTGCATCCAGAGCAAAGTGCTGTTTGAAGACAACAGTCAAATATGCAGTAGTGCTGCAAAGCAGCAGTGCATTGATTGTTGTCTGTCGCTGAGATTTTTGCAAGCTGGTTCCCTAGCTTTTCACAGTCTGCAAAGCTGTTTTTCTCTGAATGTAAGATGCTCGTATTAGCAATGCATCTTTTTATTACTACATTTCTATGTTAGACTAAGAGAAAAGGAAACAAATTAATTCAAGAGACATTTTACAATTACTTTTTTTGTCTGCAGCTAATTTGCAATGCAATTTTCAACTACTGCACTAGATTATACAACTTTAAATATTGCTTTATTCTCCAGTTAACCAACTCATTGCAATTGATCTGGTGCTTTAGTGTAACTGACAAATTTACAATTTTATTTTATTTAAAAATGATCTGCAGAAAATTTTTCACAAAAAAAAAAAAATCTCATCGCAGAAAGTGAAAAAAGTTCTGTCTCTGGGATCTTGGGTCTAAGCAAAAAAAATACAACGTTTCAGGCCTGCTATAGGCCCTTAGTCATGTATACTTTAAAATACACATGTTCATCATTTAAATACCTGTTCACTGGTTCTCATGTAATTTTTCATTTTGCAACAGTGCCATCTTGTGGACAACCAAAATATATGTTTCTTTTTTAGTTGTGCTAAATATTCTGACTAATCACATGAGAAAAATTAAAGGTTACAAATAAAATTTAAAGATAAAACCATATGTACAATTTATTGCTTCCTATATCTGAATGTACAAGAGAATCTTTGATGTTCCTATTCCTTTTGTATGCTGTCATTGGGCTTTCTCTAAATTCAAGTCTTTTGGAGGGGCCGCACTGAGTGAAAAAGAGAATAAAGGTGATTTCACAGCATCACATTGTGTAATATTGTGTCTCTAGTCTATATAACTAATGTGTTGTGACAAAAGAGTTGGCTAAGTGAAAAAGAGAATAAAAAGGTGATTTCACAGCATCACATTGTGTAATATTGTCACTCTAGTCTATATAACTAATGTGTTGTGACAAAAGAGTTGGTTAAGTGAAAAAGAGAATAAAAGGTGATTTCACAGCATCACATTGTGTAATATTGTGTCTCTAGTCTATATAACTAATGTGTTGTGACAAAAGGGTTGGTTAAGTGAAAAAGAGAATAAAAGGTGATTTCACAGCATCACATTGTGTAATATTGTGTCTCTAGTCTATATAACTAATGTGTTGTGACAAAAGAGTTAGCTAAGTGAAAAAGAGAATAAAAGGTGATTTCACAGCATCACATTGTGTAATATTGTGTCTCTAGTCTATATAACTAATGTGTTGTGACAAAAGAGTTGGCTAAGTGAAAAAGAATAAAAGGTGATTTCACAGCATCACATTGTGTAATATTGTGTCTCTAGTCTATATAACTAATGTGTTGTGACAAAAGAGTTGGTTAAGTGAAAAAGAGAATAAAAGGTGATTTCACAGCATCACATTGTGTAATATTGTGTCTCTAGTCTATATAACTAATGTGTTGTGACAAAAGAGTTGGCTAAGTGAAAAAGAGAATAAAAGGTGATTTCACAGCATCACATTGTGTAATATTGTGTCTCTAGTCTATATAACTAATGTGTTGTGACAAAAGAGTTGGTTAAGTGAAAAAGAGAATAAAAGGTGATTTTACAGCATCACATTGTGTAATATTGTGTCTCTAGTTTATATAACTAATGTGTTGTGACAAAAGAGTTAGCTAAGTGAAAAAGAGAATAAAAGGTGATTTTACAGCATCACATTGTGTAATATTGTGTCTCTAGTCTATATAACTAATGTGTTGTGACAAAAGAGTTGGTTAAGTGAAAAAGAGAATAAAAGGTGATATCACAGCATCACATTGTGTAATATTGTGTCTCTAGTCTATATAACTAATGTGTTGTGACAAAAGAGTTGGTTAAGTGAAAAAGAGAATAAAAGGTGATTTCACAGCATCACATTGTGTAATATTGTGTCTCTAGTCTATATAACTAATGTGTTGTGACAAAAGAGTTGGCTAAGTGAAAAAGAGAATAAAAGGTGATATCACAGCATCACATTGTGTAATATTGTGTCTCTAGTCTATATAACTAATGTGTTGTGACAAAAGAGTTGGCTAAGTGAAAAAGAGAATAAAAGGTGATATCACAGCATCACATTGTGTAATATTGTGTCTCTAGTCTATATAACTAATGTGTTGTGACAAAAGAGTTGGTTAAGTGAAAAAGAGAATAAAAGGTGATTTCACAGCATCACATTGTGTAATATTGTGTCTCTAGTCTATATAACTAATGTGTTGTGACAAAAGAGTTAGTTAAGTGAAAAAGAGAATAAAAGGTGATATCACAGCATCACATCGTGTAATATTGTGTCTCTAGTCTATATAACTAATGTGTTGTGACAAAAGAGTTGACTAAGTGAAAAAGAGAATAAAAGGTGATGTCACAGCATCACATTGTGTAATATTGTGTCTCTAGTCTATATAACTAATGTGTTGTGACAAAAGAGTTGGCTAAGTGAAAAAGAGAATAAAAGGTGATTTCACAGCATCACATTGTGTAATATTGTGTCTCTAGTCTATATAACTAATGTGTTGTGACAAAAGAGTTGGTTAAGTGAAAAAGAGAATAAAAGGTGATTTCACAGCATCACATTGTGTAATATTGCGTCTCTAGTCTATATAACTAATGTGTTGTGACAAAAGAGTTGGCTAAGTGAAAAAGAGAATAAAGGATGATTTCACAGCATCACATTGTGTAATATTGTGTCTCTAGTCTATATAACTAATGTGTTGTGACAAAAGAGTTGGCTAAGTGAAAAAGAGAATAAAAGGTGATATCACAGCATCACATCGTGTAATATTGTGTCTCTAGTCTATATAACTAATGTGTTGTGACAAAAGAGTTGACTAAGTGAAAAAGAGAATAAAAGGTGATGTCACAGCATCACATTGTGTAATATTGTGTCTCTAGTCTATATAACTAATGTGTTGTGACAAAAGAGTTGGCTAAGGGAAAGAGAATAAAAGGTAATTTTACAGCATCTCATTGTGTAATATTGTGTCTCTAGTCTATATAACTAATGTGTTGTGACAAAAGAGTTGGCTAAGTGAAAAAGAGAATAAAAGGTGATTTCACAGCATCACATTGTGTAATATTGTGTCTCTAGTCTATATAACTAATGTGTTGTGACAAAAGAGTTGGTTAAGTGAAAAAGAGAATAAAAGGTGATTTCACAGCATCACATTGTGTAATATTGCGTCTCTAGTCTATATAACTAATGTGTTGTGACAAAAGAGTTGGTTAAGTGAAAAAGAGAATAAAAGGTGATTTCACAGCATCACATTGTGTAATATTGTGTCTCTAGTCTATATAACTAATGTGTTGTGACAAAAGAGTTGGTTAAGTGAAAAAGAGAATAAAAGGTGATTTCACAGCATCACATTGTGTAATATTGTGTCTCTAATCTATATAACTAATGTGTTGTGACAAAAGAGTTGGCTAAGTGAAAAAGAGAATTAAAGGTGATTTCACAGCATCACATTGTGTAATATTGTGTCTCTAGTCTATATAACTAATGTGTTGTGACAAAAGAGTTAGTTAAGTGAAAAAGAGAATAAAAGGTGATTTCACAGCATCACATTGTGTAATATTGTGTCTCTAGTCTATATAACTAATGTGTTGTGACAAAAGAGTTGGTTAAGTGAAAAAGAGAATAAAAGGTGATTTCACAGCATCACATTGTGTAATATTGTGTCTCTAGTCTATATAACTAATGTGTTGTGACAAAAGAGTTGGTTAAGTGAAAAAGAGAATAAAAGGTGATTTCACAGCATCACATTGTGTAATATTGTGTCTCTAGTCTATATAACTAATGTGTTGTGACAAAAGAGTTGGCTAAGTGAAAAAGAGAATAAAAGGTGATTTCACAGCATCACATTGTGTAATATTGTGTCTCTAGTCTATATAACTAATGTGTTGTGACAAAAGAGTTGGCTAAGTGAAAAAGAGAATAAAAGGTGATATCACAGCATCACATTGTGTAATATTGTGTCTCTAGTCTATATAACTAATGTGTTGTGACAAAAGAGTTGGTTAAGTGAAAAAGAGAATAAAAGGTGATTTCACAGCATCACATTGTGTAATATTGTGTCTCTAGTCTATATAACTAATGTGTTGTGACAAAAGAGTTGGCTAAGTGAAAAAGAGAATAAAAGGTGATATCACAGCATCACATTGTGTAATATTGTGTCTCTAGTCTATATAACTAATGTGTTGTGACAAAAGAGTTGGCTAAGTGAAAAAGAGAATAAAAGGTGATATCACAGCATCACATTGTGTAATATTGTGTCTCTAGTCTATATAACTAATGTGTTGTGACAAAAGAGTTGGTTAAGTGAAAAAGAGAATAAAAGGTGATTTCACAGCATCACATTGTGTAATATTGTGTCTCTAGTCTATATAACTAATGTGTTGTGACAAAAGAGTTGGCTAAGTGAAAAAGAGAATAAAAGGTGATATCACAGCATCACATCGTGTAATATTGTGTCTCTAGTCTATATAACTAATGTGTTGTGACAAAAGAGTTGACTAAGTGAAAAAGAGAATAAAAGGTGATGTCACAGCATCACATTGTGTAATATTGTGTCTCTAGTCTATATAACTAATGTGTTGTGACAAAAGAGTTGGCTAAGTGAAAAAGAGAATAAAAGGTGATTTCACAGCATCACATTGTGTAATATTGTGTCTCTAGTCTATATAACTAATGTGTTGTGACAAAAGAGTTGGCTAAGTGAAAAAGAGAATAAAAGGTGATATCACAGCATCACATCGTGTAATATTGTGTCTCTAGTCTATATAACTAATGTGTTGTGACAAAAGAGTTGACTAAGTGAAAAAGAGAATAAAAGGTGATGTCACAGCATCACATTGTGTAATATTGTGTCTCTAGTCTATATAACTAATGTGTTGTGACAAAAGAGTTGGCTAAGTGAAAAAGAGAATAAAAGGTGATTTCACAGCATCACATTGTGTAATATTGTGTCTCTAGTCTATATAACTAATGTGTTGTGACAAAAGAGTTGGTTAAGTGAAAAAGAGAATAAAAGGTGATTTCACAGCATCACATTGTGTAATATTGCGTCTCTAGTCTATATAACTAATGTGTTGTGACAAAAGAGTTGGTTAAGTGAAAAAGAGAATAAAAGGTGATTTCACAGCATCACATTGTGTAATATTGTGTCTCTAGTCTATATAACTAATGTGTTGTGACAAAAGAGTTGGTTAAGTGAAAAAGAGAATAAAAGGTGATTTCACAGCATCACATTGTGTAATATTCTGTCTCTAGTCTATATAACTAATGTGTTGTGACAAAAGAGTTGGTTAAGTGAAAAAGAGAATAAAAGGTGATTTTATTACAAGACCAGAGACTCCTATTTTTGCATTCTCTCTTTTTACTACTCAATGCAGCTTTTAAAAGTACATAATAACATAAACAAACATATTAAAACAGCATAGAAAACAGATAACCACAATAAGTAGCTAAGGATAGAGCTAACTTATAACTCCAAGAAAAAAGTGACCAATCAGAGAAGGAATAGTGACCATAAACTGTCCAATAAGCATCCAAACTTCCTCTTTCTTTTTGCTGCTCAGGCAAGATAAGTATTAATTTTTTTTTATCTCCAATAAAGTTTAAAATTTCATTCAGTTTTCTTATTCCTGGTCGATATATATTATATATATTTTCGTTTATTTATTTTTCCCTAACATTCATAGCTTATATAAGTCATTCACTGTTAGTTAGGTTACATTTAACAAATGTTTAAGTTTTAAATTTGCCTCCGTTTTTTCGGCCCCTTGCTATTTTAGCCTCTGCACTTCGTCCCACATTCCCTCCGGTTTTGTCCTTTTATTAATATAGTTCCCCATTACCTCCGGTTTTTCCGTTTTTCTGACTGAAGTGTTTTGCAGTCAGTCTTCCTCCTCCATCTTCCCTTTGCCACTAATGTTCCGGTCGCCATCTTGTGGGCCGGACTTCCTTTCCCGCCCCTCAGTCTGACGTGTTTTGCCTTCCCTGTCAGTCTGAGTTAGCTCTCCTCACGACCGGCAACATTTGTTGCCATTTTTTCCTCAGACGAAGCAAATTGTTTTACAAATCACTTTCTTGGCTTACATTGCCATCTTGTGGTAAAACGTTTATAAACAAGCTACTTATTTAATTTCAAAACGGTTTTTTACATATGTTAAACCTATTTAAGTATTATTATTATATAATTCAATTGTAGCTATATATTTTGTTCAAGTATTATCTACACAAATTTAAAATTTTGAGTTATTTAATTTATTAGGAACCTTACAAAAGTTTTATTTAAATTATAAATAAAAAATATTAAGTTATTAAAATGTCTGAAAACCCAGAAAGTTCTCCTCCTTTAACAGCACAGACTGTTCAAATTATGATTGATTCGTCAATGAACAATCTTTTCAATAAAATGTCTTCATTAATGGGCATTAAAGAAACTAAAAAATCTTTAAAGAGAAAAAATCCCTCAATTTCTGTAATTGCCAGCAAAAAGCTTATAACAAAATCTCGTCAGCTTTTGTCTGACACCACAATTCCTCGCAGCACGGGAACAAAAACTGCTGCTAAAAGAACCCTGAATCCCAAGGGTGTCCAAATGGGAGATACTAACACAAGTACAATATTTAAAGAAAATGTAAATAATATTGAAAAATCATCCTCTGATGAAAACAACTCTGAGGATGGTAGTTATACAGATTTAAACTCAGATTCTATAGATGTGGAATCTGAAAATTCAGATTATACCCCTGCCACAAAAAGGCATAAGAAAATGCATAAAAAATTAAAAGAATATATTGAGGAGGAGACAGAATTCACTGATTGTCTGGGTTTACCAAGATTTAATCCCGATGAACTTCACCATCCCCGCTCTGCGGAATGGTGCCCCAATATAGAGGTGGCAAAATGTATCGATTTCCAACTCAGGAAACCTTTAAAGAAACAGACTCGCAACAAGATGAGAGCGGAATGTTCTCGCCCTTTACTCCCAAAAAATGCTTCAATTACCCCTGAGGTTGACCCTAAAATCCTTAAATTCATTGGTGCCCCAGGCTACAAGGTTAAAAAAGGAATTGATAGATCCTGGAGGATTTGTCAGGACAAATTGTTAGACTCCATAGGTCCCCTGACCAAGTTATTCGAGTTATCAGAACAGGGTGTTGCAGAGGATGCCCCACTGGACCCATATGTTGTCAGAGAATGGGTCCAACGGCTCCTATGTTTCATAGGTAACACAAATGCTGCCATGACCCTAGAGAGACGACGAAATATATTGCGAAAAATCGATCCAAAAATATCGGATTTCGCTTCCAATGAAATATCTCCGGATGACAATGGGTTGTTATTTGGTGACTCTTATTTGAAAGAGCTCAATCAATATGTTAACACCTTTTCAAATCTCAATAAGGTTAAAACTTCTGTGAAAAAGATTTTTTACCCTAATCAGAGTTTCTCTGACAGGGCCGGGAGAGGCAGAGGCCGCTTTCCCGGCCGTCAACCATTCCTATCCAGGTCTCATTATAACCAGTCCCATCAACCCTATTATTCTACCCAACATCAGTATCAATTCAACAGAAGTTTCCAAGAGCCTTCAACCTCAACAACTTTCTTCCCAGCAAGGAGCCGCCCTTAGAACCAAAGAGGCTTCAGGGGTAGATCAAGATCAAGACAAGCTCCAGGTAAGATTATTGGTTCCTTCTCAGATTCCTTCTTCCCAAAACAGAATTGGTGGCAGAATTGCTTTGTTTGCCCAAAACTGGGCTTCAATCACTTCCGACCCTTGGGTTCTTCAAGCGGTGTCAGGAATTTTCATAGAATTTATTTCCCTTCCCATTCAAATAAAATTTCCACAACCAATTCATTTTTCCCAAAAAGACAAAATTCTGGTTCAAAAAGAAATTTTTTCCCTTTCTTCCAAAAAAGCTATTCTTCCGGTCCATCATCCTCAAAATTGTTATTTAAGCAATCTTTTTCTTGTCAAAAAGAAAAACAACCAATTCAGACCGGTTATAAATCTAAAATCTTTAAATGCTTATGTTGTTTACCATCATTTCAAGATGGAAGGCATTCATTTATTAAGAGAATGTCTAAGGGAAAACGATTGGTTAGTTCGTTTAGATCTCACAGACGCCTATTTAACCGTTCCAATCGCTCAAGAGCACTGGAAATTTTTAACTTTCCGTTGGGAAGATCAGTTTTGGAATTTCACCTGTCTTCCTTTCGGCCTATCCTCTGCTCCTTGGATTTTCACAAAATTACTCAAACCAGTAATAGCTTGGTTGAGGCTTCGAGGTGTCCGTCTAATTATCTATTTGGACGACATACTTATTATGGACCAGAATTTTCTCTCACTCCAAAATCATCTGTTTTCAACAATCTCCCTTTTGGAATCTCTAGGTTTCATAGTAAACAAACAGAAATCAGTTCTGGTTCCTACCAAATCTCTAATCTTTTTAGGTTTCAAGATAGATACAATCCTTTCCACTTTGAGTCTCCCATTAGACAAAGTGAAGAATATAAAGAAAGAGATTTCCAAAACTTTATCCAAAGATTCAGTTCCCATCAGAACTATAGCCAGGATAGTAGGGTTACTTTCATCCTCTATTCAGGCTATTTTTCCTGCCCCTCTTCATTATCGCGAACTTCAAAGATTGAAAATCCTTCATTTGAGAAAAGGTTTTTCCTACTCTCACTTGATTCCCATATCTCCAGAAGCGAAAGAAGAACTTTCTTGGTGGCTTTCACATTTAGAGGCCTGGAACGGAAGAGCCATTTTTGGCAAAACTCCGGATTTCATCATCGAATCCGATGCCAGCCTTTCAGGCTGGGGAGCTCGTTGCGGTCCTTCCATCACAGGTGGCAAATGGACTCTGGAAGAAAAACGCTTTCACATAAATTGTTTAGAATTATTGGCTGGCTCGTTTGCAGTCAAGAGTTTTGCAAAGTTTTCTTCTCCAGTTTCTATTTTACTGAGGGCAATTACCACGATCTAGTCCTTCAAGGTTCTCTTCTCCTGGTAGCATGGACGATCTCAGGGGACCCTGGGCTCTCCGAGGCTTTTCGGCTGGAGCAAGATCCCTCTTTCAGGAATCTTGGGCCCCGGGCACTCGTAGATGCTACTTTGCCGCTTGGTCTAAATGGTCTAGCTGGTGCTTGCAAAGGAATCTGGATCCCATTTCTTCAGATCTAACTGACATTATTAATTATTTATCACACCTTTTTGATTTAGGTTTAGCATATAGAACTATCAATGTACATCGCTCAGCTATTTCTGCTAGACATAATTTGGTTAATAATGTTTCTATAGGTAAACATCCTTTAGTTTGTAGGATCCTCAAGGCCATGAGACTAAAATGTCCTCCAGTTCCTAAACATGAATTTTTCTGGGATGTGGACTTAATTTTTTCCCTTTTTAAGTCTTGGCCACATAATGCCTCATTATCTTTTAAACAACTCACAGCTAAACTCGCCACTCTTCTTTGCCTAATTTCTTTCAGAAGAGTTTCTGACGTTAAAGCCCTAGATTGGAATTCTAAATGCTTCTCTCCGGAGGGCGTTACCTTTTTCATTTCACGAAGAACTAAAACCCTTTCCACATCTATCTTTTACCCTTACCTTCCTTCTGAACCTTCCCTTTGTGTGGTTGAATGTTTGAAATCTTATGAATCCAGAACTTTACCTTTTAGAAAACCTTCTAATAACCAACTTTTAATTTCCTTTATTCCCCCTCATGCTGCCGTATCCTCTACTTCCATAGCGAGATGGGTTAAATGGGTCATGAAAGAAGCTGGGATCGATATTTCTTTCTCAGCCCATTCAGTTAGAGGTTCTGCTGCTTCTAAAGCCTTTTTGAAGTCTGCTCCGCTTCAGCGGATTTTGGATGCGGCAGATTGGTCTTCAGACTCTACCTTTAAACAATTCTATTTCAGACCCATTCAACATGCCTCACTTAACTTATTTTCTTAAATGGTTTATACTAGGATTAATGTGCTTTAAACTTGCAAAAATAGGAGTCTCTGGTCTTGTAATAAAATTCCGATTATCCTAATATTTTGAAGGTATAATCTAGATTTTATTAAAGACACAGAGACGAGTATTTTCCCACCTCAATTATGTTTGATACCCTCCCTTTAAGAATTCTTTTATATTGTTATTATTACTTATTTTTTCTTATTTCGACAGTTTCCATCTGAGGGAAATCCTTTCCTTAAATCGGGATTTGTACCTTCTATTCAAGAGGATTTTCACCTGACAAGTACCCTTAGATCCAAGTCATCTTCTGCAATCAAGTTCTTATCTCACAAGTTTCCCTTCAATCAAACTTTCAACTGTTATGCATATGTTTTATTCTGTTTGGGACTTTTTGGACTGTTACTAGTTCTAAAATTTTTTCCATGGGTGAGCATCAGTCAAGAAAGAGGAAGTTTGGATGCTTATTGGACAGTTTATGGTCACTATTCCTTCTCTGATTGGTCACTTTTTTCTTGGAGTTATAAGTTAGCTCTATCCTTAGCTACTTATTGTGGTTATCTGTTTTCTATGCTGTTTTAATATGTTTGTTTATGTTATTATGTACTTTTAAAAGCTGCATTGAGTAGTAAAAAGAGAGAATGCAAAAATACTAATCTCTGTGTCTTTAATAAAATCTAGATTATACCTTCAAAATATTAGGATAATCGGAATTTCACAGCATCACATTGTGTAATATTGTGTCTCTAGTCTATATAACTAATGTGTTGTGACAAAAGAGTTGACTAAGTGAAAAAGAGAATAAAAGGTGATTTCACAGCATCCCATTGTGTAATATTGTGTCTCTACTCTATATAACTAATGTGTTGTGACAAAAGAGTTGGTGAAGTGAAAAAGAGAATAAAAGGTGACTTCACAGCATCACATTGTGTAATATTGTGTCTCTAGTCTATATAACTAATGTGTTGTGACAAAAGAGTTGACTAAGTGAAAAAGAGAATAAAAGGTGATTTCACAGCATCCCATTGTGTAATATTGTGTCTCTAGTCTATATAACTAATGTGTTGTGACAAAAGAGTTGGTGAAGTGAAAAAGAGAATAAAAGGTGACTTCACAGCATCACATTGTGTAATATTGTGTCTCTAGTCTATATAACTAATGTGTTGTGACAAAAGAGTTGGTGAAGTGAAAAAGAGAATAAAAGGTGACTTCACAGCATCACATTGTGTAATATTGTGTCTCTAGTCTATATAACTAATGTGTTGTAACAAAAGAGTTGGTTAAGTGAAAAAGAGAATAAAAGGTGATTTCACATCATCACATTGTGTAATATTGTGTCTCTAGTCTATATAACTAATGTGTTGTGACAAAAGAGTTGGCTAAGTGAAAAGAGAATAAAAGGTGATTTCACAGCATCACATTGTGTAATATTGTGTCTCTAGTCTATATAACTAATGTGTTGTGACAAAAGAGTTGGTTAAGTGAAAAAGAGAATAAAAGGTAATTTCACAGCATCACATTGTGTAATATTGTGTCTCTACTCTATATAACTAATATGTTGTGACAAAAGAGTTGGTTAAGTGAATGAGAATAAAAGGTGATTTCACAGCATCACATTGTGTAATATTGTGTCTCTAGTCTATATAACTAATGTGTTGTGACAAAAGAGTTGGTTAAGTGAAAAAGAGAATAAAAGGTAATTTCACAGCATCACATTGTGTAATATTGTGTCTCTAGTCTATATAACTAATGTGTTGTGACAAAAGAGTTGGCTAAGTGAAAAAGAGAATAAAAGGTGATTTCACAGCATCACATTGTGTAATATTGTGTCTCTACTCTATATAACTAATGTGTTGTGACAAAAGAGTTGGCTAAGTGAAAAAGAGAATAAAAGGTGACTTCACAGCATCACATTGTGTAATATTGTGTCTCTAGTCTATATAACTAATGTGTTGTGACAAAAGAGTTGGCTAAGTGAAAAAGAGAATAAAAGGTGATTTCACAGCATCACATTGTGTAATATTGTGTCTCTAGTCTATATAACTAATGTGTTGTGACAAAAGAGTTGGTTAAGTGAAAAAGAGAATAAAAGGTGATTTCACAGCATCACATTGTGTAATATTGCGTCTCTAGTCTATATAACTAATGTGTTGTGACAAAAGAGTTGGCTAAGTGAAAAAGAGAATAAAAGGTGATATCACAGCATCACATTGTGTAATATTGTGTCTCTAGTCTATATAACTAATGTGTTGTGACAAAAGAGTTGGCTAAGTGAAAAAGAGAATAAAAGGTGATTTCACAGCATCACATTGTGTAATATTGTGTCTCTAGTCTATATAACTAATGTGTTGTGACAAAAGAGTTGGTTAAGTGAAAAAGAGAATAAAAGGTGATTTCACAGCATCACATTGTGTAATATTGCGTCTCTAGTCTATATAACTAATGTGTTGTGACAAAAGAGTTGACTAAGTGAGGGGGAAAAAGCCCCCCTTCTCCCACCTATCTACTCCTATACCAACCCAAAGCCTAGTCTATTCTATTTTATCTTCTCTTTCCTGTCTCTCCTTCTAGGAGTTTAATAGATTCCAGGAATTGATAGATTTTGTCCTTACTGCTAAAGATCTTTACCCTATCCTGTAAATAAGCTTTGACCTTATAGCAGGGAAAATTACAAAGACTTTAAATCCTTTTTTATTTAACTCATTGTAGGCTGGGATCAGCTCTTTTCTTAGTTTACTTGTCTGTGTAATCTTGATTGATAGTGATCTTTTCTCCCTTGAACTGTAAGTTTGTAGTTTGTTTATAAGTACTAAAAAAAGTGATTTCATTTGAAAGTTCAAAGTCCTTACTATCACTGGTCTAGGGAGGTCTCTGGTGAAGTTATTACTTCTCATTATATGGATTCTATGTGCTCTTTCTAGCTAGGTAACTGGTTTTCTTTAAGTGTAATTAGTGCTTCTGGTTTAACTGTTTTAGGAATTCCTAGTATTCTTATTTTGCCTTGAGAGATTCTCTAGTTCTCAAGTTACAGTTCAGGCAGGCACAGGTTAATCCAAAAGAGTTGTCAGGCAAAGCAGAGATCAAGTTAGAGTTCAGGCAAGCACAAGATAACATAGAAAAAATGTACACAGGATACAGATGAATCCAACAAACAGGCAGTGAGGATCTGAGATGCTGGAAATTTAAAGACCCATCTGACATTATCAGAATGGGCCGGCACAGAGAGACTGCATCACGTTGCTAGGCAACAGGATGCAGCAAGCAGAGAACAGATCCAAGAGCGATGGCGGCATGGTTGGAAGCGGCAGATCGTGACAATACCTCTAACCCTACAAATGAGAAGTGGGACAGGTATATCCTAGCTAAATCAGAAAGAGAGCTATTTAAAAAGCAAGACTTATATCAAGAAGATATAAGAGTTAGCGCACGTTAAAATTAAAGCACGTAAAGTCTGCCCAATATTTTTCTAGGATTATTAGAACTGAACAAAATAATAATATGATTGAGACAAACAAAAAATCAAGGTGTAAGATATACTGATACTAAAGATATTAGTAATACATTGCTTGAGTAATATAAATATATCTATACTACATGTGAGGTAAATGAACTGAATAGGAAGACATTTTGGGATAAAATATCTTTGCCCTAGATTTATTCTGATGATTTGCAATTCCTGAATCAAAAGTATTATAGTTAGTTGTGGTAGGTGGCGCAAACCAAGTTGCTATTCCCAATGTGTCTTACTGTAAATATGTGTGATAATATGTGGGCTAAATATATGTTAATGTTTTGATGAGTACTATTTTATATTCTCTTATGGAAAAAATTGGATGTCGAAACTTTTTAAAAAAAATATATATATTATACTTTATTTGATTCCGGTAAATTTACCCAATGATAGTGATGCTAAAAATAAAGTTAAACAAATATTATTACATATTCCTTCAAAAGTTTAAAAAATGACACCGGTGTCTCTATGTATCTATGCATAAAATGTACGTAATATATAAAAATATATAAATATATAAAAATTAAATTAAAATAATATCGTTGAAATCTTGCAATTTATACAGTTATAGGTTTATCACAAGTTGTAATTTCTAACAAAATGTTTGTAAATACAATTTAATAGTGGATAAGACAATAGTTGCTGTATGGTTCATATAGGATACTTTGTTTCAAGTTCAACTGTGCAATTGAGATCTTATCTTAGGTAACTATATATCAAATGTAGAGGTATGTTTGTGCGATTTTTTATCACACTGTGATACAAGTATACAAATTAGTACCTTGAAGTGTATCTGTTTGATATCACTTTTGTGAGGTGATTGCGGTTAAATAAACGCCGCTATGCCAATAATTTGCTGATGGCAGTTCTATATGGGCTGCTGGCGGTTAAATAAATGCCGCTTTGGCTTCCTCTTGTTAGGTGGGCTTATCTGTTTGCTGCGAGAAAATTCACTTTTATATAAATGCTTGTGTAGTTGCCGTGGCCGCTATGTTATCTTGTCCTTTGTCGGTCAGTGACCGATCACGATGGTATGGTTGTTGGATGACCTCCTGATGTGGAATATTTGCGTGCCTCTCCGGTCCGTTGTTCCCAGGTTTCTTTGATGTCGGTCAGTGACCGATCTGGGTACTGAAATGTGGTTGTGGGATAAGTAGAAAGTTTGTGGGATAAGTAGAAAGTTTGTAGGATAAGTAGAAAAAGGAATTCTAGTTATCAATGTGATCTTTGCGGTTAAATATATGCCGCTAAGTAGGAACTTGAATATTTCACCAGGGTATAGCTGGTATTCTCTTTGTCTTCTCAAATCCTTTGCAGGTGTGCTCTGGTATCAACGCGTTTCGGCTGGACAGCCTTTTTCAAGATACCAGATGTGTGGATTCAAGGCTATTTAAAGCCTCTATAATTTAGCAATTAAATCACTAATTGATGATTTACATAAAAATCTAAAAAAGTTCAAGAACATTTAAAATGCTGCTTTGTTATATAACATAGGTATCCTTGGGTCTTAGTTATAATATAGTAGGGTGACTTTATGTAGCGATAAACATTTTTTATGATTACTTTTAAAATAGAGAGAGATATTATATATCTTAATGTCAATCACTTTTAGAGTGTTTATTTTAATCACTCTATATAACAAAGGATATTGTTAAAAGGTTTCTGTAATTAAAGCGTAATATTAGAGTGAAATAATTTGTCTATACTTATCGTTGTATGGATGTTTAACCATAAAGTATAGTTAAAAACGGGGCCAATGGTGAATAAAAATTAGAAGGGCCAAAAGAGAATATAAAACTATAGTAAAGAACTATATGGAATCTAAAATAGTACTTTTAGACCATATTTTGATACATGTGTTTTAATAATCTTCTAATATGTTAAATCGATATATAGCTATGCGTATTAGATTATCATGATCCAATGAGTGTGTTGTACCAATGTTTTTCTAGTTTTTGTGGATATTAGTATTATCGGATGGGAGATTAGCCTTCTTGTATGAATTTTTAAAATTATTGTAGGAATATTTAAAATTTCAAGTTGTGTGTCCTTAGACTGTAAAACTAAATGGTAATTTTGTCAAATATATATATATTTTATTTTAGAATTCTATTGTATTTAATCAACTTGGTTTGTTAGTGTGATGGCTTGGTTTTTATGATCTTTATCTTTAAAAAATATAGCCTATGTGTTTGTTTGAATTTCAAGTGGTGTGTCTTTAGACTGTAAAACTATATATTTATTTTTTCTTGTTTTTTCTTGAGTAGTTTTATTATGTTATATTAATATGTTTTAATGGTGTGTTTGTGTGTTTTTATGATATTTATCTTATAGAATTGGATTGAGGTCTAGTTCGCTATTGAGGCCTTTTGGGTGTAGAGTTTTCATTTTGAAAATCAATTCTGCTTCATGGTATAGTAGCTTCTTTTCCATATTTCCACCTCTACCATCTGTCTTTATTTTCTTAATGCCCCAGAATTTCATGTCATTTGGGTTACCTTTGTGGAATTCTTTAAAGTGGGCATAAAGTCTGGTATTGTCTTTTTCTTTTTCTATGCATCTGATATGCTCTCTTATTCTTTCTTTCAGTTTCCTCCCCGTTTGACCTAGGTACTGTAGTTTACATGAGCACTGAATTAAATAGATTATATTGGTGTCAGTGCATCTTATGGTGTCATTAATCTTCAGTTCTTTCTGGGTTACATTAGATTTTACCTTTTTAGTTTTGGTGCTAAATTTGCATGATTTGCATACATGACATGGAAAAAATCCTAATAGTTTTTCATTGTTTAAGTTGTATTGCTGGGGACCTATTTTTGATTTAAATTCGCTTGGCGCTAAGATATTCTTTAAATTAGTGGCCTTTCTGAATATAACGTCAGGGCGATGTTTTAGTCTTTTCCCTATTATGGGGTCACTTCTGGCTATGTGCCAGTGTTTCTTTACAATGTTCTCAATTAGTTTATGTTGACTAGAAAATGATGTGATAAATGGAATGTCATATGGATCTTTTCCTGCCTTGTTAGTCATATTGCTGTCTTCTAGTAGTGACCTCCTGTCTATTTGTCTAACCAGTTTGTTGGTTTCTAGTAGTTGTTTGGGGTGGTATCCTTTCTCTAAAAATCTGTTGTGTAAGATCTCTGCTTGTGAGTCATAATCTGCGATGTGTGTGCAGTTTCTTCTAATTCTTGAGAATTGCCCTTTTGGTATGTTTCTTTTCCATTTATTGTGATGGCAGCTTTTAAAATCAATATAGCTGTTGGCATCGACTTTTTTAAAAAAGGTGGTTGTAGTTATTTCATTATTTATTATAGATATTTCTATATCCAGAAAATTAATTTTTACTTTGTTATATTCATAAGTAAATATTAATCCGAAATCATGGGTGTTAAAGTCTGAAATGAATTGTTCTAGTAGTTCCTCATCACCTTTCCAGATAATGAATATATCATCAATAAACCTTTTGTAGAGCACGAGATTCGCACCCCACGGTGTTCCGGACAAAAATAGTTCTTCAAAGTGCCCTACGAACAAATTTGCGTAACTGGGTGCAAATCTCGTGCCCATGGCTGTGCCCCTTTTTTGCAAATAGTATTGCCCATTAAATGAAAAATAGTTATTCTTTAGAATAAACTCCATACAATCTAATATGAATTCTTGCTGTACTTTTGACATTTCTGTATCTCTTAATAGATAGGAATGAGTAGCCTCTAGACCTTTCTGATGTTCTATGCAAGTATATAAAGAACTCACGTCACACGTGACTAGGATGTAATTATCTTCCCATTTTAAATTTTCTATTAGATTTAAAAAATGTTTGGTGTCTTTGAGATGTGATGGTATAGATTTCACATATTTCTGTAGGTAATAATCTGTGTATTGCGATAGGTTGGATGTTAGGGATTCAATTCCTGAGATGATTGGTCTGCCTGGGGGGTTGGTGATGCTTTTATGGATTTTGGACAGGAAATAAAAGACTGGTGTCCTTGGGTGATTAATTGCTAGAAATCTACTTTCCATAAAATAAATACAGACATCGATTAAACATGCAAAATTTAAAAAAAGCATCGGGCCTGGAACAACTCCATATGGAATTTTACAAAATGATGCCAGATGTCATTATACCTACCTTAGTTAAATGAATACTACTGTTGTAAGAATATATGTAACCAACCTGCCTCTATTTTATATCTATTCAGCCATTCTGCACTAACACTGAACTGTTGTTTTGTCAAACTTAGTCTGCTGACATCTGTTCTTAGATAAATAACATTTTTATCTGGTTGTTAATCATAACCAAGCCTTTTCTAGCATTAACATAGTCTCATTTTATTCAGTCTTATCTTTTTAACAAGGTCAGCATTTCCGTAACCATGACTTTTCTAGCGTAAAGGCACAGTGCAGTCACCTGAAAAATGTGATAGACAGAGAGTTAAAGCATCAACTGTGCAAAATACATATAGATTAGTATTTTTTAAAAAGTACATTTGTAAAGATATAATTTTACATTTGCCGCTCCTTTGTATTTCTCCAACATTGGTGTGTCCGGTCCACGGCGTCATCCATTACTTGTGGGATATTCTCCTCCCCTACAGGGAAAGGCAAGGAGAGCACACAGCAGAGCTGTCCATATAGCTCCCCCTCTAGCTCCGCCCCTCAGTCATTCTCCTTGCCGCTCTGAACAAGTAGCATCTCCTCGGGGATGGTGAGGAGTTTGTGGTGTTAGTTGTAGTTTTTTATATCTTCTATCAAGAGTTTGTTATTTTAAAATAGTGCTGGCTTGTACTATTTACTCTACAACAGAAAAGTGATGAAGATTTCTGTTAAGAGGAATATGATTTTAGCACAAGTAACTAGAATCCATTGCTGTTACCACGCAGGACTGTTGAAACCAGAGAACTTCAGTTGGGGGTAACAGTTTGCAGACTCATCTGCTTCAGGTATGACTAGTCTCCTTCTAACAACACAGGCTAATGCTAGATGACAGTCATTTTTCCCCTCAGGGAAAATGGTAAGCCATTTTTCTTTCACCTCAGCAAAAAAGATAACAGGCTTCCCCTTTTTGATTTTTATGCTGGTAGACACTGTTAGGGGCAAAATCGATTGGTTTTTATTACAATATCATGGCATTTGAACTGTTTTATAAGCTCATATACACTTGGGAACGTTTTTTATTGATCTGGCATGTTTTAGACACCTAAATCTAGTCAGGAAGGCCCCTTCACTCTAGTATGCTGAGGGAGGAGGCCTCATTTTAGTGCTTCAGCTGTGCAGTTGATTTCAAGGCAGTGCATGCAGTTTTCATGTGAGAGGGTCCTGTGACTCAGAAAGTGACTCCAGAAGGCTTATTTCTGTGGATGATTGACCCCTAAGGAAGGTAAAATGCTGCAGCAATACTGTAGCAGGGATTGTAGTGTATAAAAACGGTTAAATCCAACAATTAGCTCTGGTTTGCTTGTTTTAAGAGCTAGAGTCTCCATATTTGCTGTGCAATACTTTCTAAGCATTAAGACACTGGGGTCCAAATTTCATAAAAATCGGATATTGCCTTAATAGTTTTTTGAACATTCAGAAATAAAGTGTGTCATTTTATTATTTAAAGAGACAGTAACGTTTTTGTTTAAAATCGTTTTTATTGCATTGTTTGCCTGCCTAAATCTGTTTAACATGTCTATGCCATCAGATAACCTATGTTCTGTGTGTGTAGAGACAAATGTGTTCCCCCTTTGAGTGTTTGTGATAATTGTGCCATAGCGTCCAAACAAAATAAGGACAGCTCTGTTACATTTCATAATGTTGCCCAAGATAATTTATCTAATGAAGGTAGTGAGGATAATTCTACATCCTCTCCTTCTATGTCTACACCAGCTTTGCCCGCGCAGGCGACACCTAGCGCGCCAGTGCTTATTTCTATGCAACAATTAACAGCAGTAGTGGATAATTCTATAGCAAATCTTTTATCCAAACTGCCAGCATTTCAGAGAAAGCGTGATTGTTCAGTTTTAAATACAGATAAAAAAAGGATGAACAATCAGACGCTGACGATGCCTTATCTATTTTACCCTCACATCAATCGGAATTGGCTGTGAGGGAAGGGCTGTCTGAGGGTGAAATTTCAGACTCAGGAAAAATTTCTCAACAGGCAGAACCTGATATAGTAGCATTTAAATTTAAGCTAGAACATCTCCGCGCTTTGCTTAAGGAGGTATTAGCTACTCTGGATGACTGTGATTCTGTAGTAGTACCAGAGAAGTTGTGCAAATTGGACAAATTTTTAGAGGTCCCAGTGCACGAAGACGCTTTTCCAATACCCAAGAGGGTAGCGAGCATAGTGGATAAGGAGTGGGAGAAGCCAGGTGTACCCTTTGCCCCACCTCCTATATTTAAGAAAATGTTTCCCATAGTAGACCCTAGAAGGGACGCATGGCAGACGGTCCCGAAGGTTGAGGGAGCTGTTTCAACACTAGCGAAGCGCACAACTATTCCTATAGAGGACAGCTGCGCTTTCAAAGATCCTATGGATAAAAATTGGAAGGATTGCTTAAAAAGATTTTTGTTCAACAAGGGTTCATCCTTCAACCAGCTACGTGTGTTATTACTGTCACTTCAGCGGCGTCCTTTTGGTTCGAGGAACTAGAAAGGTCGCTCCAGAAAGAGACTTCCTATGAAGAAGTCATGGACAGAATTCACGCATTAAAGTTAGCTAATTCCTTTATATTGGATGCCGCTTTTCAAATAACGAAATTGGCGGTGAAAAACTCAGGTTTTGTTATAGTAGCGCGGAGGGCGCTTTGGCTAAAATCCTGGTCGGCAGATGTGTCGTCCAAGACTAAGTTACTTAATATTCCTTTCAAGGGTAAGACCCTTTTTGGGCCGGAATTGAAGGAAATTATTTCAGACATCACTGGGGGTAAGGGCCATGCCCTCCCACAGGATAGGCCTTTTAAGGCTAAGAACAAGTCAAATTTTCGTTCCTTTCACAATTTCAGGAACGGACCGGCTAATAACTCCACTGCCGCTAGACAAGAAGGTAACGCGGCCCAGCCCAAACCCGCTTGGAAGCCCATGCAAGGCTGGAACAAGGGTAAACAGACCAAGAAACCTGCTGCTTGCTACCAAGACAGCATGAAGGGGTAGCCCCCGATCCGGGACCGGATCTGGTAGGGGGCAGACTATCTCTCTTCGCTCAGGCTTGGACAAGAGATGTTCCGGATCCCTGGGTACTAGAAATAGTCTCCAAGGGATACCTGCTAGAGTTCAAGGGACTTCCTCCAAAGGGAAGATTCCACCTGTCTCACTTATCTTCAGACCAGATAAAGAAACAGGCATTCTTACATTGTGTAAGAGACCTATCAAAGATGGGAGTGATAAACCCAGTCCCCTCCGGGGAACAAGGTCTAGGTTTTTACTCAAACCTGTTTGTGGTTCCCAAAAAAGAGGGAACTTTCAGGCCAATCCTGGATTTAAAGATATTAAACAATTTCCTCAGAGTTCCATCCTTCACGTGGCTCTTCCATTCGGTTTAGCCACCGCTCCCAGAATTTTCTCAAAGGTGCTAGGGTCCCTTCTAGCGGTCCTAAGGCAGAGGGGCATCGCTGTAGCACCTTATCTAGATGACATCCTAATCCAAGCGTCGTCTCTTTCCAAAGCGAGGGCCCACACAGACATTGTGTTGGCTTTTCTCAGATCTCACGGGTGGAAGGTGAACATAGAAAAGAGTTCACTGTCACCGTCCACAAGGGTTCAGTTTCTGGGAACAATAATAGATTCTATGGAAATGAAGATCTTCCTGACAGAAGTCAGAAAGTTAAAGCTTCTAAACGCTTGTCGAGTTCTTCATTCTATTCCTCAACCCTCCATAGCTCGGTGCATGGAAGTAATAGGACTAATGGTCGCAGCAATGGACGTGGTTCCTTTTGCTCGAATTCATCTAAGACCATTACAGCTGTGCATGCTCAATCAGTGGAATGGGGACTATACAGACTTGTCTCCCCAAATTCAAGTAGACCAGGTAACCAGGGACTCACTTCTCTGGTGGTTGACCCAGGATCACCTGTCTCAGGGAATGAGTTTCCGCAGACCGGAGTGGGTCATTGTCACGACCGACGCCAGCCTCTTGGGGTGGGGCGCGGTCTGGGACTCCCTGAAAGCTCAGGGCCTATGGTCTCGGGAAGAGTCGCTTCTCCCGATAAACATTTTGGAACCAAGAGCAATATTCAATGCGCTCCTGGCTTGACCTCAGCTAGCGAAAGCCAGGTTCATAAGATTTCAGTCGGACAACATAACGACTGTTGCGTACATCAATCATCAGGGGGGAACAAAGAGTTCCCTAGCGATGAAGGAAGTAACCAAGATCATCCAATGGGCAGAGAATCACTCCTGCCATCTATCTGCTATTCACATCCCAGGAGTAGACAACTGGGAGGCGGACTATTTGAGTCGTCAGACTTTCCATCCGGGGGAGTGGGAACTCCACCCGGAGGTCTTTGCTCAGTTAACCCAATTATGGGGCATTCCAGACATGGATCTAATGGCGTCCCGTCAGAACTTCAAGATTCCTTGTTACGGGTCCAGATCCAGGGATCCCAAGGCGATTCTAGTGGATGCATTAGTGGCGCCTTGGTCGTTCAACCTAGCGTATGTGTTTCCACCGTTTCCTCTCCTTCCCAGGCTCATAGCCAGGATCAAACAGGAAAAGGCCTCGGTGATTCTGATAGCTCCTGCGTGGCCACGCAGGACTTGGTATGCAGACCTGGTGAATATGTCATCGGCTCCACCATGGAAGCTACCTTTGAGACAGGATCTTCTAGTACAAGGTCCATTCGAACATCCAAATCTAGTTTCTCTGCAGCTGACTGCTTGGAAATTGAACGCTTGATTTTATCCAAACGTGGGTTTTCGAATTCTGTGATAGATACTCTGGTCCAAGCCAGAAAACCTGTGACTAGAAAGATTTACCATAAAATATGGCGTAAATATATCTGTTGGTGTGAATCCAAGGGATTCTCCTGGAGTAAAATAAAAATTCCAAGGATTCTCTCCTTTCTCCAAGAAGGTTTGGATAAAGGGTTGTCCGCTAGTTCTCTAAAGGGACAGATTTCTGCTTTATCTGTCTTGTTACACAAACGACTGGCAGCTGTGCCAGATGTACAAGCTTTTGTTCAGGCTTTGGTTAGAATCAAGCCTGTTTACAGAACCATGACTCCTCCTTGGAGTCTAAATTTAGTTCTTTCAGTTCTTCAAGGGGTTCCGTTTGAACCTTTACATTCCATAAATATTAAGTTATTATCTTGGAAAGTACTGTTTTTGGGTGCTATTTCTTCTGCTAGAAGAGTTTCTGAATTATCTGCTTTGCAGTGTAATTCACCCTATCTGGTTTTCCATTCAGATAAGGTTGTTTTGCGTACTAAGCCTGGTTTTCTTCCAAAAGTTGTTTCCAACAAGAATATTAACCAGGAAATAGTTGTTCCTTCTCTGTGTCCGAAACCAGTTTCAAAGAAGGAACGTTTATTACACAATTTAGATGTTGTTCGTGCTTTAAAGTTTTATTTAGAAGCAACAAAAGATTTTAGACAAACCTCATCTTTGTTTGTCGTTTACTCTGGTAAGAGGAGAGATCAAAAAGCTACTGCTACCTCTCTCTCTGGCTAAAAAGCATTATCCGATTGGCCTATGAGACTGCCGGACGACAGCCTCCTGACCGAATCACAGCTCACTCTACTAGGGCTGTGGCTTCCACATGGGCCTACAAGAACGAGGCTTCTGTTGATCAGATATGTAAGGCAGCGACTTGGTATTCTCTGCACACTTTTGCCAAATTCTACAAATTTGATACTTATGCTTCTTCGGAGGCTATTTTTGGGAGAAAGGTTTTGCAAGCCGTGGTGCCTTCCATTTAGGTAACCTGATTTGCTCCCTCCCTTCATCCGTGTCCTAAAGCTTTGGTATTGGTTCCCACAAGTAATGGATGACGCCGTGGACCGGACACACCAATGTTGGAGAAAACAGAATTTATGCTTACCTGATAAATTACTTTCTCCAACGGTGTGTCCGGTCCACGGCCCGCCCTGGTTTTCCTAATCAGGTTGAAAATTTTTTTGTCTTTATACACTACAGTCACCACGGCACCCTATAGTTTCTCCTTTTTCTCCTAACCGTCGTTCGAATGACTGGGGGGCGGAGCTAGAGGGGGAGCTATATGGACAGCTCTGCTGTGTGCTCTCCTTGCCTTTCCCTGTAGGGGAGGAGAATATCCCACAAGTAATGGATGACGCCGTGGACCGGACACACCGTTGGAGAAAGTAATTTATCAGGTAAGCATAAATTCTGTTTTTTACAACAATGCTGACACTCCCTAAAGAAAGGACTGAGCTTAAAGAGAAGTTAGCGCGCCTCCCCCCTCCAATAACAAATTCTATATGTAAATAAGCCGTGCACAGATGTGAATAACTATGATGTGAAGCACTATGTGCTGAGGTGGACAAAATACTGGCTCTGAGCAGTCCAGGGCTCAGGGCTGATACCGGGAGAGCAGAGCGAGTGGAGGTTGCTACTTCAGTAGAGGCTGAGCTCCCGAGGTCTAGGCTAGTAAGCAGAGAGGCTGATTGAGCAGTGAGAGACAAGTGCTGTAAGTGCAGGGACCGCAAGACATCTGCTGTTTCCTGCTCCTACAATGCCCCTGTATCCTAATGCTGCTGGTACACAAATCAATATAAGTGGGATTATTGCAGCTATCGCACCTAAGAGACCGGCAGGGTCAGAGTGTGGACATCCAGAAGCTAACTCTGCCTACACATCAATAATCTAACTATTGGAGAAAGCTTGCAGCAGCACTGTGCACCGCCGCATCTATGAAAAAGCCTGCTAGTGGGCAAAGAATGCTGCCTGCGATGCGCTTCTTTCATAGATCCCACTTATATTGATTTGTGTACCAGCAGCACTAGGATACAGGGGCTTTGTAGGAGCTGGAAACAGCAGATGTCTTGCAGTCCCTGCCCTTACAGCAGTTGTCTCTCACTGCTCAAGTGCTTCTGTTTACCATCTTGGGCACTCGTGCCATGGGATCACCACCACCGGTCTAACGTTTGTAGAAAATAAATGAGCAAAATGCAGCCTATAGGTTACCAGTTTGCTAAACAACCCCTGGTAATTACATCTAATTTTAGTAATTGTTTATGAAAATGTCGATCACACCTGTCAACTCTACCTTAAACAACGTCTGTTAGCTACTAAAGGCCTGTTCTTATATGCAGAGTACCTGTTTGTTTGGTACCCTTTACAAAGAATAACAGCAGAAAAGTAATCACTGCTGAACACGGATGTGCATTTATTGAGTGCTGGTCTGTGTTCACTCTAGCAGTGACGTCACCATGGGGGATGGAACATGTGCTCCTGTGGCTGCACGGCCCAAAAAAAAAACAAATAGGTATGGCAGGGACAGAGTGTGCGGCAGCTAGCTGAATATAGCTATCTACATCGGCACTTTATACAAGACTCAATACAAGATTTCATCTTGGGTGCTCTGGAGGAGTCGACATATTGATTGGACCAATCCCTGTGACGCAAACAGCTCCAGCGTGTCTGTCAGACGACCCACAACAGTCCCGACCTGCTACTACCGGCACTTTGATCGTGCCGCTTCGTCTGTGAGTAGTTTGTGCATTTGGGGGGAGGGCTCTAATCTTTGCCTCCGGTTATCCCATATGATACTGCTCTATGTTTGGCGCCTCTCCTTTTTTGTCTTTACCGTCTGTAGGAGTCCATTCTGGATCATCTTTTTGGGAGTGCAGCCTGAATCATCTGGTTCCGTTTGAAGTCTAATAGCTGTACACAAGCGCACCTCTTTGGGGACTATCGATCCTTATTTGTTTGGTAATTGTTATGAGCGGCTTAAAACGGATCTTTACAAAAATAAAAGACTTAGTTATAAAACTATTTAGTAAAAAAGCCACATACGCATAAGTTTAGTTTTGATTGTTAATTATATTAAAAATAGGTTTTGATTTGGGTAAACTGTCCCTTTAACATAGGTCAGCTTTTCCCAGTTTTTCGTTCTTTACATAAACACACTTATGTCTAAAGTTCTGTAACTTTCCACTGATTATGTTGCAATAAGGGGGTGTGTATGAAGCAATTTACAATATATGTGATGTATACTATATAACCACAGCACTGTTAATAATAAACAGAGCAGACTAGGACTATATTATGTGTGCATGTCTGATTTTGCTCTCCAAGGCCTTGTATGGTGGATTATTCAGTTCCAGGTGAATACTGATTAGTGATAATTAGTATTCCGGCCCTGAGAGGACCTTATAACAGGTCTAGCATTAGCAACTGGGATTCACGCGGGGTAAGTAGAGAGATTCTATCCCACTTCCCTTCTGTGAATTGAAGCCAAGAGGTCTGGCCATTTCATATTATGAGGGGGTTGGAGTCCCTTCTCAGTTTAGAGTCTTGCTATCATGGGGATGACAGTCCCACCCCGGCCCTGGGAGGACCTTAAAACAGGTCTGGCATGAGCAACTGGGATTCACGCGGGGTAAGTAGAGAGATTCTATCCCGCTTCCCTTCTGTGAATTGAAGCCAAGAGGTCTGGCCATTTAATATTATGAGGGGGTTGGAGTCCCTCCTCAGTTTAGAGTCTTGCTATCATGGAGATGACAGTCCCACCAAATGTAAGGGTTAAAGTCCCACATACATAGATATACTGTATTTATACTGTAGATAGACATAGATATCACTGGAGATGAGTAATCACTGATTGATGCTTATTTATATTGTATTATTTTGTGTTATATTGTATTGTGCTGTATATACAAGTATTGTTGTAGTTAAAAACTACAATTTTTTTTAAAGGTAAAGACATCTTTATGGTAAGATAATTCCTTTCACTGTCAAACACTTGGAATTACAAAACCCAAATAGCAGATACCATACAAGTTAAGAAAGGAAAAATGCATATGCTTTAGTAACACAGATCAAATAAGAGCCTTGGTAAGTAGATAATATACCATCAGTACCATCATAAGTATTCCACTTCCAAAACTCATATTTATCTGTATGGTTGTTATAAATTTCTAGCTAAGGTGTGTCCTTAATCTCTTTATTTTGAGTAGTTTGATAATACACTAAGGAATGATTGCCATGGGAAATTCCTAATGCTGAGATATTGCAGCATTCTCTTTCAACTATAAAAGGTGCAAACATACTCTCTATACTCCAGGTGAATACCGATTAGTGATAAGTAGTATCCTGGCCCTGAGAGGACCTCTAACTGTGAACAGGATTTAAAATCTTTATATTTTCCATCCTCTACTATAACTTTAATTTTTAAGAGAAAGACCCGTAATCCCCTTCATTTTATGGACCCTTCTACTTAATAAAAAAATAATACAAACTTTTAATGTATAACATTGCAAAGAGATTGAAAAAAAACGAAACCTCTTGATTCATATTTCTCAATCTGGGTTTATGGTGGGTAGAAATCCTGTGAGAAATATACGTAAAGACTTTTTAGTTTTAGATCATCATTGGAATAAACCAACTACAAATAAATCACATCATAAGGTCGATTCTTCTCTATTGACAACCGAGGCTAAAAAGGCATTCATCTCCATAGAATGGGATTATGTTTATTCTACTTGAGATCATTTTTGATTTAAAGGCCACTTCTGCAATTTTCTACACTTATAGAAATGTAGTAATATCTTTTTACACTGACAATTTAATGATCTTTCTGAGACTTCCGGTGGGAGGAGCTGAGAGGAGCATGCGAAAACAGCATGTAGCCTGAGAGAGCTCGATTACAGCCAGCCCTACGGTCTATGTCCGCTGTGAAGGCAGCACCAGTAGCCTTCCTAGGACACCAACCCTGGCATGCAGGGGGTTCGACCGGGAAGTCTAGAAGAGCCGCAAGCGGGTCACTCGCTAGAGCCATGTGACGGATACCCTGGCTACCCCGACTGGGTAGCTCCGCCAAACGGGTCCTGCTTCCTCCCTGCTGACTGCAGCTATGTAGCTGGCAAGTGACCACAGCCTGTAGCCACCCCTGATGCCCGACAGCATCAGTACCCAGAGTCCCACCCTGTGGCAGACTTCAGCTACCCAGACTGGATAGCTCTGCCTGATGATCCTTTCTCTGTCTGGAACAGGCTGCTATGTAGCCCAGGAAAGTGATTTTAGCTGGAGCCCACCCAAATAACTAGACAGACTAGCATTCAGGTTAAACAAGAACTGATTTTATTGTACAACATACACTCCTTTTATACACACAGCTCATCTTGATAAGACAAAGGACAATCCCACTATTTTCCAGCCATTCCCGCCCCTCCAGACAGCCCGGCACCTCCATAGGAGCCACAGTCTCACATAATCCCAAAAACTAGGGGTGGCAGTTTCGGGGTGATCCCGGTGGAGCGGCGTCACTTCCAGGGTGTCATTTTAAAGCTCTCGTTCCCCAGATGCCACAGTCCAATGATTCGTTACTGGGGACCGGAGTTACAGTCCGTTATGGGGTTAGGGGTGTCCAGAACCCCCAGTTCCCAAAAGAGCTCCCCTCTGATAATTGCCACAGCTCTTGTCCTCCCTAGGGGCTACCAATCCCCAAAATATTGGAGCTCTGGGGAAAAGGGCTGCTGGAGCGACCAGGGGTAAAGTTAGCGGGTGTCCTGCTGTCCTGTGGCCGACCGGGAGTTCCAGGAGCCCGGCCAGCCTGATAGGAGATAGGCGGGTGTCCGTTGTGAGGCGGGCAACCGGGAGTTCCAGGAGCCCGGCCAGCCTAGGAGGGTTTTCCTGGTCATACACCAGCTCTCCACAAAACAAGCAAACAAAAGCTTCCAGAGATTGTGGTTGCTCTGAGGAGCCCAAAACCACTGAGAAACAACAGGGGTGAGGTTGTAGGGGGAGTTGGGGGAAGCCTTAGCTGTCTGGTATCTGTGAAATCTCCCCCTTCCAGTTTAGCAGACCCGGCTAGACCCTTAATGGGTCGGCCTGGAGCTGTTCTCGGTTGCTGGGAGAGGTTATCCCATCTCTCCTGAGTTTGGGGCATCCTGGCGGGTCCCTGTTGGCGTTTATACCCTGCGCCCTGGGCGCAGGGATAGTCACATAATGCAAAGTCCCAAACAAGTTTGCTAAGGCCAGCTCCCAAACAATTGCTGTTCCACAAGTTCCAGTGTCCTTAAGTTCCATGGCCAAACTGTCTCCCTCTGTGACACTCTGTTGAGAACCGGCTGACCCACCCACAAACAAAGCCAGTGCCGGTTTCCCGGCTGTATTCCCACCCCAGACCGGAGAGGGAGGTTGCTCCTTGGTGTGGCACCAACTGCATAAGCTTTTTTTAAATAATCATTTTTATTGAAAATTTTATAATATACAAAGAAAAAAGCAAAAGAATTCACAAAAATATAAAAGGAAAACTACAACAAAGTTATTACAGAGTTATTACCCAGGTATTCATGATGGTATTATCTTCTATGAGGTGTAACCTCAGAAACTGCTCAACAAAAACATTTCCCAATACATAATAGATAGAGTCCACTTTAAAGAACTCTCTATACATTTAAATTACATAAAGAAAAAATCAAGATAAGGAAACCATCATTGGCAATTTGTTCTTCCCCTCAAATTCTCTCCCATTTTCTGACCTCACTTCTGGCCCACCTTCCCTGTCTTATTAATTCACATATTATTTTTATTTCTTTCTCCAACAACCTGATTGACCTGATGAAAATAATCTAGCATTGTTAAAACTCTTTGCATGTTACGAACAGAATTCCTTCCTGGGATAAACCCTGCTTGGTCTGAATGGATCAGTTTACCAATTACTATTTTAAGTCTCTCCGCAATAACCGACATAAGTATTTTGTAATCTGAAATTGGGCGGTAGGAAGATAGTTCCTCCGCATCTTTCCCTTTCTTGTGAATTAGTGTAATGACTGAATCAGAGAAGTAAAGCGAGTTCATTTCTTTTTTTAAATAATACTCATTAAAGAGCTTTGTCAATGTTCCTACCACTATTTCAGCTGTGATTTTATAAAATTCTATTGAAAGGCCGTCTGGACCTGGGGCTTTTCCTGTTTTGTCTTTTTGAATTACTTTTAGTATCTCTGTTTCAGTGATTGGTGCATTTATCTGCTGTAATTCAGCTTTTGATACCTGAGGGGTTTTTATCCCTTTCCAAAACTGTTCTTTGGCTTCCTTGTTTATCTCTGTACTTGCATATAGATTTTGATCATATTTAAAAAACGCTTCTCTTATTTCTGCCGGTTTGGTATAAACTGTCTTCCCTTCTTTGATTACCGGGATTAGATTCTTTTTTTTTATGAAAATTCGTAATCTTAGCTAAGTGTTTTGCAGAAATGCCCTGATATCCTTGATAATCAGCCCTTGCCTTCAAATCTTCTCCCACCCATTTTTCTTTCAAGAAGTTTTCTCTTTCTTCCCTTGTTTGTTTGTATTTGCCCCATGTAGCCCGATTGGGATTATATAGATACTTTTCGTATGCATTTCTTAATTGATTTTCTAGCTGAATCTCTCTGGCTTTCTTTTTACGTGTCATTTTGATCATATACGCCTTTACTTCGCCCCAAACTACAGCTTTACCTGCCTCCCATAAGATTTCTGTTTTATTTATATATTCTTTATTTTGTTTACAATACTCTTGCCATTTATTTTTTGTCCAATTTACAAAATGTGTATTATTGCTCATGTAAGCCAGAAAACGAAATGTATTCACTCTCCTCTCCGATCCAGCCACTACAAAGATTTTTAAACGTATTATCGCGTGGTCTGACAGAATTATGTCTGCAATATCTGATTCCATCTCTAGTTTTAATAGTTGTTCATTTGCTAAAAACATGTCGATGCAGGAAAAGTTCCTATGTGACTTAGATTCACATGTGTATGTCCGTTTGTCTGGGTGTTGTAGTCACCAAACATCTTTAACTTTTAGGAGCTAGCTAGAACTAGATTCCAAAAAAATTTTGCTTCGCGATTATTTGACTGCCTACATATAACTTTGAATCTATCCATCTCTGGGTATAATGTTAGATTCATATCGCCGGCTGTAACCAGGTTCTGGCCTAAATATGGTAATAGTTTTTGTTTTATTTTCTGCCAAAACTGTGTCTCAAATCTATTTGGCCCGTAGATATTGCAGAAAGTCCAAGTAACAGTACCTATCTTGACTTGAAGGATAATAAATCTACCCTGGGGGTCTAACTCTTGTTTTATGATATTATATGTCAGGTTCTTATTAAAAGTTATAGCTACACCTCGCTTACTTTTGTTGCACTGTGTTGCGAAAATTTCTGCTATCCAGTTAGTTTTCAATTTCTCTATCTCTAGACTTTTTAAATGCAATTCTTGGAGAAAAATGACATCAGGTTTTTTACTTTTGAGCATTTTCATAATGTTTTTCCGCTTAATGGGTGAGGTTATGCCTCCCACATTCCATGAAATAAGATTTAGTGGTGTGGTCATTACTTATCTAACTGTGAAACGTAGCAATAAATGAAAGCGGAAGAAAAAAAAAAACCTCTCCCCCCCCCCTCCCTCTGTCTATTATACCTATTTTGTTGATCAGTGTTATTTATTGACCTAATCCTTTTATTCATCATAATTTTCAGGCATTAAACATTTCTATATGTCCTATTCTTTCTATCTTTTCACACTTCAATATTATTTTTGTGGCAAAAGGCTTTAGCTTCATCTACTGAATTTAGCACTACGTTACCCCCCATGCTTAACACTTTAGCTGGATATTTCATGGTTGTTTTTAGCCCAGCTTTTATTAATCCTGAACAAAATGGAGCCATTGTCCTTCTTCTAGTCGAGGTTTCTAAAGAGAAATCTTGAAATAGCAAAAAAAAAAATCCTGTCTATAGTAAGTGTTTGTGTCTTTCTGTAATGTTGCATTATATTGACCTTATCTTGAAAATTAAGGTATTTAATTAATGTCATCCTCGGACGCACATTCCCCTCTGAAGGGTGTCTAATGCACCTTTATCTATTTGGATACCCAACAGTTTAGGTAGTGTGATAGCGCCAAATTCTAATAAATCTTCATATTCTTTTGTTTCTGGCAGCCCAACCACTCGTATATTACTACGGCGGGATCTGTCCTCCCAGTCTTCCACTTTAAGTTGTAATGCCTTAATTTTCTCATCATGCTTAGCCATGTTTATTTCCTGCAGATTTACTTTATCTTCCAGGTCTGATACCCTGGTCTCTACTTTTGTAATTCTAACTGAAAACTGTCTGACCTCTTGAGAGAGATCAGTTATCTCCTTCTTCACCATCTCAAATTGTGGTAATATTAAATCTGCTAACTGATTTATGGTCATCTGAACCTCTAAATCTCTACCTGGGCTATCTGGGTTTGTATCTAAATGAGTTTCCTGCAAAGGTTTCTGCTTTCTATCTTTTTTCAGGGGCATAGCTGGGGATTTTATTTTCACATTGGTCATATACTTTTCCATAGGCTTTACGAATGCAATTATATTTATTAGTTTTCTAGGATCTTAGACTCAATTTTACTCTACTCTCTATCCTTTTCTATGAGTATTTTAAAAAATTTTTCCTTTTCTCCTTTTTTTTCCCTTTTTTCTCCTTCTTTCCCTTCTCCTTTCTTACTATGCCCTACTTAAATTCCGAGATCAAACAGGGTCAGATGCATTCAAGATAATGAGGTACCAAACAATACAAAACTTTCATGTATAAATGCAGCTCTTTAAAAAAAACAAAAAAAAAACATACAAACTTTTAAACTTATAAACTTTAGTGCTCACCTGTGCATATGTAAAACGTGTTCTCTTTAAGATTTATTTACAAGTGAGGGTTTACATACAACCCCTACCCTCTGTTAATTATATTGAAAAGTATATATATCTTTACACCTTAGATACCATTGTGTCGTCTGGACCTTACATATATTCATTTGAATCTATATATCTATCAAAGACCACCTCTTTAAACTTGTAAGCAAATATAGATCTCTGTATGTATACAATATAAGCAGGCTGTCTATGTTTTTGTGCATAAATGAGTATCTATTCGTATGCAAAACGTTTCTGTTATTAAACTTAGTGGCCTTTGTGCATATCAATGCTTCTGCATAACATCAAGTCCTGCTAACAGAAAGAAAAAAGAAAAATGCACAAAGAAATAAAAGTTGTATAGCCTGCTATGATCAATGCACATATACAACCATACTTATTAATAGGAAAAAATTAGAGAAAAGAGACAAACACAAAAGAAAAAAGGGGAAGCCCCAGATTATGCAGAGTCTGTCTGATCATCCAATGTTCAAGTGTTTGAATGTTAATCCCTGCCAAATACTGCTTCAAATCTAAGGGACTGTTGTTCCTCTCTACCCCCCATTTTCTTCCTAATGCTGTCACTTCGTCAGCCTACAGTGTGCACTGACCCAGCCGCTGTGCAAGTGTGTTCACTAGGCAGAACCCAAAACAGTGGGACGGGGATTCTAACCTTTTCCTTTATATTTTCCCTTACTGTTGGCGTTAGCATACGCCGCTACAGTCTCTTGTGAGGGTGAAGAGGGGCGAGAGGACAGTCTCTGTTCTGCAGTCTGTGAGGGAGTCCTGGGTTTGTATCTATTATTCAGTGGGATGTAAGAGCATTAAAAAAAAAAAAAAGAGACCTCTTCTTTCCTTTTACTTGCATAGCATACTCAGATTCGCAAACAATGTTAAAACAGAGGCTAATTAAGCCTATACTTGCAATTTTAAGTGTCCTTTTCTCCGGACTGACCACCTGGGCCCAAGATCTGTCTCACTTCACCGGCTTCCTCCTTACCCTGCTCAGAACGGGACACCTCTCATCTCAGAACAGGATAGAGGGCTGCTGCGGAATTATGAAGATTTTTCTCGAGCCTCTCGATACCTCTCCTTGTGGTGCTGTTTATGTTTGCTGAGGGCGGCAATCCGGAAATGCCTGTGCCCCACACCATTCACAGATGTCCTTCTAACTGGGCTGCTCATATTCCCAGTGTTTCTGAGTGTGCTGTGGCCCGTACCATCCGGCCCTTGCAGGTACTGTGGATTCCCGTACGTCTAGGCGGTCTTGGTCTCTCTCACCCCAAGCCGGGTATGTGGTCCCCCGGCAATAGAAGGTTCCGCCTTATCGGAGTGGTGTTAGCTAGCTCCACGCTGTAGAGCTGTACGATCATGCCTGCTTGTCCGATGCTCCTCCCACTGGAAATCCTAGAATAAAAACACCAACTGCATAAGCTTTTATCCTCCGTGCCCAATGCAACGCCTGCCCCCAGTGAGAAATAGTCCGGGACAAGAAAAGGGATAAACCTGCCAAGCTACTGAGGGGAGAGACTGTCTGTCTCTTCTCCTGAGAATGAGATCTACCGCTGGGGAGGGAGGTCTGCTACCTCTGCTCCATAGGAAACTGTGCTGCCGCTGGGGAGAGAGGCCAACTGTCTCCTCTCCCAGAAAGGGATTCGGCCACTGGGGAGAGATATCGATACCCATCTCTCCCTACAAGGGCTTCTGGCTCTGCCGCTGGGGAGAGAAACCGACTGTCTCCTCTCCCAGGAAATGGTTCTGCTTACGGGGAGAGAGGATGACTACCTCCGCTACCAGGGGATGGCTCTGCCGCTGGGGAGAGAGACCGACTGTCTCCTCTCCCGGCTCCTGGCTCTGCTGCTGGGGAGAGAGACTGACTGTCTCCTCTCCCGGGAAGGGGTTCTGTTTACGGGGAGGGAGGATGACTACCTCCGCTCCCAGGGGATGGCTCTGCCGCTGGGGAGAGACACTGACTGTCTCCTCTCCCGGCTCCTGGCTCTGCCGCTGGGGAGAGAGACCGACTGTTTCCTCTCCCGGGAAGGGGTTCTGTTTACGGGGAGGGAGGACGACTACCTCTGCTCCCAGGGGATGGCTCTGCCGCTGGGGAGAGAGACCGACTGTCTCCTCTCCCAGGAAGGGGTTCTGCTTACGGGGAGAGAGAGGACGACTACCTCCGCTCCCAGGGGATGGCTCTGCTGCTGGGGAGAGAGACCGACTGTCTCCTCTCCCAGCTCCTGGCTCTGCTGCTGGGGAGAGAGACTGACTGTCTCCTCTCCCGGGAAGGGGTTCTGTTTACGGGGAGGGAGGATGACTACCTCCGCTCCCAGGGGATGGCTCTGCCGCTGGGGAGAGAGACCGACTGTCTCCTCTCCCGGGAAGGGGTTCTGTTTCCGGGGAGGGAGGACGACTATCTCCTCTCCCGGGTCCTGGCTCTGCCGCTGGGGAAAGAGACTGACTGTCTCCTCTCCCAGGAAGGGGTTCTGCTGCTGGGGAGAGTTATTGACATCCATCTCTACCTGCAAGGGGTTCTCTGTAAGGGGAGGGAGGACGACTACCTCCGCTCCCAGGTTTTCTGGAGCTGTTACAGGTGCTGGGCAGAGGCCGGCGGCTCTCTGCCCTGTTGTCAGCACTTCTGCTGGGGTGACTCCCATGTCCAAGTCTATAAGCTCAGAGCCAGACTGCCGATCAGGATCCAGCAGCCCTGGTTCCCTTTTTCTTTGCTGCCACTCCTCCACAGTCGAGCTCCATGAATCCCAGAGGGCTGCACCCCAGATCTGTATGCCCCTGGCACAATGCTTAGCGAGATCCAGCAGCCTCTTGTATTCCTTAACCAGTGCCTCTTCCTGGTCAATTATAAAATCCAGATTGTCCAGCAGCCAGGTCTCCTCCAAGAGATCCAGCAGTTCCTCTTGGAGTCCAGAGATATCCTCCAGACCCTGGTCTGCCTCACTCCCAAACTGTGGGTCCTCTGTCATTTTTGTAAACAGCAATCCAGGGCTGCCGAAGCCAAAGCCCTCTGTGGGGGACCTTTCCTCCAGCCATGGCTGCTCTTGCATAGCGAGCCATTGGAGGGCCCAATAGCCGTCCTGCAGCCACATCTCTTGCTGGATCAGTCTATGTAGAACAGATATCCATTAATCCTTTGGCTGTTCTCCCAGGAAAGGCAGTCTATTGGTGCACCGAACCCGTAATCTCGTGTCATTCGTGGGGAGGACCTTTCCATTTTCCTGCTCCTGTTGAAGAGCCTCCCACCAGAGGTCTCGGAGTGGAAGGTTCCTCCATGCCAGAACGTCCTGTTCCGAACAAGGATCATTTGTTCCGGTCAGCATCTTTTGTACTTTCCCTAGGAACTCTGCCTCCATATTTACCGGCTACTGTGGTACGTCTCCTCTGTCAGCAGAAACTGTGTGAAAGAAGCAGATCCCACCGCTGCCAGCCAATGTGATGGATACCCCGGCTACCCCGACTGGGTAGCTCAGCCAAATGGGTCCTGCTTCCTCCCTGCCGACTGCAGCTATGTAGCTGGCAAGTGACCACAGCCTGTAGCCACCCCTGATGCCCGACAGCATCAGTACCCAGGGTCCCACCCTGTGGCAGACTACAGCTACCCAGACTGGGTAGCTCTGCCTGATGATCCTTTCTCTGCCTGGAACAGGCTGCTATGTAGCCCAGGAAAGTGATTTTAGCTGGAGCCCACCCAAATAACTAGACAGACTAGCATTCAGGTTAAACAAGAACTGATTTTATTGTACAACATACACTCCTTTTATACACACATCTTGATAAGACAAAGGACAATCCCACTATTTTCCCGCCATTCCAGACAGCCCGGCACCTCCATAGGAGCCACAGTCTCACATAATCCCAAAACCTAGGAGTGGCAGTTTCGGTGTGATCCCTGGCACTTCCAGGGTGTAAAGCTCTCGGTGCCACAGTCCAAAAATCAGCATGATTCGTTACTGGGGACTGGAGTTACAGTCCGTTGAAGTTATGGGGTTAGGGGTGTCCAGAACCCCCAGTTCCCAAAGGAGCTCCCCTCTGATAATAGCCACAGCTCTTGTCCTCCCTAGGGGCTATCAATCCCCAAAAGAGCGGAGCTCTGGGGCAAAGGGCTGCTGGAGCAACCAGGGGTAAAGTTAGCGGGTGTCCTGCTGTGCTGTGGCCGACCGGGAGTTCCAGGAGCCCAGCCAGCCTGAGAGGAGTTAGGCGGGTGTCCATTGTGAGGCAGGCGACCGGGAATTCCAGGAGCCCGGCCAGCCTAGGAGGGTTTTCCTGGTCATACACCAGCTTTCCACAAAACAAGCAAAGAAATGCTTCCAGAGATTGTGGTTGCTCTGAGGAGCCCAAAACCACTGAGAAACAACAGGGGTGAGGTTGTAGGGGGCGGTTGGGGGTAGCCTTAGATGTCTGGTATCTGTGACAAGCCACAGCTGATCTTGCCAGCAAAGAACATGGACGCCTGAATGATAGGCTGCGCTACATGAAACAGTAGCATATTGTGCCATCCGAACCAGTAAGTGGAAAAGCTGGAAGAGGATTGTCGAGTGCTGATTAACACAGCGGAGGAACTCTGGCAGGCAGGTGTAGAGGAGCCAGACAGCAGGCTGACGGAGGAGAGGTTCAGGAGCTGAACTGGTATACCCGTGGCAGCTACAGCTACAGCTGATCTTGTCTCTGATTGCCTCGAGCCGGAGGACAAGCCGAGTTGTAAGAAGTGGTGCCTACCTGTGACAGATTTAGCTGGGATAAGCGCTCAGACAGCTGACGGCCACTACGTTACCCGGTAGTCAGACTGAACTGGGGGAGGAGTATGCAGTCCGTGGGAAAGAGTGCCTGGTGCCGAGTATAGACAGCCGGGGAACCTGGTCTGCAATCAAGACAGAGTTGCAAATTGTGGCCCGTTTTGAAAAAGCCCAGGGGAAAAAGCGCAAGTACTGCATAAAAGTGATATTCACAAAAGCTGTATTAATTGTCAACAAAAATGGTGTACTTTTGGGCTAGTGTATTGCCCACACACATAGGTATAGACATAATTAGCAGCTTATTCAAGAAGATATATGTCATCTACTGCTAGCTATTAAATGCTAAACAGCTGACAAGAGGACTGCTTGTCTCACTGTGTTGCTATCATACACATATTACCATATTTAATTCTTGGGCTGTGAAGCAAATATACAGTGTTCTCTTGCTTTACACATTTTACTTTTATAGACAGGATCCTTGGATAAGAAGGGGCTAATAATTTATGCTAGAGGTTAAGAGAAAGAAACCTTGTTGTAAGGGTCCTGATAATAAGAGGTGTATATTGAATCTATTATAAAAGTATACTGTGAACGTATTGATACAGGTAGTATCTGCAAAAGATCTAGAGAGGAGAAATGTGTAAAGTTGGAATTTACTATCTACTGTCTTATTATATTGTTTGACTGGTTTTATCTGTGACGGCTGAACTCAGATATAAGATAAGAAAGTGTTTAACTATAAGGTTTTCTGCAATAAGAAATGTTTCTGGAGTTCTATTTATAAATGTTTTTGGACTGTTCTATTCTGTGTTAAAGTTATATGAGAGCCAGGAAGGTTAAAGGTCTAAAGCATCAGGATAAGGGAAATCTACAAGTTATATAAGTGGCAAAAGTGTTGCAGAAAGCTTTTCTTATATACATACCATTACTCAGGACCCTATGGTTAAAGCCCTGATAGAGAGCTGAACATAAAATATATGGGGAAGGGAGCTGGTTATTGTGTAGATACATTTAAATTCTATAGTTAGAAAGACTAGTGGTCTAAGGTATCTGAACAGTTGTATATGTAAGAAACAAGGTTAAGAAATCTGAAGTTTCATAGTAGATATATTATCGAATAGGCTGGACAACTGGAATAACATATTTACATACTACCTATAAAAAAGTATAACAAGTGTTTCAAATAAACAGGTATCCTCAAAAAAAAAATAGAAAAATAGAAAAGAGAAAACAAAAAGGGGAAAAAAAAAAAAGTTAAAACATTCCATTACATTAATCCAAATGGGCTACAAAGCTAGGCTTTTGTATACCGCAAATATTTTGATTGAAGATGAGGATGGTACTATTAAACTGAGTAATGTAGCAGAAGCTAAAGATTTTTTAATAGGAAAAAAATATTGCAGGAGTCAGGAGAGGTTTCTAAATAAAGTGAACCTAAGGGAGACCATTGAATCAAGAATTGATTATAAATACGGATGTTAGGTGTTGGCAAAGTTCGGCTGAATGGGTATGTGTTGTGTTCTTGTTTGTTTGTTTGTTTTCTGTTCTTCTTCCCCTCCCCTTCTCCCCCCCCTTGTCTCTCTACCCATTTCATACTATGGTGGCTGATTATCAAGAATGACAATAGGGAATATTAGATTACTCTCCTGGAACGTGGGGGGAATCACCTCCCCAATCAAAAGGAAGTTAATAGTGAGAAAACTGGGGAAATTGAATCCTGATATAGCTTTTATACAGGAAACTCATTTAAAACTGGAAGAAGCAAGCAAAATTAAAAGTAAATGGGTCGGGGAGGTGATTGCCACCCACTGTTCCAGAAGAAAGAAGGGAGTAGCGATACTAATAAATAAAATAATGACATATAACATTATTAAAGTAGATGTAGACGCCAACTAAAGATGGTTGATAGTTGAACTACAGATTAAAGGAATTAAGTTAATTGTATGTAATGTATATGGTCCAAATAAAACAGATCCAATTTTTTGGAATAATTAAATTTTTCGGCTATCCGAATATATTGGACAAAATGTAATATTAGCCGGTGATTTTAATCTAATCCCTACTAGATTAGATAAAATTAGCCTTAAATGTGTTGCCTTCTCTAAACAAAAGGCTAAAATATTTCTACAAATATGTAAGAATCTAAAGATGCATGACGTTTGGCGTATACAATATCCGGATACTAAAATGTTTACTTGTGATTCGAAAGCCTTTGGTTCCCTCTCCAGGATAGATTTTTTTCTAGTATCCAAATCGCTACTTAATCTAGAAGTAATAACTAAAATACATGATATATGTATTTCGGACCATGCGATTATTGCACTAGAAATAGGATTCAGTCCAAACCTAAGAAGTGGTAGACTCAATTTCTTTTTTCCTAAATTCCTAATAAATAATGAGGACTTCTGTAAATGGTTGACACAAAAATGGAGAGGTTTCAATATTCTCAACAAAACATATAGAGAAAGAGTTGAAATTTTTTGGGAAATGGCAAAGGCATGGTTAAGAGGTGAGATTAAAGCATTTATGATAATTAGAAAAAAAAAAAGGTCAAGGCAAGTCAAGTACGCAATGTTTTCTGTAAATATATAAATGAGCCTAGTAAGGAACTATGGGATAGATATAATCAAGTAAAGCGGGATAGAGATTTATATATTAAACAGCAAAGCTCGTGGGAAGAATTGAAATTAAACGCAATCTATAAAGGCCATAATGGTAAATCCGCAAAATTTTTATCTAGACTGGACAAAGCTAGAAAAAATAATAATACAATAGAAGCTTTGGAATGCAGACAAATTAGATATACAGATATCGCCAATATTAAAGAGATTCTCCTGAAATACTATCAAGAGATTTATAAACCGGTAGATGTGGATATAGTTAATAAGAATGATTTCTGGAATAAAGTGAAAGTACCCAAAGTCCCGCAAGATTGTATACATGATCTAAATAAATCTATTACCAGAGAGAAAGTGATAGAAGCTATAGATCACGCTAAAAGTAACAAAGCGCCAGGGACAGATCAGATTCCCATAGAAATGTACAAAATCTTAAAATTAGAGCTAGTGGATATTTTAACTAAGTTGTTTAATTATTATTATATTGATGCACATAAAATGTCTAAATATTTTGCAGCATCAAATATCACGCTAATCCTAAAAAAAAGATAAAAATCCTCTAGATCCAGGGTCATACAGACCCATCTCCCTCTTAAATATAGACTACAGACTACTAACATATATTATCGCTAATAGATTGAAGCGGTGTCTTGAATATATTATTCATCCAGATCAATCTGGTTTTATGACTGGAAGATCTTCTATTAAAAATATGCATAAAGTTACATTAGTTCTTGAATATTATAGGGATAGACTAGATGGGAAGTTGCAAAATCCTCAAGATATGGCTCTGATTGCGGTAGACGCAGAAAAGGCGTTTGATTCTATTATATGGGATTACCTTTACACATCTTTAGATAAGTTTGGATTCTCCGGACACTTTATTAAATTTATTAGGACAATATATAATTATCCCATCTCGTCTATTCTGGTTAATGGCAGTCAGACAAACACCCTGTAAGGGTTAACTAACTTTGCCTGTTATTGTTACTGTTTCTTTAACTGAACCTGCCTATTTAAGGCACCTCCTCCCAGCTTCTATTGCTGGTTAATTGAGTTTCTCATGAACACTACGCCGCAACAGGTTCTCTGTTGTTCCTGCCTATTATCTAACTACTGTGTCAGATTTCCTTTCAGCTATCTACTTGTTCCTGGAGGTCAACTATCTATTTGCTGATTCCCCACAAGCACAAACTTCAACAACTGAGCAATTCCTGTGCATTCCTACCTGCTGCACTGGCAACTAACACAGTCATCCTCAGTTCTCAGGAGACACAGCCTTCTGACGATTACGTCATCAGCTGCAGCCGAGAGCTCCGCTCTGCTTCTCTCACACAAGCAGCTCCAGAGACGCCGGACTGTTCTCTCCTCTCCCCAGCTCAGAAGTTGCCACGCATAACACCAGGTCAGAGTTTATCTATCCGATCTCACTGATTGCTATAAATAGTTTGAACTGTCTGCATAGTGCTCTGTTTTATTACTGGGAACGCTGATTACTTCCTGCCTATCGTACCTCATTAACTGCTGTGACTCTTTGCTAACATTTATGTAGATTCCAGCCACCTGCCTTGGAGATTCAATGTCAACTTAAACTCTGTGAGCATAAGTATTCTGCTGGCACATATTAACACACAAAAGGCAACCTTACTAATAACTTGGTTTCCTATTGTGTAACAAAACCTCTAGAAAGTATGACCCTGTGCTATATTTAATTCTAATCCATTTTAAACTATAGCAACAGCTTCCAGATTCCTCCTGAATCTTACACACCCTGACTTTGAATAGGGGAACTAGGCAGGGCTGTCCACTTTCTCCTTTACTATTCAATATTTCAATAGAACCCCTAGCTATTAGGCTACGCGAAGAGTTAAAAGGTACCTATTTAGGAGAACAAAGACTAGTTTTATTATTATATGTGGATGATTTGTTGCTGTTTGTGGAAAATCCGAAACAGAATATACCAAGGGCTTTAGATATTATGAAGTTATTCGGTTCCTTCTCAGGCTATTAAGTCAACACGAATAAATCAGAAATTCTATGGATTAAAAAAAATAGAAATAGTATAAAAGATTGTGTATTTAAAGAGACTTTAACTATTAAATATCTGGGAATACACCTACATGCAGATCCCAAACAATGGCACAAGCTGAATTATATACCTTTTTTCAGGAAAGCCGCTATGAAACTTGAAAGATGAAGAACTTTCCCTATTTCTCTTTCAGCTAAAATTATGATTATTAAAACTATTTTATTCCCGCAACTAATGCATATTATACAGAATGTCCCGCTACTTATACATAGTCAAGATATTAAAAACTTTTATACAGAGTGTGCTATATATTTCTATGGGGAAAACGTAGACATATGCTATCAATAGTTAAATTAACATGTATGTTAGAAGATGGAGGATTAGCTCTATCTGATATAAAAAATTATAATATTGTAACGTTAGCTCGCTTTTCCGTGGATTGGATTACAGAAGCTAACTATCTGACATTCTTACCATTAGAAGAAGGAGCGATCTCTCCATTCTGTTTAAAGGCATTACTACATTGCCATGCTTTGCAACTACCAATAAATGTTAAAAATATGAACACAATTTACAGGGAGTGCAGAATTATTAGGCAAATGAGTATTTTGACCACATCATCCTCTTTATGCATGTTGTCTTACTCCAAGCTGTATAGGCTCGAAAGCCTACTACCAATTAAGCATATTAGGTGATGTGCATCTCTGTAATGAGAAGGGGTGTGGTCTAATGACATCAACACCCTATATCAGGTGTGCATAATTATTAGGCAACTTCCTTTCCTTTGGCAAAATGGGTCAAAAGAAGGACTTGACAGGCTCAGAAAAGTCAAAAATAGTGAGATATCTTGCAGAGGGATGCAGCACTCTTAAAATTGCAAAGCTTCTGAAGCGTGATCATCGAACAATCAAGCGTTTTATTCAAAATAGTCAACAGGGTCGCAAGAAGCATGTGGAAAAACCAAGGCGCAAAATAACTGCCCATGAACTGAGAAAAGTCAAGCGTGCAGCTGCCAAGATGCCACTTGCCACCAGTTTGGCCATATTTCAGAGCTGCAACATCACTGGAGTGCCCAAAAGCACAAGGTGTGCAATACTCAGAGACATGGCCAAGGTAAGAAAGGCTGAAAGACGACCACCACTGAACAAGACACACAAGCTGAAACGTCAAGACTGGGCCAAGAAATATCTCAAGACTGATTTTTCTAAGGTTTTATGGACTGATGAAATGAGAGTGAGTCTTGATGGGCCAGATGGATGGGCCCATGGCTGGATTGGTAAAGGGCAGAGAGCTCCAGTCCGACTCAGACGCCAGCAAGGTGGAGGTGGAGTACTGGTTTGGGCTGGTATCATCAAAGATGAGCTTGTGGGGCCTTTTCGGGTTGAGGATGGAGTCAAGCTCAACTCCCAGTCCTACTGCCAGTTTCTGGAAGACACCTTCTTCAAGCAGTGGTACAGGAAGAAGTCTGCATCCTTCAATAAAAACATGATTTTCATGCAGGACAATGCTCCATCACACGCGTCCAAGTACTCCACAGCGTGGCTGGCAAGAAAGGGTATAAAGAAGAAAATCTAATGACATGGCCTCCTTGTTCACCTGATCTGAACCCCATTAAGAACCTGTGGTCCATCATCAAATGTGAGCTTTACAAGGAGGGAAAACAGCACACCTCTCTGAACAGTGTCTGGGAGGCTGTGGTTGATGGTGAACAGATCAAAACACTGACAGAATCCATGGATGGCAGGCTTTTGAGTGTCCTTGCAAAGAAAGGTTTCTATATTGGTCACTGATTTGTTTTTGAATGTCAGAAATGTATATTTGTGAATGTTGAGATGTTATATTGGTTTCACTGGTAAAAATAAATAATCGAAATGGGTATATATTTGTTTTTTGTTAAGTTGCCTAATAATTATGCACAGTAATAGTCACCTGCACACACAGATATCCCCCTAAAATAGCTATAACTAAAAACAAACTAAAAACTACTTCCAAAACTATTCAGCTTTGATATTAATGAGTTTTTTGGGTTCATTGAGAACATGGTTGTTGTTCAATAATAAAATTAATCCTCAAAAATACAACTTGCCTAATAATTCTGCACTCCCTGTATAGTGTTGTGGTTGCATGGCAAAAACTTAATATAGCGTTAAATGTTGATTATGAATTCTCTTCCTTTCTTCCGATAAGGGGAAATCCAAAATTTATACCAGCTTTACTATCAGAAATTTTTAAAAGCTGGGCACATAAAGGACTGAAATTTGTCCATCAGTGTTTTAACAATATGCAACATCTGAAATCTTTTGAAAATTTGGCGAGAGAGTTTAATATACCCAACAAAATGTTTTTTGCATATTTGCAGATCAGACATTTTATACAAGGGCTGAATAGACACAATAAGGTAGCCCTGGAAGGGTCTAATATTGAGTTATATATGACTGTCTATAAAACCGGAAACCATAATATATCTTTATTATATAAAATTATGCTGGCAAAACAGGGTCAATTAATTCTGGATAGATTAGTAGAGACATGGAAAACAAATTATAGAGACATGACTGTAGATACAATTAAAAGTAGTTATAAATGGACACAGAAATCAATTATATCTGTTCCCTGGAAAGAGTCGCAGATAAAACTGCTCAATAAAGTTTATATAACACCATGGAAAATGAATAAATGGAATCTAAGTGAGGCTGGCTCTTGTGCCAAGTGTAATAATTTAATGGCAGATTTAATACATTGTTTCTGGTCTTGTCCCAAGATTTTGCAGTTTTGGGGCAGAGTAGAATATTGGCTCATCCATAAACAAGAAGGTAGATTGAAACTCCAATCCAGGGATATATTTTTCTTACAAACAGAAAATTCAAATAGAGAAAATAATAACTTAATAAATACTGCTATACTGATAGGTCGCAGTTTGATACTAAAGAATTGGAAAAACAAAGTAGCTCCCTCAATAGAGAGCTTCACACAGTCTATGTTTCACCAAATACTTTTTGAACAATTTAATATATCATCCACTCACAATAAAAAAGTTAAGATTTTTTTTTTTTAAATGGTTGAGGGTCATCTTATCTTACCCTATATCAACTCAAAAAAAAAAGAAAACGGAAGAATTCGAACAACTAATTTTACGAAATATCTTCCCAGTTGAGTGGTATGGAGGCTCAGAGTCATAACAAATGGTAACTGAGGTTGAGTGAGGCTTTGTGGGTGGAGAGACATTGGGAGGATGAATCCGTTCCTCTTAGTCTTTTTTTTTTTTTGTGTGTGTTTTGTTTTGATGTGTTTCGTGTTTGTTTTGTGTTTGTTTGTTTCTTTTACTCTTCATCGTGGTTTGTCTGCTTGTGTATAAGTGTTTTAATAATGGTTAAGACATAAAATATGCCAATGATGGATGTGGATGCTTTCTAAGGGAATCAATTTGGGGTAGGAAAAGAGCTGTAAGGAAAGAAAGGGGAACTTTAAATAGGGTCATTAGGTCTTTGAAAATAAAGAAAGGGGAAAGGACAAAAGAAATAAGAACAAAGAGAAAGGAAAAAGAAAGCGATATCCATATAAGTGATAAGTGATTAAAATAGAAAGAGGAAGACAGGAAGTCTTGGTAGTTCTTTATTTTTTCTCTATTTCTAAATTTAGTCTGGCTAAGAAGCAGGATGAGATATGGATATGTGTAATAAAATATTTAATTATTCTGTCTGGGCTACAGAAAAGATTTGAATTTTTGCTTTTTTCTGTTTTCCTATATGCTTTGCCGATGATTTACATTATAAAGTGTTCTATGTTTAATCTAAGAATCTTCTTTTTTTTTTCTTTTCATTTTTTGATACACCCTGCGTGGTGTGAAGGAATTATACCAGATGTTTGTGGCTCTGTTATTGGCTATACATAAATAAAAGATTTTTTTTAAAAATGATCTTTCTGAGTGGCACTCAGCATAGCATCCCTTTATTTTAGAAGTTATTCAGGAATACAGTTTGTTCTCAGGATACAAAATTAATTTTGATAAAACTGATATCAGGTGGATAACACTTTAAAGGGAAGTTATCTTAGTCAACCTTTTAAAGAGGTAGAACATATTAAGCAACTACAAATGATGCCAGATGTCTTTATACGTACCTTAATAAAATAAATACTACTTTGAACAGGATTTAAAATATTTATATTTTCCATCCTCTACTATAACTTTTAATCTTAAGAAAGACCCGGAATCCCCTTCATCTTTTAGATCCTTCTACTTAGTAAAAAAAATATTACAAACTTTTAATGTAAAACATTGTAAAGAGATTGAAAAATGTTTTTAAACCTCTTGATTCATATTGCTCAATCTGGCTTTATGCTTGGTTGAAATCCTGTGAAAAATATACGTAAAGTCTTTTTAGTTTTAGATCATCTTTGGAATAAACTAACTACTAAGAAGTCACATCATAAGTTTGATTCTGCTTTATTGACAGCTAACGCTGAAAAGTAATTTTACACCCATAGAATGGGATTATATGTATTATACTTTAAATTCACAGAACTGAATATTTCAGCTGTCCCACTGGCTTCTGCAATCAGGTATTCTCTGGAAGATAGTTTCCCACCCACCCCGTCCCTTACCCCACCCACCCCAAGCTCATTTACTCATTTATAGATAGTCTCCCACACAACTTTCATTCTCCTAAACTGACAGCGGCAAACACTGATCAGCACATCCTTTGTCAGGGTTTTTTCCCTGTTGTGTTTGCCATGTGCTGCTGGCAGCCTTTTTGCTCACCTCTCATCCTGACTGGTGCATTGTGGGGGATACTGCTCATTTCCTGCACTTCCTATTATGGCCAGACTGGTGTGCATCATCCATGTGAGACAGGATGCAGTCTCAGAATTGTGATGTCATCACTTATTATTTAAAGGGCCTCTCTTCAGTATGCTTTGCCTTTGCGTTGTCTCAGACCTGTTTGTGAGAGTTCCTGTGTATTACCTGGCTGCCTGATGTCCTTCCTGGTTCCTGATCCCTGGCTTGTTCCTGACTCTGCTGTTTTCCTTGTTCCTGATTCTGGCTCGTCTGACTATTCGCTTTGGCTCCTGACTCGGCTCGTCTGACTACCAGCTCTGGTTTTGACTTGTGAACTTTTTATTATTTTTTGCTATTAATAAAGGTGTGATTATTTTTGCACTTCTCGTCTCAGTCTGATTCCTGGCACCCTGACATTACGCAAAGGCCATGAATCCTGATGGTGCTAATAATCCACCTTTACCTGCCATCATTTCCAGGATGGATGAACAGGATCACCGCTTGGATCAATTTGCACTAGCCCTGCAAACCCTGCTGAGTCGCACTGCACATTTGGACAAAGTATCCCGCAAGTTATGGCTGCTCCTGTTTCTGCTGCTGCACCTATGTCTACCAGGAGCATGTCCGGTTCTGCACCTCTACCTCAGCGATATGGAGGCGATCCTTTTTAGTGCAGAGGGTTTTTTAACCAGGTGGGCATTTACTTTGAGATGTTACCTCAGGCGTTTCCCTCTGACAGAGCTAAGGTGGGATTTCTCATCTCGTTACTCTCTGACACAGCTCTTGCCTGGGCTAATCCCTTGTGGGAGACTAATAAACCTGTGATTTCAAATTACCCTGAATTTGTGGCTTCCTTTCGAAGGGTATTTGATGTTCCGGCTTGCTCCTCCTCTGCTGCTAAACGACTCATGTCCATTCAGCAAGGTACAAGATCTGTTGCTCAGTATGCTATTGAGTTCCGTACGCTTGCCGCAGAGGTAGGTTGGAACAATGAAGCCCTTGTTGCCGCCTTCTTTCATGGGCACTCTGATGTGATTAAAGCCGAAGTTGCTGCCCGAGATTTACCAGAGGATCTCGAGGCATTGGTGTCTTTTTTGATCCTAATTGACATCAGACTCAGAGAGAGGACCTCTTTCAAGGAGCGCTTGCGGACGCCTCCTGTTCCGTTGTCTCCTACGTGTTCATTCCCACCCATGCCTCCCTCTCCTCCCATGCCTCCTGGTCCCGAGTCACCAGGTACTGCTGAGTCAATGCAGCTGGGATTCATGCATCTCTCCGTGGCGGAGAGGGCCTTTAGAAGGAGGGAGGGGCTCTGCCACTATTGTGGGTTACAGGGCCACCTTTTGAAGTCTTGTCATACACGGCCGGGAAACGCTCACACCTAAGGTCCTGTCAGGGGCAGACCTTGGGTGGTTTATCCTCGTCCCCGGAACCGCTTAAGGAGAAACCTTTGGTCACGGTTGTCCTTTCCTGGGTGGACTTCTCCATAGTCACTCAGGCTCTTGTTGACTCCGGTGCTGCGGGCTATTTCATTGACAGTGTTTTTGTATCAAAGCACTCCATTCCTGTTTTGCCTCAGTCCGTTCCGCTTGCTATTGAGGCCATTGATGGCAGGCCCCTTCAGCCTGCACTCGTTGCTCACGAAACTGCTCCATTGTCCATGGCTGTTGGGGCTCTCCATTTTGAAACCCTCCAGTTCCAGGTAATATACTCTCCGCATTTTCCGGCTGTTCTGGGTTATCCCTGGCTCCAAAAGCACAATCCCAGTCTCGACTGGCGCAGGTTCGAAATTTTGTTGTGGTCCCCGCAATGTATTTCCACTTGTCTTCGGAAACCAGTTAAAGTCTTGTGCACTTCTTTGGTATCTCAATTGCCAGAGGAGTGCCGAGAGTTCCTAGACGTGTTTGACAAGGTGCGTGCCGGTGCGTTGCCTCCTCACCGGTCTTACGATTGTGCCATAGACCTGCAACCCGGAGCCATTCCTCCTCGGGGCCGGGTGTACCCTCCGTCTGTTGCAGAGAATTGTGCTATGGAGGAGTATGTTGCCGATGCTCTGTCGCGGGGGATCATTCGCAAATCCTGCTCTCCTGCAAGGGCTGGCTTCTTCTTTGTGAAGAAAAAGGGTGGCGAGTTAACACCAGGTATCGATTATAGGGGTCTTAATCGTCTTACCATTAAGAATATTTACCCTATTCCGCTCATTATGGAACTCTTTGAGTGCCTCAAGGGAGCTACGGTCTTTACTAAACATGATTTGAGAGGAGCGTACAATCTCGTTAGGATTAAGGAGGACCACGAATGGAAAGCAGCATTTAACACCAGGAGCGGGCATTATGAGTATCTTGTAATGCCCTTTGGCCGGCCTATGTAATGCTCCTGCTGTTTTTCAGGAATTTATTAATGATGTCCTACGAGATATGTTGCAACAGTGTGTTGTGGTGTACTTAGACGACATCCTCATACACTCACCCACACTAAAGACTCATCGTTCTGATGCTACACGGGTTCTTCACTACGTGAGAACAGCCTGTTATGTAAACTCGAGAAATGTTCCATCAGACTCTAGTGACCTTCCTACGTTATGTTATCTCCGTTGCAGGGTTCTCCATGGATCCTGACAAGTTATCTGCAGTTCTGCAGTGGCCTCGCCCAGTTGGTCTTCGGTCTATTCAACATTTTTTGGGGTTCGCCAATTACTATAGAAAGTTTATTAAAAACTTTTCTTCCTTGGTCAAATCTATCACCGACATGACCCGTAAAGAGAATAATCCACTCCATTGGTCACCTACTGCCATTAAGGACTTTGATAGTCTTAAGACTGCCTTTCGTTCTTGAGGTCGATGCGTCTGAGACTGGACTAGGTGCCCTCTTGTCTCAACGTCCTACACCTGACGGTTCCTTGCATCCGTGTGGTTTCTTCTCTAAGAAATTGTCTCCAACGGAATGCAATTATGAAATTGGTGACAGGGAATTACTGGCCATAATTTTGGCACTTAAGGAATGGAGGCATCTTCTCGAGGGTACTAGCGTGTCAGTGCTCATTCTTACTGACCACAAGAATTTAACTTATCTATCTGAAGCAAAACGTTTGTCGCCCTGACAGGCCAGATGGGCACTATTTTTGTCTCGGTTTAATTATGTGGTCTCCTACCTGCCTGGTAGTAAGAATGTTAGGGCTGATGCCCTCTCTCGACAATTTTCGCCTCTGTTCAAGGAGTCTGTACCTACTCCTGTTATTCCTCCTGACCATATTTTTACCATATGTACTAATTTGACTTCTCCCTTGGGGAAGGAGATCCTGGCTGCACAAACCAATGCACCTCCTGAGAAACCTAGTGGAAAGTGTTTTGTTCCTGAGAATCTTCGAACTAAACTTTTGCACACTTACCACTATCCTAAAACCGCAGGTCACCCAGGCAAGAACCAAATGATTTGGTCTGTCACTCGACAATTCTGGTGGCCAGGTCTTCGTTCTGATGTTGCTGCGTATGTTGCCTCCTGCTCAGTTTGTGCACAAAATAAGACTCCTCGACATCTTCCTGTGGGTCTTCTTCAACCTTTTGCTAATGGTGAGCGTCCTTAGACACATCTTTCCATGGACTTCATTGTCGAGCTCCCTGTTTCCAATGGCAATACTGTTATCCTTATGGTGGTTGACCGTTTTTCTAAAATGTCACATTGCATTCCCTTGATGAAGCTGCCTACCGCTCAGGAGCTTGCTTCAATTTTTGCCCGGGAGGTCTTCCGTTTACATGGGTTACACAAGGAGATAGTGTCGGACCGGGGTAGCCAGTTTGTCTCAAGATTTTGGCGTTCCTTTTGTGCTCAAATGGGGATCCAGGTTTCCTTCTCCTCAGCATATCACCCTCAATCCAATGGGGTTGCGGAACGGTCTAATCAAGCTCTGGAACAGTTCCTCTGTTGCTATGTCTCAGATTACCACAATAATTGGTCTGAACTGTTACCTTGGGCAGAGTTTGCTCGTAATAGTGCTATTAATGCTTCCTCCAAGTTATCCCCGTTCATGGCGAATTATGGGTTTCAACCATCCTTGTTGCCTGATTCATTCATGTCTCAGGGTATTCCGGCTTTGGAGGAGCATCTCCGGCAACTCCGTTCCACGTGGGTGCAGATTCAGGATTGCCTTCATCGTTCTATGCAGCGCCAAAAGTTCCAGGCTGATTGTAGGCGTCTGCCCGCACCTTCCTACCAGGTTGGTGAGAGTTTGGCTGTCCTCCCGCAACTTGAACCTTCGTGTGCCTTCCAATAACTTGGCTCCCCGTTATGTTGGTCCTTTTCGAATACTCCGACGGGTTAATCCTGTGGCCTACGCTCTTGACCTTCCTCCTGCTATAAGCATCTCCAATGTTTTTCATGTCTCCCTCTTGAAACAATTGGTTTGTAATCGGTTTACCACTGTGTTGCCTCGTCCCCATCCTATATTTGTTGACAACCATGAGGAGTATGAGGTCAGCAGCATTATTGACTCTCGTATGTCCAGGGGCCGTGTACAGTATTTGGTTCACTGGAGGGGCTATGGTCCGTAGGAGCGTTCTTGGGTTCCCGCCTCTGATGTTCATGCTCCTGCCCACCTCCGTGCCTTCCATGCCCATTTCCCCAATAAGCCTTTTGTCCTCCCGCGGGGGAGGGGTCATTGAGGGGAGGGTACTGTCAGGGTTTTTTCCCTGTTGTGTTTGCCATGTGCTGCTGGCAGCCATTTTACTCACCTCTCATCCTGACTATGGTGCATTGTGGGGGATGCTGCTCATTTCCTGCACTTCATTTTATGGCCAGACTGGTGAGCATCATCCATGTGAGACAGGATGCAGTCTCAGAATTGTGATGTCATCACTTATTATTTAAAGGGCCTCTGTTCAGTATGCTTTGCATTTGCGTTGTCTCAGACCTGTTTGTGAGAGTTCCTGTGTATTACCTGGCTGCCTGACGTCCTTCCTGGTTCCTGATCCCTGGCTTTTTCCTGACTCTGCTGTTTTCCTTGTTCCTGATTCCGGCTCGTCTGACTATTCGCTTTGGCTCCTGACTTGGCTCGTCTGACTACCAGCTCTGGTTTTGACTCCTGGCTCGTTATTTGACTTGTGGACTTTTTATTATTTTTTGCTATTAATAAAGGTGTGATTATTTTTGCACTTCTCGTCTCAGTCTGATTCCTGGCAGTCTGACATCCTTCCATTCACTTAACCCTATAGAATACATACGCTCTCTCCCTACAAATAGCTATATATCCCACACTGATAGTATATACTTATTCTGTGAAGTCTTGAACATGCTCAGTAGGAGCTGGTGATTTAAAAAGTTTAAATATAAAAAGTATGTGCACATTTTGTTAATGGAAGTAAATTGGAAAGTTGTTTAAAATTACATGCTCTATCTTAATAATGAAAGTTTAATTTTGACTTGAGTGTCCCTTTAATCAGATCTCGCTTTGTGCTATCTTGTTGTGAATCCTTGTTTAATGAAGATAACATTGTGACAAATTTAATAAGATATTGATTACCTAGAATATAATTTTATTAATTATCTGTTATTATTTAAAGTCATTTAAAGGTGCACAAATGCTGTAATAAATTAGATCAGTTTATTATTTTACCACTGATTGTATATAACTATGTAGATAATACAAAGAAACAGAAGCGCCACATGGCCTAGCACTGTGTATACTGTTGTAAGATGATATATGAGAAATTTGCACTTACATTTGATGATGCACCCCTCTTGGTGCAAATGGAGCAGGCTGGAATCTAAGTCACCCAGCAGACGGCCTCCGATGTGGCTCAAACTTTAATGGTTCAGGATGGGATATCACAGTATAAGAAACACCAAATATCAGGTTTATAGTAGATAAAAACAACAGCCTGTAAAGGATATAATATAACAGAAGCCCACATGGCCACACACCCTCTCACTATATGGGACTTAAATATTTTTATTTTATTATATCATCCTGTTTATTGTATTCAGTTGTTCACCTTTGTTACAGAGTGTTATAATATATCACTGATTTCCATTAGCCCAAGGGTGCCTCCTATTTATTTATTCTTTTATATAACTATGTGTTTAACTCCTGCAACGTCAGCTCTAGAGCAGCACTGTAATACTGGGAGCTAGCCGATCATATCTTGTGAGCCAATGACAAGAGACAAATGTATGTAAACACCTATCAGCAGTCAGCTCCCAGTAGTACAGTTATGCTGCTGGGAATATGTACATATTCTTTTTCAGCAAAGGATATCTGCAAAGGATATCAAAAGAAAAAAAGTAAATTTGAAAGTGAAATTAAAAGTGTCTTAAAAACATAATTTATGCTTACCTGATAAATTTATTTCTCTTGTGATGTATCGAGTCCACGGATTCATCCATACTTGTGGGATATTCTCCTTCCTTACAGGAAGTGGCAAAGAGAGCACCCACAGCAGAGCTGTCTATATAGCTCCTCCCTTAGCTCCACCCCCAAGTCATTCGACCAAAGGCTAGGAAGAAAAAGGAGAAACTATAGGGTGCAGTGGTGACTGAAGTTTTTAAAATAAAAATATACTGCCTGTCTTAAATAAACAGGGCGGGCCGTGGACTCGATACATCACAAGAGAAATAAATTTATCAGGTAAGCATAAATTATGTTTTCTCTTGTAAGATGTATCGAGTCCACGGATTCATCCATACTTGTGGGATACCAATACCAAAGCTTTAGGACACGGATGAAGGGATGGACAAGACAGGTACCTTAAACGGAAGGCACCACTGCTTGTAGAACCTTTCTCCCAAAAATAGCCTCCGAAGAAGCAAAAGTATCGAATTTGTAAAATTTGGAAAAAGTATGAAGCGAAGACCAAGTCGCCGCCTTACGAATCTGTTCAACAGAAGCCTCATTTTTAAAAGCCCATGTGGAAGCCACTGCTCTAGTAGAATGAGCAGTAATTATTTCAGGAGGCTGCTGGCCAGCAGTCTCATATGCCAAACGGATAATGCTTTCCAGCCAAAAGGAAAGAGATAGCCGTAGCCTTTTGACCTCTCCATTTACCAGAATAAACAACAAACAATGAAGATGTTTGACGGAAATCCTTAGTTGCTTGTAAGTAGAACTTTAAAGCACGAACCACATCAAGAATGTGCAACAGACGTTCCTTCTTTGATGAAGAATTAGGACACAGTGAAGGAACAACAATTTCCTGATTGATATTCCTATTAGAAACAACCTTAGGAAGAAACCCAGGTTTGGTACGCAAAACCACCTTATCTGCATGAAAAACAAGGTAAGGTGAGTCACACTGTAAAGCAGATAACTCAGAAACTCTTCGAGCCGAAGAGATAGCTACTAAAAACAAAACTTTCCAAGATAGAAGCTTAATATCTATGGAATGCATAGGTTCAAACGGAACCCCTTGAAGAACTTTAAGAACTAAGTTTAGGCTCCATGGTGGAGCAACAGGTTTAAATACAGGCTTGATCCTGACCAAGGCCTGACTAAATGCTTGAACGTCTGGGACATCAGCCAGACGTTTGTGTAAAAGAATAGACAAAGCAGATATTTGTCCTTTTAAGGAACTAGCTGATAATCCCTTCTCCAATCCTTCTTGGAGAAAAGACAATATTCTAGGAATCCTAATCTTACTCCATGAGTAACCCTTGGATTCACACCAATAAAAATATTTGCGCCAAATCTTATGATAAATCTTCCTGGTGACAGGCTTTCTAGCTTGAATCAGGGTATCAATGACCGACTCAGAGAAACCACGCTTTGATAGAATCAGGCGTTCAATCTCCAAGCAGTCAGACGCAGAGAAATTAGATTTGGATGTGTGAATGGACCTTGGATTAGAAGGTCCTGCCTCATTGGCAGAGTCCACGGTGGAACCGATGACATGTCCACTAGGTCTGCATACCAAGTCCTGCGTGGCCACGCAGGTGCTATCAGAATCACTGAAGCTCTCTCTTGCTTGATTCTGGCAACCAGACGTGGGAGGAGAGAAAACGGTGGAAATACATAGGCCAGATTGAAGGACCAGGGCACTGCTAGAGCATCTATCAGTACCGCCTGGGGATCCCGGGACCTGGACCAGTAACAAGGAAGTTTGGCATTCTTACGGGACGCCATCAGATCCAATTCTGGTGTGCCCCATAGCTGAGTCAGCTGGGCAAATGCCTCCGGATGGAGCTCCCATTCCCCCGGATGAAAAGTCTGATGACTTAGGAAATCCGCCTCCCAGTTCTCTACCCCTGGGATATGGATTGCTGAGAGATGGCAAGAGTGATCCTCCGCCCATCGGATTATTTTGGTTACCTCCATCATCGCTAGAGAACTCCGTGTTCCTCCTTGATGATTGATATAAGCTACAGTTGTGATGTTGTCCGACTGAAATCTGATTAATTTGGCCGCAGCTAGCTGAGGCCACGCCTGGAGCGCATTGAATAGCGTTCTCAGTTCTAGAATGTTTATCGGGAGTAGAGTTTCCTCCCGAGACCATAAGCCCTGTGCTTTCAGAGAGTTCCAGACTGCACCCCAGCCTAGCAGGCTGGCATCTGTCGTTACTATGAGCCACTCCGGCCTGCGGAAACACATTCCCTGAGACAGGTGGTCCTGAGACAACCACCAGAGAAGATAATCTCTGGTCTCCTGGTCCAGATGCAGTTGAGGAGATAAATCTGCATAATCCCCATTCCACTGTTTGAGCATGCATAGTTGCAGTGGTCTGAGGTGTAGGCGGGCAAAAGGAACTATGTCCATTGCCGCTACCATGAGTCCGATTACCTCCATACACTGAGCCACTGATGGCCGAGGAATGGAATGAAGAGCTCGGCAAGTGGTTAAGAGTTTTGATTTTCTGACCTCCATCATTTCTACCGAGTCTATCAGAGTCCCTAGGAAGGAAACTCTTGTGAGAGGGAAGAGAGAACTCTTTTTTATGTTCACCTTCCACCCGTGAGATCTCAGAAAAGCCAACACGATGTCCGTGTGAGACTTTGCTAGCTGGAAAGTCGACGCCTGAATCAAGATGTCATCTAGATAAGGCGCCACTGCTATGCCCCGCGGTCTTAGAACCGCCAAAAGGGACCCTAGCACCATTGTGAAAATTCTGGTAGCCCTGGCCAACCTGAAGGGAAGGGCCACGAACTGGTAATGCCTGTCCAGAAAGGCGAATCTGAGGAATTGATGATGATCTCTGTGAATAGGGATGTGTAGATATGCATCTTTTAAGTCCACGGTAGTCATATATTGACCCTCCTGGATCAACGGTAGAATAGTCCGAATAGTCTCCATCTTGAATGATGGTACTCTGAGGAATTTGTTTAGAATTTTGAGATCCAAGATTGGTCTGAAAGTTCCCTCTTTTTTGGGAACCACAAACAGGTTGGAGTAAAACCCTAGCCCTTGTTCCGCTTTTGGAACTGGGCGTATTACTCCCATGGTATGTAGGTCTTCTACAAAGTGCAAGAATGCCTCTCTTTTGTCTGGTTTGCAGACAATTGAGAAATGTGAAATCTCCCCCTTGGGGGAGAGTCTTTGAAGTCCAGAAGATATCCCTGGGACACAATTTCTAAGGCCCAGGAACCGTGAACATCTCTTGCCCAAGCCTGAGCGAAGAGAGAGAGTCTGCCCCCTACTAGATCCGGTCCCAGATCGGGGGCTACCCCTTCATGCTGTCTTAGAGGCAGCTGCAGGCTTCTTGGCCTGTTTACCCTTGTTCCAAGCCTGGTTAGGTCTCCAGACTGACTTGGATTGGGCAAAATTCCCCTCTTGCTTTGCAGCAGGGGAAGCTAAAGCGGGACCACCCTTGAAGTTCCAAAAGGAACGAAAATTATTTAGTTTGGTCCTCATTTTATTTGTTCTATTCTGAGTGAGGGCATGGCCTTTCCCTCCAGTGATTTCTGAAATAATCTCTTTCAGTTCGGGCGCGAATAGGGTCTTTCCTTTGAAAGGGATGTTCAAAAGTTTAGATTTTGATGACACATCAGCAGACCAGGACTCAAGCCATAATGCCCTGCATGCTAAAATGGCAAAACCTGAATTTTTTGCCGCTAATTTAGCCAGTTGGAAAGCGGCATCTGTAATGAAAGAATTAGCCAACTTAAGGGCCTTAATTCTGTCCATAATATCCTCTAATGGAGTCTCCATCTGAAGAGCCTCGAACCAAAAAGCAGCAGCAGTAGTTACAGGAACAAGGCACGCAATAGGTTGGAGAGGAAAATCTTGATGAACAAAAATTTTCTTCAGGAGACCCTCTAATTTTTTATCCATAGGATCTTTGAAAGCACAACTGTCTTTGATAGGTATAGTTGTACGCTTAGTCAGAGTAGAAATAGCTCCCTCCACCTTAGGAACTGTCTGCCACGAGTCCGCATGGTGTCAGATATGGGAAACATTTTCTTAAAAACAGGAGGGGGAGCGAACGGAATACCTGGTCTATCCCACTCCTTAGTAACAATATTCACAATCCTCTTAGGGACTGGAAAAACATCAGTGTAAACAGGAACCTCTAAGTATTTGTCCATTTTACACAATTTCTCTGGGACCACTATAGGGTCACAATCATCTAGAGTCGCTAATACCTCCCTGAGCAATAAGCGGAGGTGTTCAAGCTTAAATTTAAAGGCCGTCATATCAGAATCTGTCTGAGGGAGCGTCTTTCCTGAATCAGAAATTTCTCCCTCAGATAACAAATCCCTTACCCCTACTTCAGAACATTGTGAGGGTATATCGGATACGGCTACTAAAGCGTCAGACGGCTCAGCATTTGTTCTTAACCCAGAGCTGTCACGCTTTCCTTGTAAGAATCTAAAACAAATGGGGGAGGGGTGCGCTCAGAGATCAGAGCTGTGAGTGGGACTATCTATAATAGCCGATAGCTAATACTGTGGTTTCATTCCGTGGATTAAATGTAAATATTTAATGTATATATTTAAAGGCTCATTACTGGTAACCTATAATGTGTGTGGTTATCCGTGGTTTTAGGCAATATATATTGTGGGAGGTTCCTCAGTAGGATATGGTCCAAATTGGTGTACAGTGTGATGTGATACAAATTGGTGTATGAATACACTGTGATACAAGATAGCAATGCTATAATAAAGCAATATTCAAATAGCGGAGAAAAGCGATATGTGATGTGCAGAAAAAAGACAGGTGCGTATAATGAGTAAAATATATTTTACTACAAATAGATAATAAATCTGTTATACAGATATGTGTATATGTGTGAATACATCCAGGTTATTTAAAACAATTCAGGTTATTTAAAACAAATATGCAAACAAATAAAATGAACAATTATATAGATCAAATCAACTGATGCACTGTGCCATTAATATGTCAGTAAAATTGCTTGTCAGCATAGACAGAAAAAACGCACTAAGGCTGGCTGTTATGTTATGGACACTCTTGTCCGTACAAATTAAGTCCTTGACATATTAAGTCCTTGAAAAGATATCACAATTGCAGTTCAGCATGAAATATAAAAGATTAAAAATTTAAAAGTTGTGGCCACAACTATTTGTAGGGATCCAAGGAGCTAACTTCCTGTTTATGTAGCTTATAGTATCCCGTTAATGAAATAAAATTACCGACCTTTTTAAAAAAACTAATAAAAGAAATCAAAATTCATTAAATCATAAAAATAATTACTTATATAAAGATTACACAAATAAAGCAACTTCTGATGAATATAATCAACATAATAAGTGGACAAATAAAGAAAACTATAGACTACAACCAGATGAGAATAATTATAGACAACAGTATAAAAGAAATTACATGTCCCACGATCAAAGAAATAGGAGAGACCAAGATTTAAGGGGACACCAGGACTACATCCAAGACTGGGATAATAGAAAGGAAATAGAGAGACCCTATTATAGACATAATAGAGAGAAATATAACTCAAATTGGAGAAATAGAGAAGAATACAATAATGACTGGGATAGGAGACAATATTGGAGGGCACCAATATATAATCAAGATACACATTTTCAAAGAAGACCAGATGATAGACACTACTATCATAATGAACACAACTCCTATTACAATAGACAAAACCACTTTAGACATAATGACGACAGACATTACTATCATGAGGGACACAAATCAAATTATAATGGACGCCAAGGAAAAAGTGAGAGAACAGGTAATACACACCAAAACATTGAACTTAAAAACAGATATGAAGTATTAAGTACTACAAATGAAAACAAAAATAACCACAATTTTTTAGAGATAAGACAAGAACAACCATCCACATCAAAAAATGTCAAGTTAGAGAATCAGGAAAGGTTAAAAAACCAAAAGAGAAGAAGACCAGAGGATGTAGAGGAGGGGGGGGGGGAAGAACCCACAGGAAACCACAAGAAATCGAGATAAAAGATAATACGACTGCAAAAAGTGAGAACGATACCCCCGATAGTAATAATGGTATATTTAATCTGAGTGATAAAATATTAAACAAAGAACAAAAACACATTTTAACAAAAGGATTATCCTTTGCTCCATCTACTAGATTAAATAAATTTAACACCCTAATTAATGCTAACCAATTCATATGCAAATTAACCCTTAAAAGACATTTTTTTAAAAATCCACTAGAAAGGCAAACACCTAAAACAGAATATTTACATACATCACTTAAACCGAAATCACAATACTACCCAACACAAGATAAAGGAAAACATATTGAGATGTTTGAGAAATTGATAAAAGAAGACATACAAAAATGTGAAATTAATAAAAGGAAACCATTAAATCTCACTAAGAAAGAAAAAATTATCCTCAAAGAACTTAAAGATGACCCATCAATTACAATAAAGCAAGCTGATAAGGGAGGAGGGGTAGTAGTACTAAACACTAAAGATTATATAAAAGAAGCAGAAAGAATATTAGGAGACACAGACACCTACAAAAAACTACCATTTAATCCCATTCAAAAACAAATAAAAAAGTTTGAGAGTATCTTGAATGAAGCTAAACAAACAGAAATAATAAACAATCAAGAACATCAATTCTTAAATATTACACATCCTAAAACTCCTGTTTTTTACTACCTCCCAAAAATACATAAGACTTTAGACCACCCACCAGGACGACCCATAATTTCAGGGATCGGCAGTTTAACCTCCAACATGTCACAATATGTAGATACATTCCTACAAAGATATGTACACAATTTACCATCATACCTCAAGGACACCACTGATTTTCTGAATACCATAACAAATATAAAGTGGCAAACAGACTTCACATTAGTCACTTGCGATGTGAATTCGCTTTATACTAATATACAACATGAATTAGGTATTGCATCTTCAGAACATTTCCTCAATTTAGATTATGAAATGAAAACACCACAAATAAAATTTATTATAGATTGTATAACATTCATTTTGGAAAATAACTACTTTAACTTTAACAACACTTTTTATTTGCAACTAAAAGGCACCGCTATGGGCACGAGGTTTGCACCCAGTTATGCAAATTTATTTATGGGGAGGTTTGAAGAAGAACACATTTTACACTCCCCATGGGGTGCAAACCTCGTGCTCTACAAGCGATTTATCGATGATATATTTTTCATCTGGAAAGGTGACGTTGAATTACTACACCTGTTCCTTGAGGATATCAATTCCAACAATTGGGGAATAAAATTTACTCATGAATATAGTAAAGAACACATACACTTTCTTGATGTCCAAATTAAGATTACTAATAATACTATCACTACTGAAACATATTTCAAACCCACCGATACTAATAGTTACTTACATCCAGATAGCTGCCATCTCAACAAATGGATCAATAATATACCTAAGGGTCAATTTTATAGAATAAAGAAAAACTGTTCAGAAGATCAAACTTTCCTTACACAAGCTAAGACACTAGAAAATAAATTTCAGGACAAAGGATATGGAGATAATATAATCAAAGAAGCAAAAGCACAAGCAATAAAAAAAGATAGAACAGAATTATTAAAGTATAAGAAGAAGGATGCCAATAAAAATACAAATAATCAAATATCATTCATAACAGAATATAATGAAGACCATAAAACTATAAAAAAGATCCTAGATAAGCACTGGCATATAATTAAGAAAGATCCAATCCTGTCAGACATTATAGACCCATACCCTACTATAATATATAGAAAAACAAAAAATTTAAAGAGCATACTAGCACCTAGCCAGTTCAATAAAAACATGAAATCAAGACAACAAGATTTACTAGGAAATAATCTCCAAGGCTTCTATCCTTGTAACAGCTGTAAAGCTTGCAAATTTGGTAAAAAAGATAAAGAAGTGATATCCTCCAACAATAATTATAAACATCTGATAAGAGAAACAATCAGATGTTCAGACATTAATGTAATCTACCTAATACAATGCCAATGCAAATTACAGTATTTAGGACAAACTAGTAGACCTCTACACGACAGAATAAGAGAACATCTCTCAAATATAAAACGTGGTAACTGTAAACACTTACTCTCAAAACATTTTACAGAAATACACCATAAGAAACCAATAGGTTTTCAATATTGGGGTATTAAAAAAGTTTTGAATAACAGAGGAGGAGATATAGAGAATATTTTACTATTAAAAGAAGCGGAATTAATATTCAAATTTAACACATTGACACCGAATGGTCTCAATGCAGAACTTAACTTGAATCCTTTTATATAAAGTTAACACAGATATTCCACTAAATAGTTCTATATAATATGTAATTTCCAAACATATCCCAATAGAACTATCCACCATTCCTGTACCATATACATAAAACAAAAACAAATATAACATATACATAAAATAAATATAAGGTATAATCTCAACCTTGACATATGGCAATCTATTGACCTATATTGTATTATAATAGTTCCCCTACTAGTGTGATCCTTCTAAATATATACTCATTGTGTCTTTCCATATTTAATTATTTTGATGTACATTCTCATCCATTTATCGGTATAGACTTGAATTTGTGTAACAGTAAATATATGCAAATTTTATAAGCACTTAGCGTAACAACTGTTTGAGCGCAATATTGTTATTATTTTATATGTCATTGTTTTATATGCAGAGTGACACTTGTGTGCCATTATTTTACTCTGATATTATCAGTTTCTTACTACCATTAATTCTACTAGATGCATAGACAAATATCGCTTGTCATTTGATATCTTGGGAGGAGTTTTCCAACGCCCAGAACACTAGAAATAGAGCCAGAGGAAACACACAAGAATAGGAAGTCTTGATAAAGGCGCATACCCAGCGCTGAAACGCGTAGATTTTTACAATCTAGTGTGATCGAATTTGGCTCCAGCAAGAAAACCCTACAAAACCGCTATTGCACCACTCCCCCAACGACCCGGCTATCCGATTGGCCCTCCGAGGACCACGTGACTACTTTGTGTAAACGTCAGGGTAGGAAGGACTGACCGGGAAATTCAAAGGTGAGACGCTCACAAATCATCACAGCTACACGCCGAACGGAGACGCCATCCCGGGTCAATTACAACCTTCCCATAACCCACGGAATTGGAAGAGGAGGTAAGGGATATTGGTAGTCCGGTAGGGGTGAGCATCATAAGAACTTTGCATAATTTTATTTCATTAACGGGATACTATAAGCTACATAAACAGGAAGTTAGCTCCTTGGATCCCTACAAATAGTTGTGGCAACAACTTTTAAATTTTTAATCTTTTATATTTCATGCTGAACTGCAATTGTGATATCTTTTCAAGGACTTAATTTGTCAAGGACTTAATTTGTACGGACAAGAGTGTCCATAACATAACAGCCAGCCTTAGTGCGTTTTTTCTGTCTATGCTGACTGTTACGGTACCAACTGTGTACCAAGGGTTAACCCCAGATGAACAATGTCCTGCATAGACAATCAGCAATTCACAACCCAGCCAGTTTCAGGTTTAAAACAGAATAACATTTATTAAAAGGCAGCACACAGATTTATACAGGTTTTTGACCCCCCCTCAGATGGGGGTTGAAAGAATGTTGTACATTAGATAAAAGGGAGAAGCGCCCTTGACATGATACAATAGAATTATATTACTTAAATACTTTACTTAGGCAGATAACAACTTAAACACATTTGGCTTGTCTTATCACCTAGCGTCTGTTCTCTGAGGGTGATTAAACAATGGCCTGTTTATTACTTAAATGTAATTATAGCACACAATAGCTGGGGCCAGAAAACCTGTCTTTAGAAATTAGATTCTTAAAGCTAAACACAGTTAACTCTTTCAGTCCTGACAGAAGGGTCTGTCACATAGCTCCCCCCTTGTGGAACACTCCGGCAGACCCGGCTTGACCCTTTTGCGGGTCAACCTGGGGATGACCGGACTAGGAGGTGGTAGGCATGTCAGTTTGCTGGGACAATCCATCTGTATTCCCGTTATGAGAGAGAATCCCTGTCTGTATAAATAAGGGTTCAACCTCTTCAGTGCCCCGACTAGGGCTAAACAGTCCTTCAAAATATCATCGGCTTCTTTACGTGGTTTTTGTACCTGCTCTTTATAGGTATCCACAATCCCTTCATACTGACATAGGGTGCCCTTGAGTTGCTGCACCTCCCTATGAGCCAGTGTCAGCTTCTCCTCCAGTGTCACTAAGTTTGTCCTTAATGTTTCATGTTCCACTCTCAAGCTGGTGCTTTCTGCAGTCTGTCGGTGCAGCTTGTCTAGCAGAGATTCCTGTTCTAAACTTGCTTTTTCCTCTGCACTCCTCTTCTCTCCCGCTAGCACTGTTGCATGATTATTTAACGTGACCATTTTATCCTCTACGTGACTCTTCTCCTTCATCAGCGCATTGTAACGTGACTCCCACATATCAATAGCGGATAGAGATTTACTGAGCTCAGCGTCCTGGGGCTTAGCAGCAGGGGGGTCAGTCTCTGCTGCACGGATCTGAGCACGGGTAGTCACAGGGTTAACATCAGCGGGACCCATGGGAGCATAGGCAGAAACAAGGGGGACCAAGGTATTTCCAAGGAGAACATCAGCTGGTAAATCCTTCATGACCCCCACATTCACAGGTCTAGCGCCCACTCCCCAATCCAAATGTACCCTGGCAACAGGTAGGCGGAACACAGTGCCCCCTGCTACCCTCACAGCCACAGTGTCTCCTGTGTGCTGTTTCTCAGACACCAAGTTCTTTCGAAGCAAGGTCATGGTAGCACCAGTATCCCATAGACCACTGACCTCCTTCCCATTCACTTTAACCAGTTGCCGGTTATTCCGGTGGGCAGCTTGCACAAGGTCTGCCTCATGTAGGATGCCCCAGCATTCTTGCGCCTCTACGTAGCGGGCCGCAGGCTGAGGATTACGTGGGATTCCGCTAGCGGGTCTTCTCCAGGACTGTGCTTGGTTCGCTGCGTTTAGGGGACACTCTGGTCTTTTGTGCCCTAGTTGCTTACATCCAAAGCACCGAATAGGTTGTGAGTAGCCCCGCGAATTGAACCGGGCTCTCTGAGGGTAGTTCGTGGCCCGAGACCGTGTGGTATAGCGGTGCGCTGGGGGTTGGTAACTGGCAGGTGCTGGGGTGACTGGGGGTCTGTACTCCACTCTGGCAGGGGGCTTAGTGGTAGCAGTGTCCAGTTTGCGGGCATCCGTATACTCATCTGCCAAGCGAGCCGCTTCATGCAGGGTGGAGGGTTTACGGTCCCGAACCCACTCTCTAACTCCTGCGGGTAACTTGTCGAAGCAATGTTCCAACAGGAATAGCTGCAGCACCTCTTCCCCAGATACGGCTTGGCACCCCGCTATCCAGTGAGCTGCTGTGCGGTGCACCTTACATGCCCACTCAAGGTAGGAATCTCCAGCTACTTTAACAGTGTCTCTGAACCGCCTCCGGTATGCCTCCGGTGTAACCGCATACCTGGAGAGCAGAGCCTCTTTTACAGTATTATAATCCCCGACTTCCTCATCTGGAATGGCCCGAAAAGCCTCACTGGCCCGGCCGGATAATTTTCCGGATAATATCGTGACCCAGTCCTCTGCGGGTACCTTGTGTAGTGCACATTGCCTCTCAAAATCTGCAAGGTACCCATCAATCTCTCCTTCTGTTTCCAGGAAGTTTTTAAAAGCTGCAAAATTTACTTTTCCCTTTTCCACTGGGGTTGCTGTGACTTGGGCTGCTGCAGCGCCGCTTTGGCGAAGTAGGTTGGCCTCCACAGCTGCTATGACCCGGTCGATAATTTCGGCAGATGGGTTGGGGCCATAATATGCCAGTCTTATTTTAACCGCCCGATCAAAGCTTGCTTCTTCAGGGGTTCTGTCTGATATGCTGGGCCCATTGGTTCCTTCTGTCCCTGGTACTCTTTCCATCTTAGTCAGTATTGTAATAATCCCCCTCTTCCTGAGGTTACTGGCTTGTGTAGTTGCTCTTCTGGGCGATAAGGATTCTCCCGTCGCTTGCCACCAATGTTACGGTACCAACTGTGTACCAAGGGTTAACCCCAGATGAACAATGTCCTGCATAGACAATCAGCAATTCACAACCCAGCCAGTTTCAGGTTTAAAACAGAATAACATTTATTAAAAGGCAGCACACAGATTTATACAGGTTTTTGACCCCCCCTCAGATGGGGGTTGAAAGAATGTTGTACATTAGATAAAAGGGAGAAGCGCCCTTGACATGATACAATAGAATTATATTACTTAAATACTTTACTTAGGCAGATAACAACTTAAACACATTTGGCTTGTCTTATCACCTAGCGTCTGTTCTCTGAGGGTGATTAAACAATGGCCTGTTTATTACTTAAATGTAATTATAGCACACAATAGCTGGGGCCAGAAAACCTGTCTTTAGAAATTAGATTCTTAAAGCTAAACACAGTTAACTCTTTCAGTCCTGACAGAAGGGTCTGTCACACTGACAAGCAATTTTACTGACATATTAATGGCACAGTGCATCAGTTGATTTGATCTATATAATTGTTCATTTTATTTGTTTGCATATTTGTTTTAAATAACCTGGATTTGTTTTAAATAACCTGGATGTATTCACACATATACACATATCTGTATAACAGATTTATTATCTATTTGTAGTAAAATATATTTTACTCATTATACGCACCTGTCTTTTTTCTGCACATCACATATCGCTTTTTTCTCCGCTATTTGAATATTGCTTTATTATAGCATTGCTATCTTGTATCACAGTGTATTCATACACCAATTTGTATCACATCACACTGTACACCAATTTGAACCATATCCTACTGAGGAACCTCCCACAATATATATTGCCTAAAACCACGGATAACCACACACATTATAGGTTACCAGTAATGAGCCTTTAAATATATACATTAAATATTTACATTTAATCCACGGAATGAAACCACAGTATTAGCTATCAGCTATTATAGATAGTCCCACTCACAGTTCTGATCTCTGAGCGCACCCCTCCCCCATTTGTTTTAGATTCCTACACTTTCTGATACTGGGAGCATATCAGAATTAGGGGCTGCCCAGTTGAGTTCTGCACATATATCACCACGCACCCTATTAGCACGCTTTCCTTGTAAACCAGGCAGTTTGGATAAAACCTCTGTGAGGGTTGTATTCATAACTGTGGCCATGTCTTGTAAAGTAAATGAATTCGACGCACTAGAGGTACTAGGCATCACTTGAGCGGGCGTTACTGGTTGTGACACTTGGGGAGAGCTAGATGTTAAACCCTCATTTCCTTCTGTCTGAGAATCATCTATTGCAATATTTTTAAGTGCTAAAATATGCTCTTTATAATTTATAGACATATCATTGCAAGTGGGACACATTCTAAGAGGGGGTTCTACAATGGCTTCCAAACACATTGAACAAGGATTTTCCTTGGTGTCAGACATGTTAAACAGGCTAGTAATGTAACAAGCAAGCTTGGAAAACACTTTAATCAAAGCAAATAACACTTAGAAAAAAACAGTACTGTGCCTTTAAGAGAAAAAAAGCTGAACAAACAATGCAAAACAGTGTAAAAAAGCAGTAAAATCAACAACATTTTTACAGTAGCATCATAAAGCCTTAGTAACTTTGCACAGCTATGCAAATAAACAATTAACCACTTAATGTAAAAACCGGATTGACAAAACGTCAAAAAACGGTAAAAACGTTCAGCACCTTGCCATAGCTCTGCTGTGGCGCCTACCTGCCCTTTAGGAACGATTTGTGGGAAAAAAAACTTCTTTACAGCCCTCAAACACAGTAGGAACCTCTGGAGAAGTAGCTGGATGTCTCTGAGGAAAAGAAACTGCGCAACTAAGGCGCAAAAAAAGGCCCCTCCCACCTCACTCAATGTTATGGGGCCTAAAAGAAACACCACAGAGTGTTTCTTAACCTAGCCATGTGGGTTAATAACCCTTAAACAAGCCACAATGACCCCTTAAAGTCCCTCAAAAAAACGTTATATTTTGCATTTTTTATAAAAAACAAAAAAAAAATTCTCAGTGTCACCAGTAACTAATGAGCCCTTTATGCAAGCTGGGATTCCTACTAAGTCTATGAATACAGCTTACCCTTCCCTCATGGGGATATTGCCAGCCTTTTCTAGAATTAACACAGTCTGTCTAGAAAAAAATAGACTGAACATACCTCAATGAGGTTCAGCCTGCAAACCGTTCGCCCAACTGAAGTTTTCCTGTACTCTTGAGCACTTGTGAGAACAGCAGTGGATCTTAGTTACAAAGTGCTAAGATCATCATCCTCCTTGCAGAAATCTTCATCCCTTTTCTGCCAGAGAGTAAATAGTACACACCGGTACCATTTAAAATAACAAACTTTTGCTTGAGAAAATAAAAACTAACATTTTTGTCACCACACTCACTTTACCCTTCCTAGAACTTAGAGTAGGCAAAGAGAATGACTGGGGGGTGGAGCTACGGGAGGAGCTATATAGACAGCTCTGCTATGGGTGCTCTCTTTGCCACTTCCTGTAAGGAAGGAGAATATCCCACAAGTATGGATGAATCCGTGGACTCGATACATCTTACAAGAGAAATTACAAATTCTATCTGAATCATGAAAGTGTAATTTCCTATCCATTTAAGTATTATAAAGTCTTGCTGGTAATTAAGAATCTGGGTTTGGTGTAAGTTGGGGGGTTAATTTGATATTGTTTTATGTACTGTTAAAGGGACAGAAAAGTGAAAATTAAACTTAAATGTATTGGAAAGAACATGACATTTGCAACAACTTTCCAATTTAATTATATTATCATTTGTGCTTAGTTCTCTTAGTATCCTTTGTTAAAGAGTAACCCTATGTGAACTCATGAGCGTGCACGTGTCTTCAGACAGCAGAGTTTGCAACAACATATATAGCATTGTTATAAATAGCAATCAGAAAAAAAACGGTAGCCGATATATCATTAGGGGACTTTAAACACTTGTGGACTCTTGATATAGTAAATCTGAATGTTAAATCTGGTCTGTTAGTTAAGTATAGAAACAGGTAAATTAGTACTATGTACTCCAAACTCTATGTAAAGTGTGGATCATTGACATATCAGATAATAGAAAAAGTATCAAAAAAGAATTTGTATAAAAATATATATATGAAATATGAAGCTGTCCACATTGAGTCCAGGATAGTAAGTACTCAGTCCCAATATATTGCGCTAGACTGTGTATAGTCACAGCATTATAGCAAGTTCCAAGGTGATGGACTGTTGTGTGAGTAAAGTTCCCTTTAAGAAGGCCTCAGAGCCAAGGCACAATCCAGGTGTGCTGAGTAAAAAAGACGTAAGGTACCTTCAGGATAAGCGGACCAAACCAGTTCTTTGGTAGACATAAAGTACTGGACAACTTCCTCCGAAGATCCCAGGCGGGCAAAAGCTCACCAGTTCCGACGGGGGGAGTACACCGTCCGTGTCCGCGTCTCTCGACGTCCTCAATGACCAAGAGCTCTGACGTCAGAATGATGTGCCGCGTCACACATCAGGTTCGCTGAGCCGTGTCAGACGTGAGGAATACGTGCAGCGTCGCACTAAAGGTCCGCAGGAACGTACCAGGCGTCCACTGGGTCCTAAAGGTGAAAGGCTCCTAGGTCTGGATGCGGGTTCCAAGTAGCTAACGGCCAAAGCGGTATATCATCCGCTGTATATAAGAAGCAGAAAATCCCCAACGGAGGACAAATAGAGGCCGAAGCTACATCCAAGGTCAGTTCAAAACCAGTTTATTGGCAGAGTGCAGGTACAGAGGTGAAGCCAGGACATTAACACCTGACGCGTTTCGCGCATGCGCTTCATCAGAGGTGATGTGTTCAAGGTGTGGATAGACTTATATACTATAAAACAACCAATCAAAGTGCCATTTGGTTAATAGGATAGCGATTACACCTGTGATATGTGATGAGATCGTTTGTTGTAAATAAGTCAATCACTCATTCTTTTCCTTATAGATATATACATGTGTAAACAAATAAGTTCTAAGACTTCATATATACAGAGGTCTATAGTGATGGTAGTGTATGTTATAATGTAGACACATATTGTGATATGATCAAAAGCAAAAAAATTTTTTATTTTTTTTAATCTCAATAATAATAAAAAGTACAGTTAATAAATACAACAATAACAGACAAAATAAAAATATAAATGTAAGAAAAATAAAAATAAAAAATGAAAATATAAATATAAGTGATATATATAGATGGAGATTGGACACAAATTACTGGTTAGGAACCTTATGAATAGTAGAAATGTATATATAAACTTTGTTACCAGGTATCAAATATATGAGAACTAGATAACAGTACATACATCCAATCTTAACCAAATAACTATCAATTATATAGGGAAAAAGGAAGAATTTTTTTTAAAAAAAAAACATAATTTATGTAAGAACTTACCTGATAAATTCATTTCTTTCATATTAACAAGAGTCCATGAGCTAGTGACGTATGGGATATACATTCCTACCAGGAGGGGCAAAGTTTCCCAAACCTTAAAATGCCTATAAATACACCCCTCACCACACCCACAAATCAGTTTAACGAATAGCCAAGAAGTGGGGTGATAAGAAAAAAAGTGCGAAGCATATAAAATAAGGAATTGGAATAATTGTGCTTTATACAAAAAAATCATAACCACCACAAAAAAGGGTGGGCCTCATGGACTCTTGTTAATATGAAAGAAATGAATTTATCAGGTAAGTTCTTACATAAATTATGTTTTCTTTCATGTAATTAACAAGAGTCCATGAGCTAGTGACGTATGGGATAATGACTACCCAAGATGTGGATCTTTCCACACAAGAGTCACTAGAGAGGGAGGGATAAAATAAAGACAGCCAATTCCTGCTGAAAATAATCCACACTCAAAATAAAGTTTAACAAAAAACATAAGCAGAAGATTCAAACTGAAACCGCTGCCTGAAGAACTTTTCTACCAAAAACTGCTTCAGAAGAAGAAAATACATCAAAATGGTAGAATTTAGTAAAAGTATGCAAAGAGGACCAAGATGCTGCTTTGCAGATCTGGTCAACCGAAGCTTCATTCCTAAACGCCCAGGAAGTAGATACTGACCTAGTAGAATGAGCTGTAATTCTCTGAGGCGGAATTTTACCCGACTCAACATAGGCAAGATGAATTAAAGATTTCAACCAAGATGCCAAAGAAATGGCAGAAGCTTTCTGGCCTTTCCTAGAACCGGAAAAGATAACAAATAGACTAGAAGTCTTACGGAAAGATTTCGTAGCTTCAACATAATATTTCAAAGCTCTAACAACATCCAAAGAATGCAACGATTTCTCCTTAGAATTCTTAGGATTAGGACATAATGAAGGAACCACAATTTCTCTACTAATGTTGTTGGAATTCACAACTTTAGGTAAAAATTCAAAAGAAGTTCGCAACACCGCCTTATCCTGATGAAAAATCAGAAAAGGAGACTCACAAGAAAGAGCAGATAATTCAGAAACTCTTCTAGCAGAAGAGATGGCCAAAAGGAACAAAACTTTCCAAGAAAGTAATTTAATGTCCAATGAATGCATAGGTTCAAACGGAGGAGCTTGAAGAGCTCCCAGAACCAAATTCAAACTCCAAGGAGGAGAAATAGACTTAATGACAGGTTTTATACGAACCAAAGCTTGTACAAAACAATGAATATCAGGAAGAATAGCAATCTTTCTGTGAAAAAGAACAGAAAGGGCGGAGATTTGTCCTTTCAAAGAACTTGCGGACAAACCCTTATCTAAACCATCCGGAAGAAACTGTAAAATTCTCGGTATTCTAAAAGAATGCCAAGAAAAATGATGAGAAAGACACCAAGAAATATAAGTCTTCCAGACTCTATAATATATCTCTCGAGATACAGATTTACGAGCCTGTAACATAGTATTAATCACGGAGTCAGAGAAACCTCTTTGACCAAGAATCAAGCGTTCAATCTCCATACCTTTAAATTTAAGGATTTCAGATCCGGATGGAAAAAAGGACCTTGCGACAGAAGGTCTGGTCTTAACGGAAGAGTCCATGGTTGGCAAGATGCCATCCGGACAAGATCCGCATACCAAAACCTGTGAGGCCATGCCGGAGCTATTAGCAGAACAAACGAGCATTCCCTCAGAATCTTGGAGATTACTCTTGGAAGAAGAACTAGAGGCGGAAAGATATAGGCAGGATGATACTTCCAAGGAAGTGATAATGCATCCACTGCCTCCGCCTGAGGATCCCGGGATCTGGACAGATACCTGGGAAGTTTCTTGTTTAGATGAGAGGCCATCAGATCTATCTCTGGGAGCCCCCACATTTGAACAATCTGAAGAAATACCTCTGGGTGAAGAGACCATTCGCCCGGATGCAACGTTTGGCGACTGAGATAATCCGCTTCCCAATTGTCTACACCTGGGATATGAACCGCAGAGATTGGACAGGAGCTGGATTCCGCCCAAACCAAAATTCGAGATACTTCTTTCATAGCCAGAGGACTGTGAGTCCCTCCTTGATGATTGATGTATGCCACAGTTGTGACATTGTCTGTCTGAAAACAAATGAACGATTCTCTCTTCAGAAGAGGCCAAAACTGAAGAGCTCTGAAAATTGCACGGAGTTCCAAGATATTGATCGGTAATCTCACCTCCTGAGATTCCCAAACTCCTTGTGCCGTCAGAGATCCCCACACAGCTCCCCAACCTGTGAGACTTGCATCTGTTGAAATTACAGTCCAGGTCGGAAGAACAAAAGAAGCCCCCTGAATTAAACGAAGGTGATCTGTCCACCACGTTAGAGAGTGTCGAACAATCGGTTTTAAAGATATTAATTGATATATCTTCGTGTAATCCCTGCACCATTGGTTCAGCATACAGAGCTGAAGAGGTCGCATGTGAAAACGAGCAAAGGGGATCGCGTCCGATGCAGCAGTCATAAGACCTAGAATTTCCATGCATAAGGCTACCGAAGGGAATGATTGAGACTGAAGGTTTCGACAAGCTGTAATCAATTTTAGACGTCTCTTGTCTGTTAAAGACAGAGTCATGGACACTGAATCTATCTGGAAACCCAGAAAGGTTACTCTTGTTTGAGGAATCAAAGAACTTTTTGGTAAATTGATCCTCCAACCATGATCTTGAAGAAACAACACAAGTCGATTTGTATGAGACTCTGTTAAATGTAAAGACTGAGCAAGTACCAAGATATCGTCCAAATAAGGAAATACCACAATACCCTGTTCTCTGATTACAGACAGAAGGGCACCGAGAATCTTTGTGAAAATTCTTGGAGCTGTAGCAAGGCCAAACGGTAGAGCCACAAATTGGTAATGCTTGTCTAGAAAAGAGAATCTCAGGAACTGATAATGATCTGGATGAATCGGAATATGCAGATATGCATCCTGTAAATCTATTGTGGACATATAATTCCCTTGCTGAACAAAAGGCAATATAGTCCTTACAGTTACCATCTTGAACGTTGGTATCCTTACATAACGATTCAATAATTTTAGATCCAGAACTGGTCTGAAGGAATTCTCCTTCTTTGGTACAATGAAAAGATTTGAATAAAACCCTATCCCCTGTTCCGGAACTGGAACTGGCATAATTACTCCAGCCAACTCTAGATCTGAAACACAATTCAGAAATGCTTGAGCTTTCACTGGATTTACTGGGACACGGGAAAGAAAAAATCTCTTTGCAGGAGGTCTCATCTTGAAACCAATTCTGTACCCTTCTGAAACAATGTTCTGAATCCAAAGATTGTGAACAGAATTGATCCAAATTTCTTTGAAAAAAACGTAACCTGCCCCCTACCTGCTGAACTGGAATGAGGGCCGTACCTTCATGTGAACTTAGAAGCAGGCTTTGCCTTTCTAGCAGGCTTGGATTTATTCCAGACTGGAGATGGTTTCCAAACTGAAACTGCTCCTGAGGACGAAGGATCAGGCTTTTGTTCTTTGTTGAAACGAAAGGAACGAAAACGATTGTTAGCCCTGTTTTTACCTTTAGATTTTTTATCCTGTGGTAAAAAAGTTCCTTTCCCACCAGTAACAGTTGAAATAATAGAATCCAACTGAGAACCAAATAATTTGTTTCCCTGGAAAGAAATGGAAAGTAGAGTTGATTTAGAAGCCATATCAGCATTCCAGGTCTTAAGCCATAAAGCTCTTCTGGCTAAGATAGCCAGAGACATAAACCTAACATCAACTCTAATAATATCAAAAATGGCATCACAGATAAAATTATTAGCATGCTGGAGAAGAATAATAATATCATGAGAATCACGATTTGTTACTTGTTGCGCTAGAGTTTCCAACCAAAAAGTTGAAGCTGCAGCAACATCAGCCAATGATATAGCAGGTCTAAGAAGATTACCTGAACATAGATAAGCTTTTCTTAGAAAAGATTCAATTTTTCTATCTAAAGGATCCTTAAACGAGGTACCATCTGACGTAGGAATGGTAGTACGTTTAGCAAGGGTAGAAATAGCCCCATCAACTTTAGGGATTTTGTCCCAAAATTCTAACCTGTCAGGCGGAACAGGATATAATTGCTTAAAACGTTTAGAAGGAGTAAATGAATTACCCAATTTATCCCATTCCTTGGAAATTACTGCAGAAATAGCATTAGGAACAGGAAAGACTTCTGGAATAACCGCAGGAGCTTTAAAAACCTTATCCAAACGTATAGAATTAGTATCAAGAGGACTAGAATCCTCTATTTCTAAAGCAATTAGTACTTCTTTAAGTAAAGAGCGAATAAATTCCATCTTAAATAAATATGAAGATTTATCAGCATCAATCTCTGAGATAGAATCCTCTGAACCAGAAGAGTCCAAAGAATCAGAATGATGGTGTTCATTTAAAAATTCATCTGTAGAGAGAGAAGATTTAAAAGACTTTTTACGTTTACTAGAAGGAGAAATAACAGACAAAGCCTTCTTTATGGATTCAGAAACAAAATCTCTTATGTTATCAGGAACATTCTGCACCTTAGATGTTGAGGGAACTGCAACAGGCAATGGTACATCACTAAAGGAAATATTATCTGCTTTAACAAGTTTGTCATGACAATTAATACAAACAACAGCTGGAGGAATAGCTACCAAAAGTTTACAGCAGATACACTTAGCTTTGGTAGATCCAGCAGGCAGTGGTTTTCCTGTAGTATCTTCTGGCTCAGATGCAACGTGAGACATCTTGCAATATGTAAGAGAAAAAACAACATATAAAGCAAAATAGATCAAATTCCTTATAAGACAGTTTCAGGAATGGGAAAAAATGCCAAATATCAAGCTTCTAGCAACCAGAAGCAAATGAAAAATGAGACTGAAATAATGTGGAGACAAAAGCGACGCCCATATTTTTTAGCGCCAAATAAGACGCCCACATTATTTGGCGCCTAAATGCTTTTGGCGCCAAAAATGACGCCACATCCGGAACGCCGACATTTTTGGCGCAAAATAACGTCAAAAAATGACACAACTTCCGGCGATACGTATGACGCCGGAAACGGAAAATAATTTTTGCGCCAAAAAAGTCCGCGCCAAGAATGACGCAATAAAATGAAGCATTTTCAGCCCCCGCGAGCCTAACAGCCCACAGGGAAAAAAGTCAAATATTTGAGGTAAGAAAAATATGATAATTCAATGCATAATCCCAAATATGAAACTGACTGTCTGAAAATAAGGAAAGTTGAACATTCTGAGTCAAGGCAAATAAATGTTTGAATACATATATTTAGAACTTTATAAATAAAGTGCCCAACCATAGCTTAGAGTGTCACAGAAAATAAGACTTACTTACCCCAGGACACTCATCTACATGTTTGTAGAAAGCCAAACCAGTACTGAAACGAGAATCAGTAGAGGTAATGGTAAATATAAGAGTATATCGTCGATCTGAAAAGGGAGGTAAGAGATGAATCTCTACGACCGATAACAGAGAACCTTATGAAATAGACCCCGTAGAAGGAGATCACTGCATTCAATAGGCAATACTCTCTTCACATCCCTCTGACATTCACTGCACGCTGAGAGGAAAACCGGGCTCCAACTTGCTGCGGAGCGCATATCAACGTAGAATCTAGCACAAACTTACTTCACCACCTCCCTTGGAGGCAAAGTTTGTAAAAACTGATTTGTGGGTGTGGTGAGGGGTGTATTTATAGGCATTTTAAGGTTTGGGAAACTTTGCCCCTCCTGGTAGGAATGTATATCCCATACGTCACTAGCTCATGGACTCTTGTTAATTACATGAAAGAAAATATATATATATATATATATATTTTTTTTTTTTTACATCTGAAAAAAGTAAACATGTTACGTTTTCAAGTATAGATACTGATTGTCAAGACACCAGTGCCCAATCATCTGAAGGAGAACAGTCACAATTTCTCCTTGAACCAGAAAGGACTAGCTTAGACTCTAATCCCAATAGAAAAATACTGAAAGTTTTGGTTAAGTCACCTGCTCAAACAAGCACTTCATTAAGACCGCTAGAAAAAATTAATAATGAACAAACTGAATCTACTTTTCGTTACCCCAGCAGGGTCAGAAAAAATGTAAAGAAGTAGCGGTTATTAACCTCTCTGATTATACCTTGCCTAGCATAGAAGTTAATCTGTTAAATAAAGGTTTGTCGTATGCACCATCACATAACTTTGATTTTGTGAATACACTCATAGATATTAATAGATTTGTTCGTAAGATTGTCTTAAAAAACAGAATTTATGCTTACCTGATAAATTTCTTTCTCTTACGGTGTGTCCGGTCCATGGCTTCATCCTTACTTGTGGGATATTCTCAATCCCTACAGGAAGTGGCAAAGAGAGCACACAGCAGAGCTGTCCATATAGCTCCCCTCAGGCCCCGCCCCCCCAGTAATTCGACCGACGGTTAGGAGAAAAAGGAGAACCATAGGGTGCAGTGGTGACTGTAGTTTACAAAAATAATTTTAGACCTGACTAAATCGCCAGGGTGGACCGTGGACCGGACACACCGTAAGAGAAAGAAATTTATCAGGTAAGCATAAATTCTGTTTTCTCTTACATTGGTGTGTCCGGTCCACGGCTTCATCCTTACTTGTGGGAACCAATACCAAAGCTTTAGGACACGGATGAAGGGAGGGAAACAGTCAGGTAACCTAAACGGAAGGCACCACTGCTTGTAAAACCTTTCTCCCAAAAATAGCCTCCGAAGAAGCAAAAGTATCGAATTTGTAAGATTTGGCAAATGTATGCAGTGAAGACCAAGTCGCTGCCTTACAAATCTGTTCAACAGAAGCCTCGTTCTTGAAAGCCCATGTGGAAGCCACAGCTCTAGTGGAGTGAGCGGTAATTCGTTCAGGAGGCTGCCGTCCGGCAGTCTCATAAGCCAATCGGATGATGCTTTTCAGCCAGAAGGAAAGAGAGGTAGCAGTTGCTTTCTGACCTCTCCTCTTACCAGAATAAACGACAAACAAGGATGATATTTGTCTGAAATCTTTTGTTGCTTCTAAATAGAATTTTAAAGCACGAACCACATCTAGATTGTGTAACTGACGTTCCTTTTTAGAAACTGGATTAGGACACAGAGAAGGAACAACTATTTCCTGGTTAATATTCTTATTGGAAACTACCTTTGGAAGAAAACCAGGCTTTGTACGCAAAACAACCTTATCTGTATGGAACACCAGATAGGGTGAGGTACACTGCAAAGCAGACAATTCAGAAACTCTTTGAGCAGAAGAAATAGCAACCAAAAACAAAACTTTCCAAGATAGTAACTTAATATCTACGGAATGTAGAGGTTCAAACGGAACCCCTTGAAGAACTGAAAGAACTAAATTTAGACTCCATGGAGGAGCCGCAGGTCTGTAAACAGGTTTGATCCTAACTAAGGCCTGAACAAACGCCTGCACATCTGGCACAGCTGCCAGACGCTTATGTAACAGAATAGACAGAGCAGATATCTGTCCTTTCAACGAACTAGCTGACAATCCTTTCTCCAATCCTTCTTGGAGGAAAGATAACAACCTTGGAATCCTAATCTTACTCCACGAGTAGCCCTTGGATTCGCAACCAACAAAGATATTTTCAACATATCTTATGATAAATTTTCCTAGTAACAGGCTTTCTAACCTGGATAAGAGTATCTATAACTGATTCAGAGAACCCACGCTTAGCTAGAATCAAGCGTTGAATCTCCAAGCAGTCAGTTGCAGAGAAACTAGGTTTGGATGTTTGAATGGACCTTGGATTAGAAGGTCCTGCCTCAAAGGTAGCTTCCATGGTGGAGCCGATGACATATCCACCAAGTCTGCATACCAAGTCCTGCGAGGCCACGCAGGAGCTATCAGAATTACCGAAGCATTCTCCTGTTTGATTCTGGCTACTAGCCGAGGGAGAAGAGGAAACGGTGGAAAGACATAAGCCAGATTGAATGACCAAGGCGTTACTAGAGCATCTATCAATGTCGCCTTGGGATCCCTGGACCTGGACCCGTAAAGGGGAACTTTTGAGTTCTGGCGGGACGCCATCAGGTCCAGTTCTATGTTGTCCGACTGAAATCTGATGAATTTGGCCTCCGCCAGCTGAGGCCATGCCTGGAGCACATTGAATATCGCTCTCAATACTAAAATGTTTATCGGGAGAAGAGATTCCTCCCGAGACCATAGACCCTGAGCTTTCAGGGAGTTCCAGACCGCACCCCAGCCTAAGAGACTGGTGTCGGTCGTGACAATGATCCACTCCGGTCTGCGGTAACTCATTCCCTGAGACAGGTGATCCTGAGACAACCACCAGAGGAGCGATTCTCTGGTTATCTGGTCCATTTGTATCTGGGGAGACAAATCTGCATAATCCCCATTCCACTGTTTGAGCATGCACAGTTGCAGTGGTCTCAAATGAATTCTGGCAAAGGGGACTGTGTCCATTGCCGCAACCATTAGACCGATTACCTCCATGCACCGAGCCACAGAAGGCTGAGGATTGGCATGAAGAACTCGACAGGAATTCGAAAGTTTTAACTTCCTGACCTCCGTCAGAAAGATTTTCATTTCTATCGAGTCTATTATTGTTCCCAAGAAGGGAACCCTTGTGACCGGGGACAGAGAACTTTTTTCTACGTTCACCTTCCACCCGTGAGATCTTAGAAAGGCCAACACAATGCCTGTATGCGCCTTTGCTCTGTGAAAAGACAATGCTTGTATTAAGATATCGTCTAGGTAAGGTGCTACTGCAATGCCCCGTCTTAGAACCGCTAGAAGGGACCCTAGCACCTTCGTGAAAATTCTTGGAGCGGTGGCCAACCCGAAGGGAAGAGCCACAAACTGATAATGCTTGTCCATGAAGGCGAACCTTGGGAACTGATGGTGATCCTTGTGGATAGGAATATGCAGGTACGCATCCTTTAAATCCACAGTAGTCATATATTGACCCTCCTGGATCATCGGTAAGATTGTCCGGATAGTTTCCATCTTGAATGATGGAACTCTGAGAAATTTGTTTAGGATTTTTAAGTCCAGAATTGACCTTAAAGTTCCTTCCTTTTTGGGAACTACAAACAGGTTTGAGTAAAAACCCCGTCCTCGTACTGTAGTTGGGACTGGGTGTATTACTCCGATCTTTAAAAGATCTTCTATGCAAAGTAAGAATGCCTGTCTCTTTGTCTGGTCTAAAGACAAGCGAGACATGTGGAACCTTCCCCTTGGAGGAAGGTCCTTGAATTCCAGAAGGTACCCCTGAGAGACAATTTCTGACGCCCAGGGATCCAGAACATCTCTTGCCCAGGCCTGAGCAAAGAGAGAAAGTCTGCCCCCTACTAGATCCGGTCCCGGATCGGGGGCTACCCTTTCATGCTGTCTTGGTAGCAGCAGCAGGCTTCTTGGCTTGTTTACCCTTGTTCCAGCCTTGCATGGGTTTCCATGCAGGTTTGGACTGGGAAGCGTTAACCTCTTCCTTAGTGGCTGTAGAAGTAGAAGCGGGTCCGTTCCTGAAATTGCGAAAGGAACGAAAATTAGACTTATTTTTATCCTTGAAAGGTCTATCTTGTGGAAGGGCATGGCCTTTTCCTCCAGTAATATCAGAAATAATCTCTTTCAACTCTGGCCCGAAAAGGGTCTTACCCTTGAAAGGAATATTAAGCAATTTTGTTTTGGACGACACATCCGCCGACCAAGATTTTAGCCAAAGCGCCCTGCGCGCCACGATTGCAAAACCAGAATTTTTCGCCGCTAATTTAGCTAACTGAAGAGCGGCATCTGTAATGAAAGAATTAGCCAACTTCAGGGCGTGAATTCTGTCCATAACCTCATCATAAGGGGTCTCCCTCTGTAGGGAGTTCTCTAGTTCCTCAAACCAAAAAGCCGCTGCAGTGGTTACAGGAATAATGCAAGAAATTGGTTGAAGAAGAAAACCTTGTTGAACAAATATTTTCTTAAGCAAACCTTCCAATTTTTTATCCAAAGGATCTTTGAAAGCGCAACTGTCTTCTATTGGTATAGTGGTGCGCTTAGCTAGTGTTGAAACTGCCCCCTCCACCTTAGGGACCGTCTGCCACGCGTCCCTTCTGGGGTCAACAATGGGGAACATTTTCTTAAATATAGGGGGGGGGGACAAAAGGTACACCTGGTCTCTCCCACTCCCTGGTCACAATATCCGCCACCCTCTTAGGTATCGGAAATGCATCAGTGTGTACCGGGACCTCTAAGAATTTGTCCATTTTACACAATTTTTCTGGGACCACCAAGGGGTCACAATCATCTAGCGTAGCTAAAACCTCCTTAAGCAGGGCGCGGAGGTGCTCTAGCTTAAATTTAAATGCTATAGTATCTGGCTCTGCCTGCTGAGCAACTTTTCCTGAGTCAGAAATTTCTCCCTCAGACAGGCCCTCCCTCACCGCCAAGTCAGATTGATGTGAGGGCACTACAGATAAATTATCCGCTGCGTCTGATTGCTCATTTTCTGTATTTAAAACTGAGCTATCGCGCTTTCTTGGAAATCCTGGCAGTTTGGATAAAAAAGCTGCGAGAGAATTATCCATGACTGCTGCCAATTGCTGCAAAGTAACAGGGATCGATGCGCTAGATGTGCTGGGCATCGCCTGCGCGGGCATAACTGGTGTTGACACAGAAGGGGAAGATAAAATACTCTCCTCGTTACATTCAGCTAAAGATACATCTTGGGCTACATTTTTAAGTGTCATTGTATGGTCCTTAAACTGCTTGGACGCTATAGCACACTTCAAACATAAATTCAATGGGGGTACTGCCATGGCTTTTAAACATATAGAACAAGGCTCAGACATGTTTGACAGACTTAGACAGCACTAAAATGCAATAAAAAATACTTTTGACAAAAACGTTACTGTGTCTTTAAATAATAAAAGTGCACACTTTATTACCAAAACATCAAATAACCATCAAGGAAACAGCCGATTTTAATGAAATTTTCACCACATTATCCTAATGCTTTGAAACACACAAATTTTCAGCTCAATTAACCCCTTAATGCCCAAACCGGAGCTAAAACATGAATTTGACCGGTTAAACACACTACAGTATTATGCCACAGCTTCTGCTGAGGCTTTTACCGTCCTTAGGGATTATTTGATGTAGAAATAAGCCTGTCTGAAGTCCCTCTGAAGTCTCTGGACACCACACGTGAGGCTGCATGAACTGTCTTGTCAAAAACAACTGCGCAACTGAGGCACGAAATGAGGCCTCCTCCCTCTGCATTACAAAGTGCTGGGGCCTTTCTGAGGAGATTAGGAGTCTAATCAAATGCCAGGCGAATAAAAAACCCCATAAGCGTTTTTATAAGTCACAAAAACACCAAAACTATAAATAATTATGCTAAGAAGCAATCGATTAAGCCCAAAATAGTGTCAACCAGCAACTAAGCCCTTTATTTAAGCCATTATTTTATACATAGTCTAAGAAACATGGCTTACCTTCCCCTATGAGGATTACTGACAGTCTTCTAGCATTACTGGGTTTTGTTAGAAAAATGACTGATCATACCTGAAGCAGTTAAGCCTGCAAACTGTTCCCCCCAACTGAAGTTCTCCTGTATTCAACAGTCCTGCGTGGGAACAGCAATGGATTTTAGTTACTGATGCTAAAATCATAGTCCTCTCAGCAGAAATCTTCATCACTTTCTGCTTCAGAGTAAATAGTACAAGCCGGCACTATTTTAAAATAACAAACTTTTGATAGAAGAAATAAAAACTACAAACTAAAACCACAAACTCTTTACCACCCCCGTGGAGATGCTACTTGTTTAGAGCGGCAAAGAGAATGACTGGGGTTGCGGAGCCTGAGGGGAGCTATATGGACAGCTCTGCTGTGTGCTCTCTTTGCCACTTCCTGTAGGGATTGAGAATATCCCACAAGTAAGAATGAAGCCGTGGACCGGACACACCAATGTAAGAGAAAGACACTTTAAAGACAATCCAATTGACCACTCATCTCTAACAACACATATACCTACCAAATATGATACAGTGGGACTTAAGTATACTGATTTGTTAGACCTTACTAATTTAACTTCTTTACAACAGGAATCCATCAGAATTCCTGACACTTTGGCTGATAATTGCACATCTTTTATATTCAAAAACACATCTCACTTTTACCCAATTCATGCTAGACATCATCTATTAGATGTATACCAGAGAATGGTAGAAAAGGAACTGACTGACCTATTTAGAATGACTGATAATAATCCATTTAACATACCTAGGGATAATCTCACTCGACGACAGAGACGAGCATTGATTAGACTCCAGAAAAATGAAGACCTGGTCATAGTCCAGGCAGATAAGGGAGGGGCGGTGGTGGTTTTGAATAAAAAAGATTACATTGGCGAAGTTGAGAGCCAATTGAGTGACTGTATGTTATACACTAAACTAACATTCAATCCCACCACCTCCTTCAAAAACAAACTTAGCCATCTGTTCGACTATGCAATAGAACACAATTTCATGACTAAAGAACTAACAGAATATTTATATGTGGAAGAGCCAACCACCCCATATTTTCGTATTGCACCAAAAATACACAAGGGACTTAAAAATCCCCCTGGAAGACCCATTGTGGCTAGCAATGGGTCTTTGTGTGAAAGATTAGGTGGCTGGCTCGACCACATCCTTCAACCAATTATGGTGGCACTTCCTGGGTATATTAAGGACAGTACACACTTGCTTACACAGATCAAAGATCTCGCTTGGAGTGACTCCTATGTATGGACCACTATTGACGTGACTGCTCTATACTCCAATATCCCTCATTCTAAAGGATTAGAAGCCATTGATTTTATGCTACATAGATACTCAGATTACAGTCATGAATTCATAACATTTATTGTTCAGGTAACTGAGTTCCTTTTACAACACAATTTTTTCATTTTTCAGGGTACTCATTACTTGCAAAGACGAGGCACGGCGATGGGGGCAAAATTTGCCCCTGCCTTTGCCAATATTTATATGGGGTGGCTAGAATTTAACATGATTTTTTCAGACTCTTTTCCATATAAAAGTAATGTTATACTTTATGGTCGTTTTATAGACGACATTATTGTCATTTGGGAGACCAGTGAAAGTGGTAGTGTAGATAAACTAACAGAGTATTTGAACAATAATGAATACAATTTGACTTTCACAGCACAGACACATAGTCAGACTATTGATTTCCTGGATCTGAACCTAAAGGCATCAGATAATAAAATTTCTACATGTACTTATCGTAAACCCTTGGCCAGAAATACAATACTGAGAGCTGATTCTTGCCATCTCGATCATCTAAAGAGAGGCATACCGAAGGCTCAATACCTACGCCTTAGGAGGAATTGTACAGAATTAACAGAATATTGCTCCCAGGCTAGAGAATTGACTAATAGACTGACAGATAGGGGATATCAAAGAAATTTACTATTACAAATAGAAAAACAAGTAGCGGCTCTAGATAGACAAAACTTACTTCAAGGGAGGAATAATCTAGATATGACCATGATATCTAACAAGACTGTACTGCCTAATCAAAATCTTCTGTTTGTTACACGATTTAGTAAACAATATAATCAGATTTGTAGTATAGTCAAGAATAATTTGACCATCCTAAAAGGAGATGAGGCCTTAAAAGATATCTTAAAATCTGGAGTTAAGTGCATAGCACGTAAAGCCCCTACCATAAGAGAGATAACTAGTAAGCAGTTCACTCAAAAAGTAACAATGGGCTCCAATTGGCTTAGCCCAAAACCAGGATGTTTTAAATGTGGCCATGTACCATGTAAAGGGTGCACGAGTATAACAGTGACTGACACTTTTTCTTCACATGTGACGCATCAAACATTTCATATTAGGGACAGGATTGACTTAACTCCCAATATGTTGTCTATCTAGTTAATTGCTTATTTTGCTCTTGTCAATATGTAGGCATAACTACCCGCCCATTGAAAGATAGGATTCGTGAGCACCTGCGCTCTTTGGATGACAAAGAGCCCAGAACACCAGTAGCTAAACACTTCAGATTACATGGTATGGGTCCCAAATATTTCTCATTTATAGGCATTGATCTAATCAAAAAACATCCTAGAGGGGGAGATAGGGAAAAAAGCCTTAGGAAAAAAGAAGTCTTTTGGATTGTGAAATTACATACTAGAGCACCGGAGGGCATCAACAAGAGGATGGATGTTGACCTAGTTGTTGAATAGCCCTCTGTAGGCTAGTTATCTAATTCTTTCAAAATTCTTATCTTGATTTGTCAAAAAGTTAGTCTCTACCAAAGGTTGTCTTTATTTATTTTCTAGCTTACCAATATGGTTAAACCATTACAGTCCCTTAGCTCCTTAAGCTGTTCAAATTAAAATTTAAATTTATTTGAAAATTAATATAGTATAAATGCCAAATGCTGTAGTAATGTTCCCTCATTGAAATTAGATCTTTTTCTTTTTTTAGTACCCGCATATATTTATTTAATTTATTTAGGTTCATTATCATTAAATGTTCATCTTTAATTATTTGCTCTACATATAGATCATGATGTATAAAAAAAATATATATATATTTAAAAAAAAAAAAAAAAAACTCTTCCTTTTTCCCTATATAATTGATAGTTATTTGGTTAAGATTGGATGTATGTACTGTTATCTAGTTCTCATATATTTGATACCTGGTAACAAAGTTTATATATACATTTCTACTATTCATAAGGTTCCTAACCAGTAATTTGTGTCCAATCTCCATCTATATATATCACTTATATTTATATTTTCATTTTTTATTTTTATTTTTCTTACATTTATATTTTTATTTTGTCTGTTATTGTTGTATTTATTAACTGTACTTTTTATTATTATTGAGATAGAAAAGAAAAAAAAAATTTTTGCTTTTGAACATATCACAATATATGTCTACATTATAATATACACTACCATCACTATAGACCTCTGTGTATATGAAGTCTTAGAACTTATTTGTTTACACATGTATATATCTATAAGGAAAAGAATGAGTGATTGACTTATTTACAACAAACGATCTCATCACATATCACAGGTGTAATCGCTATCCTATTTACCAAATGGCACTTTGATTGCTTGTTTTATAGTATATAAGTCTATCCACACCTTGAACACATCACCTCTGATGAAGCGCATGTGCGCATGCGCGAAACGCGTCAGGTGTTAATGTCCTGGCTTCACCTCTGTACCTGCACTCTGCCAATAAACTGGTTTTGAACTGACCTTGGATGTAGCTTCGGCCTCTATTTGTCCTCCGTTGGGGATTTTCTGCTCCTGATTGTTATACATAGTTACAAACACTGCTGCACAGAGTGCTAAATGCACGTGCATGCCCCTAAGCTCATATCAGCCTTCTAGGTTTACTCTTTAACAAATTATACTAAAAGAACAAAGCAAATTATATAACAGAAGTAAATTGGAAAGTTGGGTAAAATTGCTGCTCTGAATTATCAGTGTTTAACTTTCATTGTCAGATTTGGCTTCTGTATTTGATGATGTTTTCCTAATTATTCTGTGATATTTTGTTTTTAATTATACAAGAAACACAAAATACTGGTCTGGATTACAATCACTTTTTATTTGCAGGAAAAACCATTACATCATTATATAGTCAAAAGGAGCATTACATGATATATGCACACAATGGTACACTTGTGCTCTTGATACAAAGGGATTTATCAGATATATAATGTTTCCCTTTAGTTATAGTAGCCATTTAAATTAAACTGATTATGATCACGTATGTTACTGATATTGTGTCTCATTAAATAAAATCAGTTTCCCCTCAGTAATTCCTCTGGTATATAACATGTACAATGCTAAGCATCTATTGCTATAAGAAAAGGTTTATCCACATGATGTGCACATTAAATATATCTCCCAGATGTCAATCAATTGAGACTGATGTTCTATTTATATAATTTCTAAGTCTATAAAGACTCCTTTATTCTGTAAATATAATTATTTCCTCCCCTATGTAAATCAAACGTACAACTCCTAACACTGGCATATTAATAAACAACACTAGGGGGAACTTTGGTGGTGAATGGTTGTGTAAACTGGTCAGTATGAGGACAGATTTGTATATTCCTGTGTGGTGTTATTGGATTCTATCACATTGACATGAGCGAAGCTTAGGAGCACATATATAGAGGAACAAAGGACACCAGGAGAGCACTTCCAATCTGGGACTTTTATAACTGGTATTTAGAAAACACAATTTATGCTTACCTGATAAATGTATTTCTCTTGTGGTGTATCCAGTCCACGGATCATCCATTACGTGTGGGATATTCTCATTCCCAACAGGAAGTTGCAAGAGGACACCCACAGCAGAGCTGCTATATAGCTCCTCCCCTAACTGCCATTCGACCGAAACAAGCCAAGAAAGGAGAAACCATAGGGTGCAGTGGTGACTGTAGTTTAATGTAGTTTAATCTAAAATTTTGACCTGCCTTAAAATGACAGGGCGGGCCGTGGACTGGATACACCACAAGAGAAATAAATTTATCAGGTAAGCATAAATTGTGTTTTCTCTTGTAAGGTGTATCCAGTCCACGGATCATCCATTACTTGTGGGGTACCAATACCAAAGCTAAAAAAGCTAAAGTACACGGATGAAGGGAGGGACAAGGCAGATACTTAAACGGAAGGTACCACTGCCTGTAAAACCTTTCTCCCAAAAATAGCCTCCGAAGAAGCAAAAGTATCAAATTTGTAGAATTTGGAAAAAGTATGAAGCGAAGACCAAGTCGCTGCCTTGCAAATCTGTTTAACAGAAGCCTCATTTTTAAAGGCCCAAGTGGAAGCCACAGCTCTAATAGAATGAGCTGTAATCCTTTCAGGAGGCTGCTGTCCAGCAGTCTCATAGGCTAAGCGGATTAAGCTTCTTAGCCACAAAGGAGAGGTTGCCGAAGCCTTTTGACCTCTCCTCTGTCCAGAGTAAACAACAAACAAAGCAGATGTTTGACGAAAATCTTTAGTAGCTTGTAAGTAAAACTTTAAAGCACGAACCACGTCCAGATTATGTAAAAGACGTTCCTTCTTTGAAGAAGGATTAGGACACAATGATGGAACAACAATCTCTTGATTGATATTCTTAGTAGATACCACCTTAGGCAAAAACCCAGGATTTGATATCTATGGAATGAAGAGGTTCAAACGGAACCCCTTGAAGAACTTTAAGAACCAAATTTAAGATCCATGGGGGAGCAACAGGTTTAAACACAGGCTTGATTCTAACCAACGCCTGACAAAACGCCTGAACGTCTGGAACATCCGCCAGACGCTTGTGCAAAAGAATACACAGTGCAGAGATCTGTCCCTTCAAAGAACTAGCTGATAATCCTTTCTCCAAACCCTCTTGGAGAAAAGACAATATCCTGGGAATCCTAACCTTACTCCATGAGTAACTCTTGGATTCACACCAATAAAGATATTTACGCCATATCTTATGGTAAATTTTCCTGGTAACAGGCTTTCGTGCCTGTATTAAGGTATCAATGACAGACTCGGAGAAGCCACGCTTTGATAAAATCAAGCGTTCAATCTACATGCAGTCAGTCTCAGAGAAATTAGATTTGGATGATTGAAAGGACCTTGAAGTAGAAGGTCTCGTCTCAAAGTCAGAGTCCAAGGTGGAAAGGATGACATGTCCACTAGGTCTGCATACCAGGTCCTGCGTGGCCACGCAGGCACTATCAAAGTCACTGATGCTCTCTCATGCTTGATTTTGGCAATCAGTCGAGGGAGCAGAGGAAACGGTGGAAACACGTAAGCCAGGTTGAAAGACCAAGGCGCTGCTAGAGCATCTATCAGCGTCGCTTCTGGGTCCCTGGACATGGATCCGTAATAAGGAAGCTTGGCGTTCTGGCGAGACGCCATGAGATCCAGTTCTGGTTTGCCCCAACGATGAATCAATTGAGCAAACACCTCCGTATGGAGTTCCCACTCCCCCGGATGAAAAGTCTGACGACTTAGAAAATGACGCCTGTATCAGGATGTCATCTAGATAAGGGGCCACTGCTATGCCCCGTGGCCTTAGGACCGCCAGAAGCGACCCCAGAACCTTTGTAAAAATTCTTGGGGCTGTAGCTAACCCGAAGGGAAGAGCCACAAACTGGTAATGCCTGTCCAGAAAGGCAAACCTTAGGAACCGATGATGATCTTTGTGTATCGGAATGTGAAGGTAAGCATCCTTTAGATCCACCGTAGTCATATATTGACCCTCCTGGATCATAGGTAGGATGGTCCGAATAGTTTCCATTTTGAATGATGGAACTCTGAGGAATTTGTTTAAGATCTTTAGATCCAAGATTGGTCTGAAGGTTCCCTCTTTTTTGGGAACCACAGATTTGAGTAAAAACCCTGTCCTTGTTCCTCTTTTGGAACTGGATGGATCACTCCCATAACTAGGAGGACTTGCACACAGTGTAAGAATGCCTCTTTCTTTATCTGGTTGACAGATAATCGTGAAAGGTGAAATCTCCCTTGTGGAGGAGAAGCCTTGAAGTCCAGAAGATACCCTTGAGATATAATCTCCAACGCCCAGGGATCCTGAACATCTCTTGCCCACGCCTGGGCAAAGAGAGAAAGTCTGCCCCCTACTAGATCCGTTACCGGATAGGGGGCCATTCCTTCATGCTGTCTTAGAGGCAGCAGCAGGCTTTTTGACCTGCTTGCCTTTGTTCCAGGACTGGTTAGGTTTCCAGGCCGTCTTGGACTGAGCAAAAGTTCCCTCTTGTTTTGTAGCAGAGGAAGTTGATGCTGCACTTGCCTTGAAGTTTCGAAAGGCACGAAAATTAGACTGTTTGGCCCTTGATTTGGACCTGTCCTGAGGAAGGGCATGACCTTTACCTCCAGTAATGTCAGCAATAATTTCCTTCAAACCAGGACCGAATAGGGTCTGCCCCTTGAAGGGAATGTTAAGTAGTTTAGACTTTGAAGTCACGTCAGCTGACCAAGATTTGAGCCATAGCGCCCTCCGCGCCTGGATGGCAAATCCAGAATTCTTAGCCGTTAGTTTAGTCAAATGAACAATGGCATCAGAAACAAAAGAATTAGCTAGCTTAAGTGCTCTAAGCTTGTTAAGTATGTCCTCCAATGGAGTCGTTGTCTGTAAAGCCTCTTCCAGAGACTCAAACAAGAACGCCGCAGCAGCAGTGACAGGAGCAATGCATGCAAGGGGCTGCAGGATAAAATCTTGTTGAATAAACATTTTCTTAAGGTAACCCTCTAATTTTTTATCCATAGGATCTGAAAAAGCACAACTGTCCTCGACAGGGATAGTAGTACGCTTTGCTAAAGTAGAAACTGCTCCCTCCACCTTAGGGACCGTCTGCCATAAGTCCCGTGTGGTGGCGTCTATGGGAAACATTTTTCTAAAAATAGGAGGGGGGAAAACGACACACCGGGTCTATCCCACTCTTTATTAATAATTTCTGTAAACCTTTTAGGTATTGGAAAAACCTCAGTACACACCGGCACTGCAAAGTATTTATCCAGTCTACACAATTTCTCTGGCACTGCAATTGTGTGACAGTCATTCAGAGCAGCTAAAACCTCCCTAAGCAAAACACGGAGGTTCTCAAGCTTAAATTTAAAAGTAGAAATATCAGAATCAGGTTTCCCTGAGTCAGAGATATCACCCACAGACTGAAGCTCTCCTTCCTCAGCTTCTGCATATTGTGAGGCAGTATCAGACATGGCTCTTAAAGCGTCTGTATGCTCTGTATTACGCCTAACACCAGAGCTATCACGCTTTCCTCTAAATTCAGGTAGTCTGGCTAATACCGCTGACAGTGTATTATCCATGACTGCCGCCATGACTTGTAAAGTAATCGCTATGGGCGTCCTTGATGTACTTGGCGCCATTTGAGCGTGAGTCCCTTGAGCGGGAGTCAAAGGGTCTGACACGTGGGGAGAGTTAGTCGGCATAACTTCCCCCTCGTCAGAATCCTCTGGTCATAAATTTTTTAAAGACAAAAGCTGATCTTTATTGTTTAAAGTGAAATCAATACATTTAGTACACATTCTCATATGGGGTTCCACCATGGCTTTTAAACATAATGAACAAGGAGTTTCCTCTATGTCAGACATTTTTTGTACAGACTAGCAATGAGACTAGCAAGCTTGGAAAACACTTTAAATCAAGTTAACAAGCAATTATAAGAAACGGTACTGTGCCTTTAAGAGAAACAAATTGTCAAAATTTGAAAAACAGTGAAAAAAGGCAGTAAATCAAATTTTTTTTTACAGTGTATGTAATAGGTTGCAGAGCATTGCACCCACTTGCAAATGGATGATTAACCCCTTAATGCAAAAAACGGATCAAAAAAACGAAATAAACGTTTTTTAAACAGTCACAACAACTGCCACAGCTCAGCTGTGGCCCTACCTTCCTCAATAAACGACTTTTGAAGCCTTTAGAGCCCTTCAGAGATGTTCTATAGCATGCAGGGGACTGCTGAGGGAAGCTGAATGTCTTTGTCTGTAAATTTAACTGCGCAAAAAAGCGCTAAAATAGGCCCCTCCCACTCATACTACAACAGTGGAAAGCCTCAGGAAACTGTTTCTAGGCAAAAATCAAGCCAACCATGTGGAAAAAACTAGGCCCCAATAAGTTTTATCACCAAAGCATATATAAAAATGATTAAACATGCCAGCAAACGTTTTATATTGCCATATTATCAGAGTATATATCTCTGGTAGTAAGCCTGATACAAGTCGCTATTAAATCACTGTTTTTAGGCTTAACTTACATTAATCAGGTACCAGCAGCATTTTCTAGTCCCTAGAAAAACTTAAAACTGCACATACCTCAATAGCAGGATAACCTGCACGCCATTCTCCCTCTAAAGTTACCTCACTCCTCAGACATATGTGAGAACAGCAGTGGATCTTAGTTACAAGCTGCTAAGATCATAGAAAACGCAGGCAGATTCTTCTTCTGAATACTGCCTGAGATAAAATAGTACAACTCCGGTACTATTTGAAAATAAACTTTTGATTGAAGAAAAAACTAACTATATTTTACCACTCTCCTCTTACTACCTCCATCTTTGTTGAGAGTTGCAAGAGAATGACTGGATATGGCAGTTAGGGGAGGAGCTATATAGCAGCTCTGCTGTGGGTGTCCTCTTGCAACTTCCTGTTGGGAAGGAGAATATCCCACAAGTAATGGATGATCCGTGGACTGGATACACCTTACAAGAGAAAGTATTATTTACAATAACATCCTTTTTGATGCTTCTATTTAGAGTTTGTAAAATTTATTTGTGTGTAAATATTTGATGTTTTGTGATACCGGATTTCAATAAAAAAAAAATCCACTTTCTAAACATGTGAAAGGTTTCTTCCTTTGTGAATCCTTTCATGTTTATTCAAATCACTCTTTTCTGTAAAACTTTTTCCACACTCTGTACATGTGAAAGGCTTTTCTCCTGTGTGAATCCTTTCATGTTTATTCAGACTACTCTTTTCTGTAAAACTTTTTCCACACTCTGTACATGTGAAAGGCTTTTCTCCTGTGTGAATCCTTTCATGACTTTTCAAGTTACTCTTTCCTGTGAAACTTTTTCCACACTCTGTACATGTGAAAGGCTTTTCTCCTGTGTGAATCCTTTCATGACTTTTCAGATGACTCTTTTCTGTAAAACTTTTTCCACACTCTGTACATGTGAAAGGCTTTTCTCCTGTGTGAATCCTTTCATGATTTTTAAGATCACTCATTCGAGCAAAACTTTTTCCACACTCTGTACATGTGAAAGGCTTTTCTCCTGTGTGAATCCTTTCATGAATTTTCAGACTATTCATTTGTGCAAAACTTTTTCCACACTCTGTACATGTGAAAGACTTTTCTCCTGTGTGACTCCGTTCATGATTTCTCAGACTACTATTTTCTGTAAAACTTTTTCCACACTCTGTACATGTGAATGGCTTTTCTCCTGTGTGAATCCTTTCATGAATTTTCAGACTATCCATTTGTGCAAAACTTTTTCCACACTCTGTACATGTGAATGGCTTTTCTCCTGTGTGACTCCGTTCATGTTTTCTCAGACTACTATCTTCTGTAAAACGTTTTCCACACTCTGTACATGTGAAAGGCTTTTCCCCTGTGTGAATCCTTTCATGTTTATTCAGACTACTCTTTTCTGTAAAACTTTTTCCACACTCTGTACATGTGAATGGCTTTTCCCCTGTGTGAATCCTTTTATGACTTTTCAGATGACTCTTTTCTGTAAAACTTTTTCCACACTCTGTACATGTGAAAGGCTTTTCTCCTGTGTGAATCCTTTCATGACTTTTCAGATGACTCTTTTCTGTAAAACTTTTTCCACACTCTGTACATGTGAAAGGCTTTTCTCCTGTGTGAATCCTTTCATGAGTTTTCAGATTACTCTTTCCTGTAAAACGTTTTCCACACTCTGTACATGTGAAAGGCTTTTCTCCTGTGTGAATCCTTTCATGAGTTTTTAGATGACTCTTTTCTGTAAAACTTTTTCCACACTCTGTACATGTGAAAGTCTTTTCTCCTGTGTGAATGCTTTCATGAGTTTTCAGATGATACATTCGTGTAAAACTTTTTCCACACTCTGTACAGCTAAATGGTTTCTCCCCTGTGTGGGTCCTTTCATGAGCTATAAATTTTGTCATTTGTATAAAACATTTGTCGCACTCAGTACATGTGTGTGGCTCCTCATCTGTGTGGATTTTGTGGTGCTCTAGGAGATGAGACTTATATCTAAAGCTTTTCTCACATTCTGTAGATTTGAAAGATCTCTCCTTTGTATGAATCATTTGGCTAGACTGTAGACTTTTCTCTTTAAAAAAATTTGAAAACTCAGTAAATGTTTGTGGCTTATCTTCAGGGATAATCATTTCACTAGATAAGGCATAAATGTTGTCCTCTTGTTTGATGACTAAATTACTCTCTGTACATAATGATTGCTGCCCAGTTCCTGCCAATTCACCATCTCCTTTAAATATCTCCTGTGATTTCCCCAATGTTTGTGAATATTCATTAGTGTCTAAAAATGTTGGAGTCTGTGGTATCATTCTGATGCTTCCTGTAGTGAGGGATGGATATGAACTATTCATGTGTTTGTCTACATAAAAAGAAATGAAATAAAGAAAAATAACATTTATTATTTATAATAAAATCCATCTTAATAAAAAATCATATTCTTTTATATGCAACAAAATGTCTTCCATTTTGTGTTTATTTTTAAATGTATTTACCTGTAAATCACAAATTAAAAAATGACGACAAAGAATGTTGCATGATGTGCTCAGCCAGGGAACAAGTACATCTGTATTCTGGGCAAGAGAGGTGGCACCCACCATCCTCATTTAACATTGCACAAGCAACTGCACATACAGTGCTGCATGGATTATGCTCAACAAGTTGGGTGAGAACATGATGTCTTAATTATCACAGACTATTAATCAGTGTGAGATCTTTTCAGAGGGTAAGGAGCAGTGATTTTACAATACTTTTAAGCTTTCAGCTGTGGTTGTTTAATTTATATAAAAAACCAAAAACTTTATTAGTTTAATATTATTTACTGCAAAATTAAGCACACAAATCAGGGGCGGTTCTGGGGTGGGGAACACTTACTGGGAACAAGGTAGTCATTTAAGTGTAGTTATAGGTGTTCCATGAGCAAGGTCAGGGCAGGGGAAGTTGGAGTTGTAGGTGTTCTAAGTTCAGAAGTCTGAGGGCGAGGTTAGCCAGTTGTTGGACATGATCGGTCTAAAAGGACAGAGGGGGGAGTAGTATTTTCTTTCATGTAATTGGCAAGAGTCCATGAGCTAGTGAAGTATAGGATATACATTCCTACCAGGAGGGGCAAAGTTTCACAAACCTCAAAATGCCTATAAATACACCTCCCACCACACCCACAACTCAGTTTTACAAACTTTGCCTCCTATGGAGGTGGTGAAGTAAGTTTGTGCTTGATTTTATCTTCTATGATAAGCGCTTCTCAGCATATTGAAGCCCAATTCCTCTCAGAGCACAGTGTTTGTCAGTGGGATGTGATGAGAGTATGGCCTATTGATTTTATGGTATATACTCACGGGAAATCTTTTCAAGGGTTCTCTGTTATTGGTCGTAGGGATTCATCTCCTACCTCCCTTTTCAGATCGATGATATACTCTTATATACCATTACCTCTGCTGATAGTTTTCAGTACGGGTTTGGCTATCTGCTATATGTGGATGGGTGTCTTTCATAAGTATGTATCATTATTTAAGACACTCTCAGCTATGGTTTGGCGCTTTATGTATTAATATAAAGGGTTTTTTTTTGTTTTGTTTTTTATAAATTTTATTTATTGAGATTCAAAAAGGATATACAAACATATATGTCTATGAATGTTACAGAGAAATAGGTAGGAACATGGGAACAATTGTTATGCATCCAATTATCACAAAGCATAAAGATCAGACATCAGCAAGCTAAATATGTATAATATATACCTTTTAAACTATATGCCATCTATGAAGAAAAACTATAAGGCCACTCTTGGACCTCACCTTGTTATAAAAAGAAAAACATAATTTATGTAAGAACTTACCTGATAAATTCATTTCTTTCATATTAGCAAGAGTCCATGAGCTAGTGACGTATGGGATATACATTCCTACCAGGAGGGGCAAAGTTTCCCAAACCTCAAAATGCCTATAAATACACCCCTCACCACACCCACAATTCAGTTTAACGAATAGCCAAGAAGTGGGGTGATAAAAAAGTGCGAAAGCATATAAAATAAGGAATTGGAATAATTGTGCTTTATACAAAATCATAACCACCACAAAAAAAGGGCGGGCCTCATGGACTCTTGCTAATATGAAAGAAATGAATTTATCAGGTAAGTTCTTACATAAATTATGTTTTCTTTCATGTAATTAGCAAGAGTCCATGAGCTAGTGACGTATGGGATAATGACTACCCAAGAAGTGGATCTTTCCACACAAGAGTCACTAGAGAGGGAGGGATAAAATAAAGACAGCCAATTCCTGCTGAAAATAATCCACACCCAAAATAAAGTTTAACGAAAAACATAAGCAGAAGATTCAAACTGAAACCGCTGCCTGAAGTACTTTTCTACCAAAAACTGCTTCAGAAGAAGAAAACACATCAAAATGGTAGAATTTAGTAAAAGTATGCAAAGAGGACCAAGTTGCTGCTTTGCAGATCTGGTCAACCGAAGCTTCATTCCTAAACGCCCAGGAAGTAGAAACTGACCTAGTAGAATGAGCTGTAATTCTCTGAGGCGGAGTTTTACCCGACTCAACATAGGCAAGATGAATTAAAGATTTCAACCAAGATGCCAAAGAAATGGCAGAAGCTTTCTGGCCTTTTCTAAAACCGGAAAAGATAACAAATAGACTAGAAGTCTTACGAAAAGATTTCGTAGCTTCAACATAATATTTCAAAGCTCTAACAACATCCAAAGAATGCAACGATTTCTCCTTAGAATTCTTAGGATTAGGACATAATGAAGGAACCACAATTTCTCTACTAATGTTGTTGGAATTCACAACTTTAGGTAAAAATTCAAAAGAAGTTCGCAACACCGCCTTATCCTGATGAAAAATCAGAAAAGGAGACTCACAAGAAAGAGCAGATAATTCAGAAACTCTTCTGGCAGAAGAGATGGCCAAAAGGAACAAAACTTTCCAAGAAAGTAATTTAATGTCCAATGAATGCATAGGTTCAAACGGATGAGCTTGAAGAGCTCCCAAAACCAAATTCAAACTCCAAGGAGGAGAAATTGACTTAATGACAGGTTTTATACGAACCAAAGCTTGTACAAAACAATGAATATCAGGAAGAATAGCAATCTTTCTGTGAAAAAGAACAGAAAGAGCAGAGATTTGTCCTTTCAAAGAACTTGCGGACAAACCCTTATCTAAACCATCCTGAAGGAACTGTAAAATTCTCGGTATTCTAAAAGAATGCCAGGAAAAATGATGAGAAAGACACCAAGAAATATAAGTCTTCCAGACTCTATAATATATCTCTCGAGATACAGATTTACGAGCCTGTAACATAGTATTAATCACAGAGTCAGAGAAACCTCTTTGACCAAGAATCAAGCGTTCAATCTCCATACCTTTAAAGTTAAGGATTTCAGATCCTGATGGAAAAAAGGACCTTGAGACAAAAGGTCTGGTCTTAACGGAAGAGTCCACGGTTGGCAAGAGGCCATCCGGACAAGATCCGCATACCAAAACCTGTGAGGCCATGCCGGAGCTACCAGCAGAACAAATGAGCATTCCTTCAGAATCTTGGAGATTACTCTTGAAAGAAGAACTAGAGGCGGAAAGATATAGACAGGATGATACTTCCAAGGAAGTGATAATGCATCCACTGCCTCCGCCTGGGGATCCCGGGATCTGGACAGATACCTGGGAAGTGTCTTGTTTAGATGAGAAGCCATCAGATCTATTTCTGGAAGTTCCCACATTTGAACAATCTGAAGAAATACCTCTGGGTGAAGAGACCATTCGCCCGGATGCAACGTTTGGCGACTGAGATAATCCGCTTTCCAATTGTCCATACCTGGGATATGAACCGCAGAGATTAGACAGGAGCTGGATTCCGGCCAAACCAAAATTCGAGATACTTCTTTCATAGCCAGAGGACTGTGAGTCCCTCCTTGATGATTGATGTATGCCACAGTTGTGACATCGTCTATCTGAAAACAAATGAACAACTCTCTCTTCAGAAGAGGCCAAGACTGAAGAGCTCTGAAAATTGCACGGAGTTCCAAAATATTGATCGGAAATCTCACCTCCTGAGATTCCCAAACCCCTTGTGCCATCAGATACCCCCACACAGCTCCCCAACCTGTAAGACTTGCATCTGTTGAGATTATAGTCCAGGTCGGAAGAACAAAGAAGCCCCCTGAACTAAACGATGGTGATCTGTCCACCATGTCAGAGAGTGTTGTAAAATCGGTTTAAAAGATATTAATTGAGATATCTTTGAGTAATCCCTGCACCAATGGTTCAGCATACAGAGCTGAAGAGGTCGCATGTGAAAACGAGCAAAGGAGATCGCATCTGATGCGGCAGTCCTAAGACCCAACATTTCCATGCATAAGGCTACCAAAGGGAATGATTGTGACTGAAGGTTTTGACAAGCTGAAATCAATGTTAAACTTCTCTTGTCTGACAAGGACAGAGTCATAGATACTGAATTTATCTAGAAACCTAAAAAGGTTACCCTTGTCTGAGGAATCAATGAACTGAATGGTAAATTGATCCTCCAACCATGAACTTGAAGAAACAACACAAGTCGATTCGTATGAGATTCTTCGAAAATGAGAAGACTGAGCAAGTACCAAGATATCGTCCAAATAAGGAAATACCAAAACCCTATTCTCTGATTACAGAAAAAAAGGGCACCGAGAACCTTTGAAAAAAATTCTTGGAACCGAGGCTAGGCCAAACGGTAGAGCCACAAAACTGGTAATGCTTGTCTAAAAAGAGAATCTCAGACACTAAAAGTGATCTGGATGAATCGTAATATGCAGATACACATCCTGTAAATCTATTGTAGACATATAATGCCCTTGCTAAACAAAAGGCAGGATAGTCCTACAGTAACCATCTTGAATGTTGGTATCCTAACATAACGATTCAATAATGATAGATCCGGAACTGGTCTGAAGGAATTGACCTTCTTTGGTACAAATGAAGAGATAAAATAAAACCCCAGCCCCACTCCAGCCAACTCTAGATCTGAAACACATTTCAGAAATGTTGAGCCTTTGCTGTGTTAACTGGGACACGGGAAAGAAAAGAATCTCTTAGCAGGAGGCCTTAACTTGAAGCCAATTCTGTACCTTTCTGAAACAATGTTTCTGAAACCAGAGATTAAGAACGGAATTGATCCAAATTTCTTTGAAGAAAACGTAATCTGCCCCATACCAGCTGAGCTGGAATAAGGGCCGCACCTTCATAGGTACTTAGAAGCTGGCTATAGGTTTCTATAAGACTTGGATATATTCCAAACTGGAAATAGTTTCCAAACTGATACCGATCCTGAGGATGAAGGATCAGGCTTTTGTTCCTTGTGAGGAAAGGAACTAAAATGATTATTTACCCTGGAAAGAAAGGGAAAGCAAAGTTGACTTAGAAGACATGTCAGCATTCCAAGTTTAATCCATAAAGTTTTTCTAGCTAAAATAGCTAGAGACATATACCTGACATCAACTCTAATGATATCAAAAGATGGTATCACCAATAAAATTATTAGCATGTTATAGAATAATAATAATGCTATAAAATTATGATCTGTTACTTGTTGCGCTAAAGCTTCTAACCAAAAAGTTGAAGCTGCAGCAACATCCGCTAAAAATATAGCAGGTCTAAGAAGATTACCTGAACATAAGTAAGCTTTTCTTAGAAAGGATTCAATTTTCCTATCTAAAGGATCCATAAATGAAGTACTATCTGCCGTAGGAACAGTAGTACATTAGCAGGAGTAGAGACAGCCCCATAACCTTAGGGATTTTTGTCTCAAAAAACTCTAATCTGTCAGATGGCACAGGATATAATTTGCTTAAACGTCTAGAAGGAGTAAATAAATTACCCAAATTATTCCATTCCCTGGAAATTACTTCAGAAATAGCATCAGGGAGATAAAACACTTCTGGAATAACTACAGGAGATTTAAAAACCTTATTTAAACGTTTACATTTAGTATCAAGAGGACCAGAATCCTCTATTTCTAATGCAAATAACACTTCTTTAAGTAAAGAACGAATAAATTCCATCTTGAACAAATACAAAGATATATCAGCATCAACCTCTGAGACAGAAACCTCTGAACCAGAAGAACCATTATCAGTATCAGAATGATGATGTTCATTTAAAAATTCATCTGAAAAAAGAGAAGTTTTAAAAGACTTTTATGTATACTAGAAGGAGAAATAACAGACATAGCCTTCTTAATGGATTTAAAAAATAAAATCTCTTATGTTATCAGGAACACTCTGAAAATTAGATGTTGACGGAACAGCAACAGGTAATGTAACAGTACTAAAGGAAATTTTATCTGCATTAATAAGTTTGACATGACATGCAATACAAATAACAGCTGGAGAGACAGATACCAAAAGTTTATAGCAGATACACTTAGCTTGGTAGCTCCAGCACTGTGCAGTGATTTTCCTGAAGTATCTTCTGACTCAGTTGCAACGTGGAACATCTTGCAATATGTAAAAGAAAAAAACAACATATAAAGCAAAATTGATCAAATTCCTTAAATGACAGTTTCAGGAATGGGAAAAAAATGCCAAAGAACAAGCTTCTAGCAACCAGAAGCAATAAAAAATGAGACTTAAATAATGTAGAGACAAAAAGTGACGCCCATATTTTTTCGCGCCAAATAAGACGCCCACATTATTTGGCGCCTAAATGCTTTTTGGCGCCAAAAATGACGCCACATCCGGAACGCCGACATTTTTGGCGCAAAATAACGTCAAAGAAATGACGCAACTTCCGGCGACACGTATGACGCCGGAAACGGAAATAGAATTTTTGCGCCAAAAAAGTCCGCGCCAAGAATGACGCAATAAAATGAAGCATTTTCAGCCCCCGCGAGCCTAACAGCCCACAGGGAAAAAGTCAAATTTTAAGGTAAAAAATGTTAAATTAAAATGCATTATCCCAAATATGAAACTGACTGTCTGAAAAATAAGGAAAGTTGAACATTCTGAGTCAAGGCAAATAAATGTTTGAATACATATATTTAGAACTTTATAAACAAAGTGCCTAACCATAGCTAGGAGTGCCACAGAAAATAAGACTTACTTACCCCAGGACACTCATCTACATATAGCAGATAGCCAAACCAGTACTGAAACGAGAATCAGCAGAGGTAATGGTATATATAAGAGTATATCGTCGATCTGAAAAGGGAGGTAAGAGATGAATCTCTACGACCGATAACAGAGAACCTATGAAATAGACCCCTTAGAAGGAGATCACTGCATTCAAATAGGCAATACTCTCCTCACATCCCTCTGACATTCACTGCACGCTGAGAGGAAAACCGGGCTCCAACTTGCTGCGGAGCGCATATCAACGTAGAATCTAGCACAAACTTACTTCACCACCTCCATCGGAGGCAAAGTTTGTAAAACTGAATTGTGGGTGTGGTGAGGGGTGTATTTATAGGCATTTTGAGGTTTGGGAAACTTTGCCCCTCCTGGTAGGAATGTATATCCCATACGTCACTAGCTCATGGACTCTTGCTAATTACATGAAAGAAATACAATAGTACAGAAGGCAATCAGGATCAGGTAGAGACCACTTTTGGATCTCAGATTATGAATCAACAGTTTCTTGTGTTTGTACTATAGAGCAAGCTCTTCGATCAACTTTAAATGTGACAAGGAAGATGGAACGGTAGATTAATTAGAGAATACTATGTCACGTGAAAATATATATAAGAACAACAATAAATATAACTATATTATATGTAGTAACGGATGGAATTGCTATAGGACTTATTTTCCTATGCTCACGACGTGAGCTCATTGGAGTATATGGGGGGGGGGGGAGGGATGGGGTAAACTGATCAAATATAAATGTTGTGGAGGTTGAATTACTAAGAACTAGATCAAATAAAGTAAGAGTTTTGTGTCCAATAAATGTAAGAGTAATATATATCCTAACATATTAAAACTTTGAGATAAATCACCAACAGGAAATATGCAATGTCAATATTAGGCGTTACAGTGGAATCTGAGTCTAGACATATAGCATGGCTCACAGATATTAATAATGTAATAATATATCCTGACTCTTTTAGGGTCTCCAGAATATATTAAAACCAATATGTAGAGTAGGTTATAGGGATAGAATACTAACATTTGAGAGCTATACAGCACAGGGACTTATATAAAAATAGGAGATTATTTATGAATGTAGTTTAGGTAGCTTTTATGGAGCAAACAGTATGATTTGTATAGCACTATAGAAAGATAAAAGTTAAGAGCATGTTGCTACATTTAATTAAATCAAAGGCCTTAAACCTATACAAGAGATCCCCTGTGGGGGGCTATATACAGGGGGGAGCCTGGTACTAAATTTCAGGAACTAAACTTGCGTGTGTGTAAACTAAATCTACTCAAAAAGGAGAAAGTAATTGTGATAGCCCCTGGATAATATGTACCTCACTATATATATCCCCATATGTATGTATATAGATCAGACCTCTCCTTATGGTCTTGATGCAATGAGACCTCGGTTACATGCATTCCTGCAAATAAAAAATAAATTATGTAGACATGCCGCCCCGGCCACTGGAGGCATGCCACTTGGTATAGGTCAAGGGTTTGAATGGGAGAGGGCAGATAGAGAGACATATTAGAAATATGTTACTGGGTAGATAGTTTCAATCAACTGCAAAGTAAGTAGGGTAATGGAGAGGAAGATATAGTTACACACTCTAACACGCAACACTAACATCAACAGTATAAAAAAGTGTCCTCAATAATATAGTAAGACAATAAGGCATTATAGGAAACATCATATGGTATACTGTAGTAAGGAGACAAAACTTGTCATCACCTCAACGTTAATTACCCCTCAATGCGCATATAGGACACTAGACTGCTTAGACAAAAATTTCTTGACTTATCCTCTGACTTATAATTGCAATATAAATGACATTAGACTCATTATTACTTATTGCTAGGCTCCATAACTTGATTCCAATAGCTCCAGTCAAATCAGGATGGAAAACTGAGTACATATTATAAATTGCTAGCTAGCAAAACAGAATTTAAAATGCTACTTAACATGTTTAACTTACAATACAACTGCCGAATAACCTATTAACAGTCCATAGCTAAGAGTTTTGTCACATTAATCCACATAGTCTCTGCGAGGGGCTTAGCATTTTAACCCACTCCATCTTTTCGGGCAGTTTGTTGTAACCACATTACTATTAATACCTTCCATACCGCATGTTTGTCCTTTTCAGGGAACACAACTACAACTGAAGCCAGGATATATCTCCTTATCGCATCATGACTTCTGTCCCAAGCTCCCAAACTGTAGGCAAGAAATGGTTCAGTGTAAAGCAGCTGCTGTATCTCCAAGGCTAGCCAGGATACAATCTGATCCCCACAGCACTTCGGTTCACCAAACGAACCTGTCGACTTTACCCATCTCTGCAGTACTCCAGCTGTCGATGCATAACGGTCCTCTCCGCATATCTTGTCACAAGTACCTGCTCCGGTGTCTGTCACTTCTTCAGCCGCCCTCAGCAGACGTAGCCAGCGGTTCCACAAAGGAGGATAGTTCCATTTCTGGGCCTCAGCCCTCTCTCTCTGCGGGTAGACTAAAGTGAGAGGACTGACTTTCACCTCACTGCCAGGCTCACGCGACAAGTCCCTAAGATCATTTTGGGTAAGTATATAGTCCGGCGGCTGCTGCTTATTGTTAGTACCGACCATAGGGCTTGCGTCCTCTGTTACCTCCGAGATCATGGCACGATCAGTGCAGACTATCTGCGATAAGGAAATCAGTTCTCGTAGGAGCGATGCTTCGAATTCTGAGAATATGATATGTATCGCTCTGACAGCAGCTTCCATTTTGAGTTTAGGATTGTTGTATGTCGGATCAGCTTACGTGCACCACTTAGATGGCCCCTTCTCAAATGCTAGAGCTGAAGGCTTCAGTAGTCTAGGCCGCAAGATTATCCATGTGGTCTATAAAGAGAGTTTAGGTCAAGCTGTGAGTCTGTTGCATAACTAAGACTCCAGACTGGTAGTAGTAGAAAATATTGTATTGGTGAGTCACAGATATCTTAATATTCTAAGGATTAGACCCTAAAAAGATTAGAAAAAGTCAGGAGCTCTCTTAACACACGTCTTTCCTCTTCAGCTGTTAACTCCGCCCCCCTTAATATAAAGTTTTAAATATATGTATGTTACTTCTATTTGCCATGAGTCAGGTCTATGTATATTTCCCTTTGCAGACTATCAGTTTCAGTATGGGAATCATGTTTTAGGAAGTTAATGTTGTTACCTGGGGTATAGTCTCTTTTTCAAATTGACTTGTTTCTCTTTAATTTCGAGGGCAAAATTAGGCTCTTGAGGTCGCAAAATGTGTTAATTTATTGTGTCATTCTTGGCGCGAGAATTTTTTGGCACGAATGTCTGTATGATGACGCAAGTTCGTAATTTCCTGCGTCTTTGTTGACGCCAGGTTGTTTGGCATGAAGTTGCGTCGGTCATGACGTCATTTCCTGATGTTTGTTGGCGCCAAAAAAAAGTTTCTATTTCATTATGCGCCATACTTGGTGCCAAAAAAATTGGTTTTATTTTACTCCACGTCCTATATGCCTCTTGCCTTCTTCATGCTCAGAGGACTATGCTGTTTGTATTTTTTCCCATTCCTAAAACTGCTATATGAGGAAATTGAATATTTTGTCTAAATATTATTTTTTCTTTTACATTTTCCCCTGATCCTCATCCAAATGGGGGTTGCTCCTTCTTTATAACTGTCACAAAATGTACTTAAAAGATGCAGATATAATTATAATAGTTTATATTTGTTTAATGAATTATTTATTCTATTTTCCCAGTAATTAAAGTCAGCATAATACCTATTTTACTCACCTAACACACATATGAGTTCATGCTGATAACAGGCTCCAATGTCTGTGCTCAGGAAGAAGGTTCCCTTATTCACTCAAGTTACATCAATACCTCTCTCAGTGCTCTGGCCATGTCTGTAAAAAGTATATTAAATAGTTTAGACAGATAATAATTAATGGTTCTGATTAACTGTACGTATGGTATAATTAAAGGCACACATATAAATTCATGCAATACAGATCAGCTGATTAGGTTATTACATATGTGCTATTGATTCACCACAAGCATTTAGTAGAGTTAACACTGTGAGTGTTATAATTGCCCCTTAAAGAGATATTAAAGTCCAAATTAATCTTTCATGATTCAGATAGGGCATGTAATTTTAAACAACTTTCTAATTTACTTTTATCATCAAATTTGCTTTGTTCTCTTGGTATTCTTAGTTGAAAGCTAATCCTAGGAGGCTCCTATGCTAATTTCTAAGCCCTAGAAGGCTGCCTCTTATCTAAATGCATTTGACATTTTTTCACCGCTAGAGGGTGTTAGTTCATGTGTTTCATATAAATAACATTGTGCTCATGCACGTGGAGGTATTTAAGAGTCAGCACAAATTGCCTGAAATGCAAGTCTGTCAAAAGATCTGAGATAAGGAGGCAGTCTGCAGAAACTTAGATACAAGGTAATTACAGTGGTAAAAAGTATATTTCTATAACAGTGTTGGTTATGCAAAACTAGGGAATGGTAAATAAAGGGATGATCTATGAAACAATATTTTCTCCTGAAATAAATGTTAAATCTAATTTGTTTAAATATAAGTTAAATTGGATACTGCAGTATGGGTATTTTACTTACTACTAATTCTCACTGTCAGACATTTTGTATTTGTCATGTGCTCCACCCCCATCCTTTAAATTCTCTTGGTCAATACTGTGCTGTCTTAAATCACACTGCAATTGGGTATGAGAGAGATAGGCACTAAAATGTTTATTTCAATTGCTATCTTAGATATAGAAAAGAAAAGGAAGTGTTTGTGTTTACATAGAGTAATAACTAGAGCTGCAACAACTAATCGATATAATCAAAAATAATCGATTATGAAAATAGTTGTCAACGAATCTCATAATCGATTAGTTGGTTTGCACACAGCACCAGCTGCTTCACTCCATGGTTATGTCCTTAGTCTAAAGGATGTCTACAGACATTTACTTTTCACTTTTTATGGACAGTAAAAGTTTCTTTTTAAGTTTACAAATACTCCTGGCTTATGTGCAACCCAGAAATAATAGCAGTCATCATTTGGATTGTTTATATAAAATCCGGTGATTTGCATGATATAGTGCACAGCTTATTATTTACACCTAGCCCTAGATTGAAGGGAGTTATTTGAATTGATTTGCACTATTATCTGTGTGCACAATTATTAGCGGATCGCTTGCTATTGCTGATTTTAGGTACGGTATAGATAAATATGCAAGGCTTTGTCCTGTTATAAATATATATAGTCCTTAGCGCTTTTCCCTTTTTTTTTTTTATATTTTTAATGAATTAATGTACAAAATTCAACCTCTAATTATATATCTGTTATTTTAAGAGCAGACTAGATATTTTTTCCCTAACCTTGTAGCTTATTGTTTACCATTGCAAGATATTTTTATGTTAGAACTTACTTTGTTAAGAGGCCACTTGCATATGTGGAGCTAACAAAGATAAATAATCCCACCTTCCCACCTTGGTGAAATTGGCAAAACCCTACTTATGCATCTCAACACCAACTAAGTGTCTCTTCTCTGCTGAAGGAAAAATAGCTTTGATTTGATTTTAAATACAGGGAAAAATAATTTTTTTAATTTTTAGCCCATTAGTCGATTAATCGAAAAAATAATCGGCCGATTAATCGATTATGAAAATAATCGTTAGTTGCAGCCCTAGTAATAACATAATGAGATTTTTTTGATAATTTCAGTCCATTTAAAAAGGCCCATAACATATAGAATTACAAAACAGATGCATAATAAAAATGCAATGCAATAAAACGTACTATGAAAGTTAAAAGAGCAATAGATTGTTTTCTGATAAATGTAGTTCTGCCCCTGTCAGGGTACAGGTAAATGATATATATATATATATATATATATATATATATATATATATATATATATATATCTAAATAATACAAAAGAATGTATTTATATATGAAGCTATATTTTTATCAGATATACTGTAAGGTTACAACTCTGATGTAAAAAAGGATATTTATGCTTACCTGATAAATTTATTTCTTCTACGATATGACGAGTCCACGGATTTCATCCTTACTTATGGGATATTAACCTCCTGCCAGCAGGAAGTGGCAAAGAGCACCACAGCAGAGCTGTATATATAGCTCCTCCCTTCCCTCCACCTCCAGTCATTCAACCAAAGTTAGGAAGAGAAAGGAAAAGCCAAAGGTGCAGAGGTGACTGAAGTTTAACTAAAACATAAAATATATACCTGTCTTAAAAAATGACAGGGTGGGCCGTGGACTCGTCATAACGTAGAAGAAATAAATGTATCAGGTAAGCATAAATTTCCTTTTCTTCTACAAGATTTGACGAGTCCATGGATTTCATCCTTACTTATGGGATACAATACCAAAACTATAGGACACGGATGAAAGGGAGGGACAAGACAGGGACCTAAATGGAAAGCACCACTGCTTGAAGAACCTTTCTCCCAAAACCAGCCTCAGAAGAAGCAAATAAATTTATAAAATTTGGAAAAAGTGTGAAGAGACGACCAAGTTGCAGCCTTACAAATCTGTTCAACAGAAGCATCGTTTTTAAATGCACATGAGGAAGCCACAGCACTAGTAGAATGAGCCGTAATTCTTTCAGGAGGCTGCTTTCCAGCAGTCTCATATGCCAGACGGATGATACTCTTCAGCCAAAAAGAAAGAGAGGTAGCCGTAGCTTTCTGACCCCTACGTTTTCCAGAAAAAACAATGAATAATGAAGATGATTGACGAAAATCCTTAGTCGCCTGCAAGTAAAACTTCAGGGCACGGACCACGTCCAAGTTATGCAACATACTTCTTAGAAGAAGGGTTAGGACATAATGAAGGAACAACAATTTCCTGATTAATATTCTTATTAGAAATAACCTTAGGAAGGAAACCAGGTCTGGTACGTAAAACCACCTTATCAGAATGGAAGATAAGGTGAATCACAGTGTAATGCTGAAAGCTCCAAAACTCTACGAGAAGAAGAAATAGCAACCAAAAATAAAACTTTCCAAGATAACAACTTAATATCTATGGAATGCATGGGTTCAAACGGAACCTCTTGAAGAATATTAAGAACTAAATTCAAACTCCAGGGTGGAGCAATTGGTCTAAACACAGGCTTAATTCTGGTTAAAGCCTGACAAAAAGACTGAACGTCTGGAACATCTGCCAAACGTTTGTGTAGTAAAATTGACAAAGCAGAGATTTGTCCCTTTAAGGAACTTGCTGATAACCCTTTCTCCAATCCTTCTTGGAGAAAAGACAGAATCCTAGGAATCCTAACTCTACTCCATGAGTATCCTTTGGATTCACACCAAAAAAGATATTTACGCCATATCTTATGATAGATCTTTCTAGTGACAGGCTTACGTGCCTGAATCAAAGTATCAATGACCGAATCAGAGAACCCCCGCTTAGATAAAATCAAGCGTTCAATCTCCAAGCAGTCAGTTTCAGAGAAACTAGATTTGGGTGTTGGAAGGGTCCCTAAATGAGAAGTTCCTGCCTCAATGGAAGCTTCCACGGCAGCAGAGAGGACATGTCCACGCAGGCGCGATTAGAATTACTGAAGCCCTCTCCTGTTTGATCTGAGCAATCACCCGGGGCAGGAGAGCAAACGGTGGAAACACATAAGCTAGGTTGAATGGCCAAGGCATCTATCAGTTCGGCCTGAGGATCCCTTGACCTGGATCCATATCTTGGAAGCTTGGCATTCTGTAGAGATGCCATCAGATCCAACTCCGGTCTGCCCCATCTGAGGATCAGAGTGGCAAATACCTCCGGATGGAGTTCCCACTCCCCCAGATGAAACGTCTGTCTGCTTAAAAAGTCCACTTCCCAGTTGTCCACTCCTGGGATGTAGATTGCTGACAGATAACAAGAGTGGGCCTCCGCCCACCAAATTATCTTGGATGCTTCTGTCATCGCTAAGGAACTCTTTGTTCCTCCCTGATGATTGATGTAAGCCACAGTCGTGATGTTGTCCGACTGAAAGCGAATGAATTTGGCTGAAGCCAACTGAGGCCACGCCTGAAGCGCATTGAATATTGCTCTCAATTCCAGAATATTGATTGGAAGAAGTGACTCTGACTGAGTCCACACACCCTGAGCTTTCAGGGAATTCCAGACCGTACCCCAACCTAGAAGGCTGGCGTCCGTCATCACTATCACCCATGAGGGTCTGCGGAAGCACGTCCCTTGGGACACATGATCCTGAGACAACCACCAAAGAAGAGAGTCTCTTGTTTACTGATCCAGATTTATCTGAGGAGACAAATTTGCATAGTCTCCATTCCACTCTCTGAGCATGCTCAGCTGTAGTGGTCTGAGATGAAAATGAGCAAATGGAATGATGTCCATTGCCGCCACCATCAATCCAATTACCTCCATGCACTGGGCCACTGATGGTCGAGGATTGGACTGAAGGGCTCGGCATGAATTTAGAATCTTTAACTTTCTGACCTCTGTCAAGAAAAGTTTTATGGATATTGAATCTATTAGAGTTCCCAGAAAGGGAACCTTGGTCTGTGGAATTAATGAACTCTTTTCTAGATTCACCTTCCACCCGTGAGTCCTCAGAAAGGACAGCACCATGTCTGTATGATACTTTGTCAGATGGCAAGACGACGCCTGGATCAGAATATCGTCCAGATAAGGTGCCACTGCAATACCCCGTGGCCTGAGAACTGCCAGGAGAGACCCTAGAACCTTCGTGAAGATCCTGGGTGCTGTGGCCAACCCGAAGGGCAGAGCCACGAACTGAAAATGTTTGTCCAGGAAGGCAAACCTTAGGAACTGATGATGATCCTTGTGGATAGGAATATGAAGGTATGCATCCTTCAAGTCCACGGTAGTCATATATATTTACCCTCCTGGATCAATGGCAGAATTGTTCGAATAGTCTCCATTTTGAAGGATGGGACTCTGAGAAACTTGTTTAGACTCTTTAGATCTAAAATGGGTCGAAACGTGCCCTCTTTTTTGGGGACCAGAAATAGATTTGAGTAAAACCCCTGTCCCTGTTCCAGTCTTGGAACAGGATGAATTACTCCCATAGTAGAGAGGTCTTTTACACAATGTAAAAACGCCTCTCTTTTTGTCTGGTCTGCATACAATCGTGACAGAAGAAACCTCCCCCTTGGGAGAGAACTTTTGAATTCCAGCTGATACCCTTGGGACATGATCTCCAGTGTCCAAGGATCCTGAACATCTCTTACCCAAGCCTGGGCAAAGAGAGAAAGTCTGCCCCCTACTAGATCCGGTCCCGGATCGGGGGCCGCCCCTTCATGCTGTTTTGGTAGCAGCAGCGGGCTTCTTGGGTTGTTTACCCTTGTTCCAAGCCTGGTTGGGTCTCCAGACGGACTTGACCGAAGCAAAATTCCCTTCTTGCTTGGCAGAAGAAGAGGAAGAAGAGGGGACTCCTTTAAAGTTCCGAAAGGAACAAAAATTATTTTGTTTACCCCTCATTTTAGCAGTTCTATCCTGAGGTAGGAGATGACCCTTACCTCCCGTAATGTCAGAAATAATCTCTTTCAAGTCAGGCCCGAATAGGGTTTTCCCCTTGAAAGGAATAGCCAAAAGTTTTGATTTAGATGACACATCAGCAGACCAGGATTTTAACCATAATGCTCTACGCGCTAAAACAGCAAGACAGAAGTTCCCTGACCCCCACTTCAGATCCCTGTGAGGGTACATCGGAAATAGCTAACAAAGCATTAGAGGTCTCAGTATTCAAATTGACCTCTGCCCTGCTGCGTTTACCCTGTAACACTGGCAACTTAGATAATACCTCTGTAAGGGTAGTTGACATAACTGCAGCCATATCCTGCAGAGGACATTAATTAGACGTGGTAGAAGAACCAGGCGTCGCTTGGGTGGGCGTTAAAGGTTGTGACGCTTGGGGAGAATTTGGCGGTTCACCCTGATTCTCCTCAGACTGAGAATCATCCTTAGGCACATTTTCCTTACAAAAATTCTGTGCTTTACATTGTAAGGCCCTCTCAGTACACGAGGGACAAAAAGTCAGAGGGGGTTCCACAGAGGCATCTAAATACATAGAACAAGTAGTTTCTTCCTCAGTGTCAGACATGTTAAACAGACTAGCAATAATCACAATAGTCGTTCTTTACTTAAAATATTGAACTCTGATTTAAATTATAGGTAAAAATGAAAATGCAACAAAAAAACTGTACTGCGCCTTTAAATTTTAAAAGCGCAACTATTTTTCTGATATGATCAAAACACGAGTTTGTGGCAATAAAATTAATTTACTGTGCCCCAAATACTCTATCTGTATTGCATCCACTTGCTGAGATATGTAATACACAACAAATTAATGATTTTAACAGTTAGATAATTATTAACTTAATTTTGCCCCTGCACCACGCCTACCTGCCCCCAGAATACACAGCTGTTGTCAAATAGCCTTAAAGACCCTTCTAAGGCCGATACAATTTAGGCCCCACCGGAGCCCCAGATGCTGCCTCTTATGCGATCCGGATGAAACTGCGCGTCCTGAGCGCGCGAAAATAGGCCCTGCCCATTGTGGGCGTAACTCTACTCTGAATAAGACCCGCATGGGTCGCAAGTAACACAAACATGTCGACTGAAAATTTAGCCCTGTGCCCTCTTAATAAAAACATCGTAAAACTGTACTCTCCCCCTTCAGGTCAGAGATTTAACAGTCCTTAAAACCGCAACTCTCAGCGTCCAGCCCTTGTATAAGCCAAAGAATATTTACCTACTTTAGCAATTAGTATAAAGGGATTCCAGGTACACCAAATCTCTTTCATATAGTGTATTCTGCTTACCCCTCCCCATATAGGGACAAAATGTCAGCCTGTTCTGATGCATCAAGTCTCCCCAGAAACAAAAGACTGAACATATCTCAATGCTGCTTGTAGCAAGACACCGTTCTCCACACTGAAGATTTTTCTTTTTTTTTTAAATGATATATTTATTAACCATTTCAGTATGCAATTACATGAAGTTAGAGATATAAATAATCAATTACATTCAACGGCATTATTGGAAGGATCACTGTTACGGTTACCCTTAGTCTCGCTGAGAGATGGACCGCTTAGTAGCCTGGATCCCTATTGCTAAAGAGGGGAGAAGCTGCTTTCCATAGTATTCTATATGAGTCTCGCAAATATAGAATAATCTCCCTTAGCTGCAGTACAGCTAGGATACCCTTCTGCCCACAAAAACGAGTCAACGCTGCGATTGACGGTCAAAACAAGAACTCAGGACTGGGATGCCCAGCCTGCTTTTTATTAAGGTTACATGCACACAGGGCACTCCCAGGGGGAGAGGGGGGGAAGCACAAAATCCCCCATCACACATTTAGATAGAGAGCACTGTCCTTTGACAGGCCACAATAGGATTACAGTACTTAAGATAACAAGTTTACAAGTTCATCTTATCAATTAGCAGTCTGGCTCCAGGGGTGATTAGACAATAGTTTCTAAAAGCTGAAAAAAAAGAGTTAACTCTTTATGAAATGAAACTTGTTACGGTTTTCTTGGAGCCCTTCTTAGGCGCTGGCTTGCTGGTTCAGGCATTGCTGCTGGGAAATAAGCTCTTCACAACAAAATAACTAATGCTTCTGTAACATTGCTCCCTTTCTGTGGAACACTCTGGCAGACACGGTCTGACCCCTTTTCGGGGCAGACTAAGGCTGTCCAGACCGCTGGTTATGCGGGGCTGAGGTCGGTTCGTCTGGACAACCCGTCGGCGTTGCCATTCTGTTTCCCAGGTCTGTAAGTAATGGTGAAATTGAAGGTTTGCAACGATAAGCTCCAACGTAATAGCCTGCCGTTATCTCCAGAGACCCGGTTCAGCCACACCAACGGGTTATGGTCGGTGACCAGAGTGAACTCCTGACCATATAAATAGGGAGTCAATTTCTTTAATGCCCACACCAAAGCCAAACACTCCTTTTCGACCGCTGCATAGCTGACTTCGCGGGGCAGGAGCTTCCGGCTGATGTAGGCAACTGGATGCTCCCCTCCATCTTCGCCTACTTGGCTGAGGACGGCTCCCAGCCCGAACATGGAAGCATCTGTATGGACGATAAAACGTTTGTTAAGGGCTGGGGCCGCCAAGACAGGAGCGTTAATTAGAGCATTTTTGAGAGCCTGGAAAGCCGTTTCACAGTGGGGAGACCACAGGACCTGTCGAGGTAAGTTCTTCTTGGTCAAGTCAGTCAGGGGTTTGGCAAGTGTGCTGTAGTCTGGTACGAACCGTCTATAGTACCCTGCCGTGCCCAGGAAGGCTAGGACCTGAGTCTTAGTGATGGGGGTGGGCCAATTGGCGACAGCTTCTATTTTGGCCGGCTCTGGTCGCTGCTTTCCACACCCCACCCGGTGACCCAGGTACTGTACCTCGGCCATCCCAAAGTGGCATTTTTCTGGCTTCAGAGTCAGGCCAGCAGCCCGGATCTGATCCAGAACCATTCCCACATGAGCTAAGTGGTCCTCCCAGGACTCACTGTGGATCGCTATGTCGTCCAGGTAGGCGCAAGCAAAACTCTGGAAGCCATCCAGGAGCCTATCCACCAAGCGCTGGAATGTAGCTGGGGCATTCTTCATCCCAAACGGCATTACCCTAAACTGATATAAGCCGAATGGGGTGACTAATGCTGACTTGGGGATAGCCTCCGGGGCCAGGGGAATCTGCCAGTAACCTTTGCAGAGGTCAATAGTGGTCAGGTAATTTCCCCTGGCTATACGATCGAGTAGCTCGTCTACCCTGGGCATAGGGTAAGCGTCCGTCACGGTCTTTTCATTGAGCCTCCGATAGTCTACGCAGAACCGGGTGGTCCCATCTTTCTTGGGCACCAAGACAACTGGGGAGGCCCAGGGACTATCAGAGGGCTCAATTACCCTGAGCTGGAGCATCTCATCGATCTCCTTCTTCATTCCTGTCCTAACTGCTTCGGGGATTCGGTACGGAGCCTGGCGCAAGGGAGCTTGTCCCGGAGTATCTACCTGGTGGGTGGTTAAAGTAGTGTACCCTGGCTTCGGGGAGAAGGTGAGGTGTTTGGACTGGAGGAGTTGGTTGAGCTGCTCCCTTTCAGTGGGGCTAAGTCGGTCCCCTATCTGAACCTGCGCCACTATACCTGTGGGGAGGCTCTTTTCTAATAGGTCTGGAATGGGTAAACTGTCGGGGTCTTCCTGAGGGGAACAACATACGGCCGTCACGTTCTCTGGTCGCTCAAAATATTCCTTGAGCATGTTTACATGGAATGTCTTTCTAAGATTGTTGTCGTGGCAGCTAGCTATCACATAAGTGGTGTCTCCCCTTTTCTCTACGATCTGGTAGGGACCCTGCCAGGACGCCTGCAATTTGTCTGTCTTCACCGGCTTAAGTACTAACACCTTTTGTCCTATGGTGAAGATTCTCTTTCGGGCCCCCCGATCGTACCATACTTTCTGTCTTCTCTGGGCCAACTGGAGATTAGCCTGCACGGATTTGGCTAATTGCTCCATTCGGTCCCTGAGTTCCAGCACGTATGGCACAACTGGGACACTGTCAGCCTCCATCTCTCCCTCCCAGTGCTCCCGGATCAGGTTTAGGGGTCCCCGTACTTTTCTTCCGTAGAGCAACTCGAAGGGAGAGAACCCTGTCGTTTCCTGGGGCACCTCCCGATAAGCAAATAGGAGGTGTGGCAGGAAGCGTTCCCAGTCTCGGTATTCCTGAGTGAACGTCTTGAGCATTTGCTTGAGGGTCCCATTGAACCTCTCACACAGCCCGTTCGTCTGGGTGTGGTATGGGGAGCTTAGGAGGGACTTAATTTTGCAAACCTGCCAGAGTTGTTGGGTCAATTCAGCCGTAAATTGGGTGCCTCGGTTGGATAGGATTTCTTTTGGAAATCCTACCCGGGAGAACACCTGTACTAGTGCATTCGCTACCGTATCCGCTTGTATGTTGGATAGGGCGACAGCCTCTGGGTACCTGGTAGCGTAGTCCACTACGGTAAGAATGTATCGCTTACCGGAGGGACTAGGGGTAGCCAGTGGTCCCACTAGGTCAATAGCAACCCGGCTGAAGGGTTCCTCTACAATGGGCATATTTACTAGCTGGGCTTTAGGGTGATCGCCTCGCCTTCCTACTCGTTGACACACATCGCAGGTGTTACAGTAAGTTCTAACGTCAGCGTGCACCCCTGGCCAAAAGAACGTGTGAGTAATGCGGTGTAGGGTACGGGTAACGGCTAGGTGGCCTGCTAAGGGGATGTCGTGGCCTATTTTGAGGATTTCTTGACGGTATTTGTGGGGCACTACCAGCTGTCGCCTACGCTGTCCCCTTTTCTCTGTCCAGCGGTATAGTTTCCCTTTTTCCCATAAGAATGTTTCGTTATCTGCCCCGCCCCCTCCGGTCTCTGCTCGTTCCCGGTACTTTTGTAAGGTCGGGTCAGTCTTAGACTCTGCCTCGAAAGCATCTGGGGTGTCCCAGGGTATGGGGCCTAACCTGTCAGGCAAGGTCGGGGTAGGTCTTACCTGTGTCTCCCGCACTGGTGAAAGCTCTCACTCCGTCCGGGCTTGGGCCCGTGTAGTCACTGGGTCCGCCTCGTTGTTGCATACTGGAGCATAGGCAGAAGTCATGGGGCCCAAATCGTTGCCCAGTAGTACTTCGGCAGGTAAATTATCCATTAGGCCCACGTTCACAGCCCCCTTTCCCACTCCCCAATCAAGATGCACTTTAGCTGTTGGAATTTTGTACACATCCCCCCCCGCCACTCTAACGGCCACAGTCTGTCCGGATCGCTTGTGCTCTGGCACCAAATGACTCTGTACCAGCGTGATAGTAGCCCCTGTGTCTCGCAATCCCTCGGTAGATCGCCCCTCGAGCCATACCCTCTGCCGATGGTGCTGGCGGTTATCTGAGGCAGCATATACAGGGTCTGCCTCGTGAAGCGGCCCCACATATCCCTCCATAGGGGCCTCTTGGTTAACACAGAGGGCCCGGGCTGGACGATAGGACCCAGAGGGGTAATTGTAATTCCTGGGTGTCTGGTGCGTATTAAGGGGGCAGCTAGCCATGAAATGCCCTGGTTGCTTGCATCGGTGGCAAGTCGGTCTGGGACGCTCAGAGCTGTTATTGGGTGGTCCTGAGTGTCGGATGGGCCCTGTGGGCACCAGGGCTCGGAATTCAGCACGAGGGGGTGCACGGTAAACCCCTCTGGGTTCGACCCGTGCTGGAGCTCGGTAGTTCATGGGTTCGTGAAGACGGGAGTCATAATGTTCATCGGCCAATTTGGCTGCTTCTTCTAAGGTAGAAGGCCGCCTGTCTCGCAGCCATTCCTTCCCTTGCTGTTCCATGCCATTATAAAAATGTTCTAAGAGAAACAATTGTAAAATTTCCTCCCCAGTCACCGCTTTACTTCCGCTCAGCCAGTGATTTGCCGCTCTCCGCATTCGGTGCGCCCATTCCATATGGGTATCGTTAGGCTTCTTTTCCGTGCCCCGAAACTGTCGGCGATACGTGTCCGGAGTTACAGCGTACCGTCGCAACAGTGTCTCCTTAACTAGCTCATACTGTGTCACTTCCTCAGCACCCAGAGTACGAAAGGCTTCCAGGGCTCGCCCGGATAGTTTCCCAGACAATATCGTGGGCCACTCTCTGTTGGGAATCTGGTGCAGGGCACATTGCCTTTCGAAGTCCGCCAAATATTCATCAATCCCTGTCTCGCTCTCTAGGAAGGGTCGAAATGCCGCATAGGGTATCTTGGGCCTCCCAGCATTTTCGACAGGGATGATTACCTGCGGGGCTTCAGCATTGCGGTGTGCGTTCGCTAGGTTGAGTTCGTGGGCTCGAGTCTCTCGTATATCCTCGTCCGCCTCCGCCATCAACTGCTGTACCAATTCCATGGAGGGGTTCGGCCCGTATAATGAGAGCCTTTCCCGAACAATCCTGGTTTTTTCGTCACTAATCGTGGTCGGTGTTTCCGCCATTGTGAAGCTCTGATCCAGTTCGGTCAATTCTGCGATCAGCTCTCTCCTCGGCCGGTTGCTGGCGTACCCCCCTCTGCTTTCAAGTAAATCCTTTAGGGTTGTACGCTTCAATTTTTCGTAAGCGCTCTCCATCCGTTCTGTACCTCTCCTAGGAAATCCAGGAAAATCCCGCCGCTGCCGCCAAATGTTACGGTTACCCTTAGTCTCGCTGAGAGATGGACCGCTTAGTAGCCTGGATCCCTATTGCTAAAGAGGGGAGAAGCTGCTTTCCATAGTATTCTATATGAGTCTCGCAAATATAGAATAATCTCCCTTAGCTGCAGTACAGCTAGGATACCCTTCTGCCCACAAAAACGAGTCAACGCTGCGATTGAGGGTCAAAACAAGAACTCAGGACTGGGATGCCCAGCCTGCTTTTTATTAAGGTTACATGCACACAGGGCACTCCCAGGGGGAGAGGGGGGGAAGCACAAAATCCCCCATCACACATTTAGATAGAGAGCACTGTCCTTTGACAGGCCACAATAGGATTACAGTACTTAAGATAACAAGTTTACAAGTTCATCTTATCAATTAGCAGTCTGGCTCCAGGGGTGATTAGACAATAGTTTCTAAAAGCTGAAAAAAAAGAGTTAACTCTTTATGAAATGAAACTTGTTACGGTTTTCTTGGAGCCCTTCTTAGGCGCTGGCTTGCTGGTTCAGGCATTGCTGCTGGGAAATAAGCTCTTCACAACAAAATAACTAATGCTTCTGTAACAATCACAATGTACATCTGTGCAAGAAAAGAACAAAATAACGCTAGTATTGCCGTCAATAAGAAAAACATATTAGGCATTGTAAAATGAACTATGCCAGGCATTACAAATATAAACAACATATGAAGTACTCTAACTTAAAGTTAACAGACATATATTTGCTATCTAAATATTGCCATTAATTAACAATATTTGTGGTTTCAAAAATAAATAAATACATTTGCATACCAAATGGTGATTTTCTTAATAAACTAAAACAAACGAGGAAGAAGGAAAGAAAAAAAAAAAAAAGAAGAAAAGTAAAAAGGAAGAAAGAAGAAACAGGCCCCTTCCCCATCTCCATCTCCATCCTCTCCTCACCCCCCTCCAACTTCCTATTAATCAGGGTATTCCCTATTTGCAATGGCCATTTCCATATAAATAGAGCCCCTAAATGGAGAGATTATTTGCTTCTGTATTTCTTCAGGAAAGCTAAGAATTATACTTTTCCATTTATAGAAAAATTGTTTAATTTGAGATTCGGAATTTACTGAGGTATCCATTTGTTCCAATATTAATTGATTTTTGAGCTTCTGTATGAATTCCTTCGAACTTGGAACTTTATTGGATTTCCACTATTTCAAAATTAGAAGTCTTCCCGTAATGAAATGGTGTTAAGCAATACACTGAGAATACAGAATGAATCAGTAAACAGTCAGTGCCGACGCATCATAGACCGACGGTATCCGGAAGGGGTGGAGCTCTGACACACCTGCTCCAGGTCGGCGTTCAGGTGAACGCATGAGGGAAAAACTACCCCTAAGCTCATAGCCACATAGCCCGCAGAAGTTTGTTGCTTTTCTGGGGTTGTTACTTCAGTGGCGATACGGAGTGTAATTACCTGCACTCGAGCTGGAAAAACCTACATGGCCGTCAATGGCCTGCGGCTATACCGCATCTTGCCTGATGTTCTAGGCACCGAAGTAAGACTGCTGGAGCCTTAGGGCAATAACCTGAGAGAGCGTACATTGTCTTTTTAAATAGCCGCGTCTGTGAAAACCGGCTATCCTTAGTGGTCCCCGCAGCTGGAAAACATACTGCAATTTCTGCAGAGGACGTACTCACTGAGTACATATTCCCTAGGTGGAGCAATTGGAGGACGGAGCCCCCGACGCCGGAGACAGCTGAGGTTCACGCCCCAGATCTATTACCTGGCTATAGGAACAAGACTGGGCTTACCGATATTAGCGAGGCTGTTCCGTGGAATTAAAAGAGCTGCCGACGCCTGGAGGCTTTGAGCACAGCATTATCGAGGCTTTTACTGTGGGAGGAGGGAGCTGCTGACGCCCGGAGGGATCCGAGCTTCACGCTCCAAACTCGCAGAAAACGCCCAGCTTCAGGAACATTATCGCTATACCTAGGTGCAGGAGCATCCAGTCACAGGTATTATCGGGGAGCTGCTTGGTCAAAACGGGCTTACAGTGTCATACCTGGGCAAAAGGCAGCCTGATGGAGTCATAATGGGACATGATAGCCCGGTGGAAATAACTTATTGATCCCTTGGAGCGCAAGTATTGACATTTTCTTCTTATCATTTATTTGGACATTTTTTTAGTTGCCTCTGGTGAATATCTTGGGGTATAAATGGTAAAGTTTGGCGAAGCCTTTAATATGGGCAGTATTCACGCTTAAAGAGGAGAACCTAATACTGCTAAATTAAGCAACACAAAGGCAAGGCTTTTGGCAGCATTGATGTATATGTAAATGTGTTGGACATTCATAGTGGACTAATTTTTTCCCAACAGATATTTGAGACCTGGTAGAAATTGTTCTTTTTTCTGTGGGGAGAAATTATGTTGCATATTAAGCTTTGTAACTTGTAGGGTGTTTAAAGGAGAATTGTTTTGTTGATTCTGGTTAATATAGCTAGATAAAGAGAGGGGAAACAGTGTCAACAAATAACATCATTTTTTTTTGCATAATACTGTCCTGTTTTGCTATCTAGAAGCCGATAGGTGGTTGGTAAAAAGTTTCTGTGGTTTTTTTTTTTTTTTTTTCCTTTTCATTTTCTTGGATTGTTACAACTCTGTTGCCTAGTTAACACTAATACATTGTTTCGGCATCTGTTTCAAATATTGTTCTAAATAGGAGGGAGCAGTTGTAGTTTTGAATCTCAGGCTTGGTCTCAGGCATTTAAAGGTGGTTAGCATTGATTCATCTGTTTAGTTATCAATTTTGTCTGTATATATTGCACACACCAGCACTTCACGGTAACAATATTTAAGTAATTTGAATGTAATTTTCATTCTCTGATACACCTTGTCACCCTTTTTTTTTTTTAGTTATTTAGAAGGATTGCACATTTTACACCTAGTCACTTAACACTCACTTTCACTCATTATATCTCAGTAATCTCACGATTACCTTACTATCACTTATTTATTTCTATTAGTATTTTTTTTCCTTTTTCCATTCAATGGAAAGGTTTGTCACACAAGGCAGACAAAGCTCACCAATAATGCCTTCCAAATCAAGAGAAAAGAAAGGTAATAAAATGCCAGAGGTCAGTCTTGAGACTACTAATGAATCCTTAAATGATCCCCAAATATTGATAGCCCAAATAAATCTGCTTTTTACACCTCAATTTGAGGCAATTAAAAAAGATCTTTCTAATATTTCTATAAATTTAGATATGCTTACTACTGAAGTAAAGCAATTTTCTGCAAGGCTAATAGAAACGGAAAATAGAATATCGGATGTGGAAGATTTAGTAAATAACCATGATAATATATTAGCCAAACAAGATTCCAAGATCAAAAATTTACAATCTCGCCTGGAGGATATGGAGGATCGCTCCAGGTGGAATAATTTAAGAGTAGTACGTCTCCCAGAGACAGCAGAGTTTGAAAATATGTTGAATTTTGCTTCTAATACTTTACCCCAGTTATTGGGATTTTCTCCAGCCAAATTACCCTTGCAGATAGAAAGAGCACACAGGGTAGGTCCAAGGAAATATAATGAAGATGGCTCTTTAAGAAATAGAGTGTGCTTATTCAAGGTCTTGAGGTTCCAAGATAAAGTTGAGTTGCTTAAGTTGTATAGGAAAATGGACACATTCACTATTGCCAGTAAAAGAGTTTTTATATTTCAAGATTTTTCAAATGAGACTTCCTCAAAGAGGAGAAATATGGCTCCATATTGCTCACAACTGATAGATAAAGGTATAAAAGCACACATGGTTTATCCAGCCAGAATTATTGTAGAAAAGGATGGTTCAAAGAAAAACTTAAACACTATAGCTGAAGCTAAGGATTTCATAGCTAATCTTGACTCTCTCCAGAACTAGAGGGAAACTCTAATAGCAGTAAAAATTAAGATAAAGATTTGTAAGGTTATATGGATTTTATTTTATGTCCCTGTATGTTTGTGTTCCCTTTTTTTTTTCCCTTCTCTCCCCCCCCCCCTCCCCCCCTGCGCTCTGGAGGATAGGATTCTAATTTTGGGTCTATGATTGAGTTTTGTAAATATTTTAAGATATTATCCTGGAATGTGGGGGGTATTTCCTCCCCGGCTAAACGTAAACTGATCATAAAAACGTTAGGTAAGTTGAAACCAAGTATTGCTTGCCTCCAAGAAACCCGCTTAAAAGATAGTGAAATGGTTAAGTTGAAATCAAAATGGGTGGGAGAAGTTATAGGAGCCCCCAGTGTAGGTAGAAAAAGTGGGGTGGCGATTCTGTTTAATAAAGATCTGACGTACAGTATCACGAGCATTGAGATAGATGTAGAGGCTAGATATATTATTGCACAAGTCCAAATAAATAACACAAAAGTAATACTATGTAATATATATGGGCCTAATGGATTTTCCCCCTCTTTTTGGGATAATATGAAAGTTAAATTATTTCCATATATCAAATATAATCTCATTGTAGCTGGGGATTTTAATATGTGTTTATATCCTGACCTAGAGAGATTTAACGTAGATCATTGTGTCCGATATAATAAACAGGCTAAATATTTTTAAAAATTTTGTACTCGTTTAAAATTAATCGATATTTGGAGGGCTAAGAATCCTGATAAAATTAAATTTACCTGTGAATCTAAGTCCTTCAAAACTTTTTCACGAATAGATTATATTCTTATTTCAGAATCCCTGTCTATTGTTAAATCTCAGGCGTCCATAAACGATATAATGATCTCCGATCATGCTATTTTATCGCTCCATTTTGATACATTGGGTAAACCCAAAGACAAAGTAAATACCTTCTACTTCCCTAGATATCTATATAATAATATCAGATTTAATAACTGGTTAAGACAGAAGTGGAAAGATTATTGTACACTGAATATAGCGCAGTATAATCCGATTGAAAATTTTTGGGAGGCCTCTAAGGCTGTCTTAAGAGGAGAGATTAGTGCTTATGTTTATGCTAGAAAGAAAAAAGTAAACGCGATTGAAAAGCAAATGATGAATTGTGTCAGGAATGCATATAGGAGATTTTTCAATAACCATAGTAATGAAAACTGGGGAAAATATATTAAGGCTCGGCAGGAAAGGGATTTATTATTAGAACAAAAAGCTCAAGAGGAGAACACTAGACTTAATATGCATTTTAGGGCTTTCCATGGATGTTCAGCCAAATATTTAGCAATGTTAGTAAGAAATAGAAAAAAAAAACCTATATACTTGCAGTCAAAGAGAGGGAGATAAGATTTACAGATAATGTAGATATTATGAGGGTTGTTTATGATTATTATCAGAATCTATACTCTGAGAAAAAAAGCGATTTAGCAAATCAGGAAGAATTTTGGGCTAAAATCCAAATCCCGAAAATAACTCAGGAAGATTTAATCTTACTAAACGCTCCTATATCACTGGAAGAAGTGACTGAGGCAATAAAAAAAGCGAAATTGAACAAAGCCGCAGGCCCAGATGGCTTCCCAGTAGAATATCTGAAAATTCTAATGGATGACATATCACCTATTTTACAAAAGCTTTATAATAATTACTTCATTTTAAATAAGCCCATTTCAAATTATTTTTCAGCAGCTAACATATCTTTAATATTTAAAAAAGGGAAAGATCCGGAAGACCCTGCCTCATATAGGCCTATATCAGTGTTAAACGCGGATTATAAAATATTAACTTCTATAATAGCTGGTAGGCTTGCGCATTGTCTCACTGACATCATCCACTCAGATCAAACCGGTTTTATGATAAATAGGAATTCCTCGAAAAATATTAGAAAACTTGTTACATATATGGATTACATATGGTCTATAAATGGAACAAGAAATCCTCAATTGACTCAGGATCTAGCAATCCTTACACTTGATGCCGAAAAGGCGTTTGATTCGATTAATTGGGAATATCTATTCAGTGCAGTATCACAATTTGGATTCCATAACCAATTTCTGTCTTTTATACGTAATCTTTATAAGAATCCTATTTCCTATTTGCTGGTGAATGGGTCTCTTTCGTCAAAAATTACAATGGGTAGAGGTACGAGACAGGGCTGCCCAATATCTCCATTACTGTTTAATTTAGCCGTAGAGCCGCTAGCAATATGGCTTAGGGATATAATATCAGGAATAAAGCTAGGAGCAACTAGGCTAAAAATATTGCTTTATGCTGATGATCTACTGATTTTTCTCCAGAATACTACCCATTCAATCCCATTAATAGTAGACACCTTACAGTTTTTTGCATCGTTTTCTGGGTATAATATAAATTGTAATAAGAGTGAAATTATGTGGTTACATAAAACTAATACCAGTTTGCAACAGATCCCGTTTAAAACCACAGAAACCCTTAATTACTTAGGCATTAAGCTCAGTCCCAATCCCAACAAATGGTATGTAGAAAATTTTGGTCCCTTGATTCAAAAAATTATTGTGGATTTAAAGTTATGGGTATCTCTTCCCCTTTCGATATCAGCCCGAGTAAATTTAATTAAAACTATTGTTTTCCCCAGATTTTTATATCTTCTCCAAAACCTTCCTCTTTTTATTAATAGTCAGGACCGACGGAGAATTAACTCTGCTTTTTCTAACTTTATCTGGAAAGACAAGAAACCAAGAATAGCGTTAAAAAAGATGACCCAACCCTATAGAATGGCAGGCCTTGCATTACCAGATATTCATATTTATAATATAGCCTTTTTAGCTAAAGTAGCAATTGAGTGGATGATAGATACGAATATGGTTTCATCGAATGATATTGAGAGTTTTTTTGTATATCCTTTTTCTCTGAAAGCAATCTTACATTGCCCTTTGAAAGTACTTCCAATGAATGTAGACTGCTTGATATCTTTTAAAAATATTATTATAGCCTGGTATAAATTGTGTAGTATACTGGAGATGGATCCATACTATTCAGATTATCTTCCTATTATGGGTAATCCAAGTTTCATACCCGGAATTAATCAAGATAACTTCAGAAAATGGTCAGATAAAGGACTGAAATATATTGGTCAATTATTAGCAAATGACTGGTGTGTGGTATCTTTTGAAACCCTCTTATTACAATTTGAATTACCCAGAACTAGCTTCTTTTCCTATCTACAAGTAAGACATTATATAGAGGATATGAGAAAGGATAGGAATCAATCTAAGGAATGGACAGATATTTATATATATATATATCAATATACAGCAGGCTTTACATCTATCTCTCTGCTATATGATATTTTACTTGCTAAACAAAGCCTTATCTCTTTGAATAAAATCTACGATAAATGGAAACTTAATTTTCCCAACTTAGAGTTATCAAGAATGAATGCAAGCTTTCTAACTACAAGGAAGTTAGCCATACCTATGAGCTGGAAAGAATCCCATTATAAACTTATCAATAACTTTTATATAACCCCAGCCCATTTAGCGAAAATGTATCCATTACAAATGGCTAGCTGCCCACGCTGTAATTTTGTCAAGGCAGATATTTGTCATATGTTTTATCTCTGTCCTAAAATGATGCAGGTGTGGCAGAAGGTAGTCTTCTGGATAAATAAACTTTACAACTCAAATATATATATAGACATGGAAACAGTTATGTTTTTAAAAAGATATACAAATGAGCTAGGAATACAAGTTAAAATATTAAATACGCTTATATTACTGGTAAGACATTTGATTGTAAAAAATTGGAAATCTACAGCTGCACCCTCATTGGCCAGGATAATTAAGGAAATACAAAATCATATTGTGTTTGAATCATTTCATATGAAGAGTGTTAAGGAACATAAAATAAAGAGATTTATATCCGGCTGGTTACCTATAATTAAAACGTATACATTGCAGATTCAGAAACGAATACTGTATCCTTTTTTAAGCTCGGAGACATTTGCAGAGCTAGCTATATTAGATATATTTCCAGTAAATTGGTACTCTTCAGCTAGAGAAATTTAATATCCTAATTGAGGAAGTAGTAGGGAGAAAGGGATTTTGAAATATTAAGGTCACCTGTATATTTTGGAGACTCTAGGGTAAAGGAGTTATAATTTATGTCAAGATGGGAGAGGCCCCGATGTGGGGGAGAAGGGGAGGGTTCTTTTTTTTTTTTCTTTTTTTTTTTTTCTCTCTTTGTTGTTTTGTGGTGTTTTGTTTTGCTTTTTGTTTTCTCTCTCATACAGAAATTGTTTTATACAAATATAAACACGAGAAGCACATATCGATAGAAAGACAGATAAATAAGGGGAGACAAAGTTGAAAACAGAATTATGTTCAAATTTTTTTTCTTTTTTTCTGTTTGTATATATATTTATCTCGTTCTAATTGGAAACAAAAGGTGACGCAAGTCTAAAGATGACCATGTCTCTGAAATATGATTGTATTATCTTAAATGTGCTTCAACCAATAAAGAATATATTTAAAAAAAAAAGAAGTCTTCCCGTAATGATTATCAAGTTTAATTGACGGGTATTTTTAAGCAGGGATTCTTCTTGGTCAATGAAGAAGAAAACCTGCTTATCTTTTAAATATATATTACTTTGATTAAATTTTTTTTTATTTTAGTGCAATTCCAAAAACAATGCTCTAGATTTGCATTTATGGTTTTACATTTATGACAGTGTGCCAGTGTTTTATCCCATCTGGCTTTCACCAGGGGTGTAATATAAATTCTATTTATAACTTTCGTATGGGATTCCCTCCATGAGGAGGAAATTGTTGTTCTGTCCATAAGATTAAAGCTTTCCTGTATTCTTTCTGGTGTAATCTGCCAGGTATCTGCTAATCTTTGCAGATTATTATGGCCATAGGAAGCAATAATTATTTTATATATAGTTGAAATGCTGTATCTACCTGCCTTAAAAAGAGTTACCACAGGTTCTAATTTATTCCATGCCTCTGCCTCTGTATTATTCTGTGAGATTCCTTGTATATAGTGCCTTATTTGTAGGAAGGCAAAGAATTCTCTATTTGTTACATCAAATTCCTGCTTAATTTTTATAAAGGTTTTACACTCCCTTGACTCTTTATCTATTACTTGTGTAACCATCTTAATTCCTTTCAGCACCCATTTTATTTTTTAAATCTTAGATTCTAGGCCTGGGATAAAGTTAGGGTTTCCCTGAATAGGGAGATATTTAGAATAAGACACATTCATGTCTGTCTGAGTATTTTTTGCCATGCCATAATTATCGACTGAATAATAGGGTACCGTCTAATTTTATACGAGCATTTGTCCACAGGAGTGTGAAGAAGTGCACATAAAGAAAATGGATATACTAAGATTTCTTCTAGTGGTAGTACTGCGTAATTGTCTGCTCCCGTTAACCAGTCTATGGCTACCTTCCCAAGACAGACTAGATTATAAACCTCTATGTTCGATAACGCAAGTCCTCCTTCCCTTCTAAATAATGTAAGTTTCTTATATGATATTGCCCTTCTTTTCTTACCCCAAAAAAATTGTGTACATGCTTGTTTAAATGCATTGAGCTCCTGCTTTTTTATAAGAATTGGTAAATTTTGCATTAAATAGAGCAATTTAGGAAATAACATTTTTATTAAATTAATTTTGCAGGTTAAAGTACGCTTACATTTTGCCCACTTTTCCATGTCATGTTTTATTTTAAGGAAAATTGGAGGGCCCAGAAGCAGAACTTTTTTTCACTTTCTGCGATGAGTTTTTTTTAGCTAAAAATTTTCTGCAGGTCATTTTGATCAACACTAGAACAGTAAAAATAAAACCAGGGTTGTGATATACATTTTAAATGTTAACAGACCAAAAATGTATATCACAACCCTGGTTTTGTTTTTACTGTTCTAGTTGTTGAGGAACCACTGCTTTTCTATAGTAGGCAAAAGTAGACTTTCATGTTCATCAATAAAATAATACTACTAATTATTTTATTTATTTTTTTAGAGATTGCAGTAATGCCAAAAGAACCTGAAATGTACTGGCCCTTGGAATGTATTCTTTACACACACACAGCCAGTGAACTTAAAAAATAAATTAAAACTTTTTTTTTTTTAAAGCAGCAAGATACATAGAGATGCAAATGTAGATCATTTTATTAACACTGAGGGTGTGAGGACAGGAATGAAACAGAGGAGGAGTTTTGACTGGAGAAATACTGGAGAATTGAATTGTGGTCCCAGGGCGGCTTTAGCTAGGGACATGGAAGGACTGGTCACTGGAGTAAATTAACTTGGCGTTTTCCTCTTCAGGGCAGGGTAGACCAATTTTATTTTATACAGAATGAGAAGCGTCACAAAACAAGGTTCTGTTTCGGCTAGGGTTCCGGAAGCTGTACTACTGCCCACTCCTACAAAGCTCCCCCAGCTACCTCCCACTTACAATGATAATAAATACCCTGCTCCTACCTGGTAGTACGGTACATGACAAGCTCAAGCTGTCACAAATACTGTGTTGTGACAGCTTGAGCTGGGTGTAATTTTGGAGGAGTTGGGAGGTATCCTGGGTGGAGTTTAGGACAAGTGGGAGGTAGCCTGGGTGGGATAGAGAGATGTGTGTGGGCAGAGTTCCAGGAATTGCAGATTCCCATTTTTGATAATCACCAAAATAGACACAACACCGGTCCCTCCCTCTCTACTGAAGTCCGCGCCCAGGCTGTAAACATTTGTTGTGAATGTGTGCGCAGCGCTAGCTTCTTTTCATGTTCAGGTGTTGTGTCTAATTTGGTGACTATCAAATCGCTCTCTCAGGCAGCAAATTATTCAAAGCACTGCTTAAAACTGAGCCAGTGTTCTGTGAAGGGACCGAACTTTGTAAAAGAGCGAACCATGTCACTTCCTGTGACGTTTCATCAGCTGTTGCACACACATTTCAGCTAATGCGCATGCGTGTCAGCGTCATCACATACCTGGCCGCATACGTCACTGCTGAAATATTTAGCCCTGTAAAATTTACAAGCCCTTTCTATAGCGCATGCGTAGGACTTTCTATCCCAAATGGCGCGCTCATGAAAAGCCTGTTTATTAGCCGACTCGGCAATATTCTGAACTCCGCCCCCACTGCAACTACTCGTACTGCTGTAAAGCATTGTGCATGTCATTATATTTCATTATAGCCTACAATTCATTGTGCTGCTCCTTGTTAATAAAAACAGCATTTACTGCTGAAAAAACACGTTTAAAGAAACAGGTTGTTATATTTCTTTACAGCTCAAATTCATTGTGCTCCATGTTAATAGACAAAACATTTACTGATGCAAACAAATGAAACAGGTTGTTATATCATCCAATAAAAATTCATCAAAATAATGTAAGTGATTCTTTCATATTTCTTTCTCTGAATATCCTTTGTTGAAAAATAAAATTCTCTGGATATCCTTTGTTGAAAATAATTGATTTCAATACTACAGTACACAAAGAAACAGGTTTTAATATTTATCCAATAAAGATTAATCAAATAATGTTAATTCTTCTTTGAGATTTCTTTTGTTCTCTGCATATCCTTTTTTGAAATATGTCATTCTCTGCATATCCTTTGTTGACAATATTTTATTTAAAATACTCCAGTTCACGAACAAACAGTTTGCAATATTTATCCAATAAAGATTAATCAAATATTGTTAATGCTTTTTTCATATTTCTTTTATTCTCTGGATATCCTTTGTTGAAAAATGTCATTCTCTGCATATCCTTTGTTGAAATTACTTTATTTCAATACTCCAGTATTGGATGAATATTACAAGCTGTTTATTCAAGTACTGGAGTATTGAAATAAAGTATTTTCAACAAAGGATATGCAGAGTGACATTTTTCAACAAAGGATATCCAGAGAATAAAAGAAATATGAAAAAAGCATTAACAATACTTGATTAATCTTTATTGGATAAATATTGCAAACTGTTTGTTCGTGAACTGGAGTATTTTAAATAAAATATTGTCAACAAAGGATATGCAGAGAATGACATATTTCAAAAAAGGATATGCAGAGAACAAAAGAAATCTCAAAGAAGAATTAACATTATTTGATTAATCTTTATTGGATAAATATTAAAACCTGTTTCTTTGTGTACTGTAGTATTGAAATCAATTATTTTCAACAAAGGTGTTACGGTTACCCTTAGTCTCGCTGAGAGATGGACCGCTTAGTAGCCTGGATCCCTATTGCTAAAGAGGGGAGAAGCTGCTTTCCATAGTATTCTATATGAGTCTCGCAAATATAGAATAATCTCCCTTAGCTGTAGTACAGCTAGGATACCCTTCTGCCCACAAAAACGAGTCAACGCTGCGATTGAGGGACAACCAAGAACTGAGGACTGGGATGCCCAGCCTGCTTTTTATTTAGGTTACATGCACACAGGGCACTCCCAGGGGGGGAAGCATAAAATCCCCCATCACACATTTAGACAAAGCCCTTGGACAGGCCACCGCAGATAACAAGTACACACAAGAAAACAATTGAGTCCTTCTTATCACCTAGCAGTGAATGCTTATCACAAACTTAATTACAGTACACAATATGCTAGGAAACCTGCCTCAGAAAATAGTTTTCTCAAAACTGAACAGAGTTAACCCTTTATGAAATGATACTTGTTACGGTTTTCTTGGAGCCCTTCTTAGGCGCTGGCTTGCTGGTTCAGGCATTGCTGCTGGGAAATAAGCTCTTCACAACAAAATAACTAATGCTTCTGTAACAGTGCTCCCTTTCTGTGGAACACTCTGGCAGACACGGTCTGACCCCTTTTCGGGGCAGACTAAGGCTGTCCAGACCGCTGGTTATGCGGGGCTGAGGTCTGTTTGTCTGGACAACCCGTCGGCGTTGCCATTCTGTTTCCCAGGTCTGTAAGTAATGGTGAAATTGAAGGGTTGCAACGATAAGCTCCAACGTAATAGCCTGCCGTTATCTCCAGAGACCCGGTTCAGCCACACCAACGGGTTATGGTCGGTGACCAGAGTGAACTCCTGACCATATAAATAGGGAGTCAATTTCTTTAATGCCCACACCAAAGCCAAACACTCCTTTTCGACCGCTGCATAGCTGACTTCGCGGGGCAGGAGCTTCCGGCTGATGTAGGCAACTGGATGCTCCCCTCCATCTTCGCCTACTTGGCTGAGGACAGCTCCCAGCCCGAACATGGAAGCGTCTGTATGGACGATAAAACGTTTGTTAAGGGCTGGGGCCGCCAAGACAGGAGCGTTAATTAGAGCATTTTTGAGAGCCTGGAAAGCCGTTTCACAGTGGGGAGACCACAGGACCTGTCGAGGTAAGTTCTTCTTGGTCAAGTCAGTCAGGGGTTTGGCAAGTGTGCTGTAGTCTGGTACGAACCGTCTATAGTACCCTGCCGTGCCCAGGAAGGCTAGGACCTGAGTCTTAGTGATGGGGGTGGGCCAATTGGCGACAGCTTCTATTTTGGCCGGCTCTGGTCGCTGCTTTCCACACCCCACCCGGTGACCCAGGTACTGTACCTCGGCCATCCCAAAGTGGCATTTTTCTGGCTTCAGAGTCAGGCCAGCAGCCCGGATCTGATCCAGAACCATTCCCACATGAGCTAAGTGGTCCTCCCAGGACTCACTGTGGATCGCTATGTCGTCCAGGTAGGCGCAAGCAAAACTCTGGAAGCCATCCAGGAGCCTATCCACCAAGCGCTGGAATGTAGCTGGGGCATTCTTCATCCCAAACGGCATTACCCTAAACTGATATAAGCCGAATGGGGTGACGAATGCCGACTTGGGGATAGCCTCCGGGGCCAGGGGAATCTGCCAGTAACCTTTGCAGAGGTCAATAGTGGTCAGGTAATTTCCCCTGGCTATACGATCGAGTAGCTCGTCTACCCTGGGCATAGGGTAAGCGTCCGTCACGGTATTTTCATTGAGCCTCCGATAGTCTACACAGAACCGGGTGGTCCCATCTTTCTTGGGCACCAAGACAACTGGGGAGGCCCATGGACTATCGGAGGGCTCAATTACCCTGAGCTGGAGCATCTCATCGATCTCCTTCTTCATTCCTGTCCTAACTGCTTCGGGGATTCGGTACGGAGCCTGGCGCAAGGGAGCTTGTCCCGGAGTATCTACCTGGTGGGTGGTTAAAGTAGTGTACCCTGGCTTCGGGGAGAAGGTGAGGTGTTTGGACTGGAGGAGTTGGTTGAGCTGCTCCCTTTCAGTGGGGCTAAGTCGGTCCCCTATCTGAACCTGCGCCACTATACCTGTGGGGAGACTCTTTTCTAATAGGTCTGGAATGGGTAAACTGTCGGGGTCTTCCTGAGGGGAACAACATACGGCCGTCACGTTCTCTGGTCGCTCAAAATATTCCTTGAGCATGTTTACATGGAATGTCTTTCTAAGATTGTTGTCATGGCAGCTAGCTATCACATAAGTGGTGTCTCCCCTTTTCTCTACGATCTGGTAGGGACCCTGCCAGGACGCCTGCAATTTGTCTGTCTTCACCGGCTTAAGTACTAACACCTTTTGTCCTATGGTGAAGATTCTCTTTCGGGCCCCCCGATCGTACCATACTTTCTGTCTTCTCTGGGCCAACTGGAGATTAGCCCGCACGGATTTGGCTAATTGCTCCATTCGGTCCCTGAGTTCCAGCACGTATGGCACAATGGGGACACCGTCAGCCTCCATCTCTCCCTCCCAGTGCTCCCGGATCAGGTTTAGGGGTCCCCGTACCTTTCTTCCGTAGAGCAACTCGAAGGGAGAGAACCCTGTCGTTTCCTGGGGCACCTCCCGATAAGCAAATAGGAGGTGTGGCAGGAAGCGTTCCCAGTCTCGGTATTCCTGAGTGAACGTCTTGAGCATTTGCTTGAGGGTCCCATTGAACCTCTCACACAGCCCGTTCGTCTGGGGGTGGTATGGGGAGCTCAGGAGGGACTTAATTTTGCAAACCTGCCAGAGTTGTTGGGTTAATTCAGCCGTAAATTGGGTGCCTCTGTCGGATAGGATTTCTTTTGGAAATCCTACCCGGGAGAACACCTGTACTAGTGCATTCGCTACCGTATCCGCTTGTATGTTGGATAGGGCGACAGCCTCTGGGTACCTGGTAGCGTAGTCCACTACGGTAAGAATGTAGCGCTTACCGGAGGGACTAGGGGTAGCCAGTGGTCCCACTAGGTCAATAGCAACCCGGCTGAAGGGTTCCTCTACAATGGGCATATTTACTAGCTGGGCTTTAGGGTGATCGCCTCGCCTTCCTACTCGTTGACACACATCGCAGGTGTTACAGTAAGTTCTAACGTCAGCGTGCACCCCTGGCCAAAAGAACGTGTGAGTAATGCGGTGTAGGGTACGGGTAACGGCTAGGTGGCCTGCTAAGGGGATGTCGTGGCCTATTTTGAGGATTTCTTGACGGTATTTGTGGGGCACTACCAGCTGTCGCCTACGCTGTCCCCTTTTCTCTGTCCAGCGGTATAGTTTCCCTTTTTCCCATAAGAATGTTTCGTTATCTGCCCCGCCCCCTCCGGTCTCTGCTCGTTCCCGGTACTTTTGTAAGGTCGGGTCAATCTTAGACTCTGCCTCGAAAGCATCTGGGGTGTCCCAGGGTATGGGGCCTAACCTGTCAGGCAAGGTCGGGGTAGGTCTTACCTGTGTCTCCCTCACTGGTGAGAGCTCTCGCTCTGTCCGGGCTTGGGCCCGTGTAGTCACTGGGTCCGCCTCGTTGTTGCATACTGGAGCATAGGCAGAAGTCATGGGGCCCAAATCGTTGCCCAGTAGTACTTCGGCAGGTAAATTATCCATTAGGCCCACGTTCACAGCCCCCTTTCCCGCTCCCCAATCAAGATGCACTTTAGCTGTTGGAATTTTGTACACATCCCCCCCCGCCACTCTAACGGCCACAGTCTGTCCGGATCGCTTGTGCTCTGGCACCAAATGACTCTGTACCAGCGTGATAGTAGCCCCTGTGTCTCGCAATCCCTCGGTAGATCGCCCCTCGAGCCATACCCTCTGCCGATGGTGCTGGCGGTTATCTGAGGCAGCATATACAGGGTCTGCCTCGTGAAGCGGCCCCACATATCCCTCCATAGGGGCCTCTTGGTTAACACAGAGGGCCCGGGCCGGACGATAGGACCCAGAGGGGTAATTGTAATTCCTGGGTGTCTGGTGCGTATTAAGGGGGCAGCTAGCCATGAAATGCCCTGGTTGCTTGCATCGGTGGCAAGTCGGTCTGTGACGCTCAGAGCTGTTATTGGGTGGCCCTGAGTATCGGACGGGCCCTGTGGGCACCGGGGCTCGGAATTCAGCACGAGGGGGTGCACGGTAAACCTCTCTGGGTTCGACCCGTGCTGGAGCTCGGTAGTTCATGGGTTCGTGAAGACGGGAGTCATAATGTTCATCAGCCAATTTGGCTGCTTCTTCTAAGGTAGAAGGCCGCCTGTCTCGCAGCCATTCCTTCCCTTGCTGTTCCATGCCATTATAAAAATGTTCTAAGAGAAACAATTGTAAAATTTCCTCCCCAGTCACCGCTTTACTTCCGCTCAGCCAGTGATTTGCCGCTCTCCGCATTCGGTGCGCCCATTCCATATGGGTATCGTTAGGCTTCTTTTCCGTGCCCCGAAACTGTCGGCGATACGTGTCCGGAGTTACAGCGTACCGTCGCAACAGTGTCTCCTTAACTAGCTCATACTGTGTCACTTCCTTAGCACCCAGAGTACGAAAGGCTTCCAGGGCTCGCCCGGATAGTTTCCCAGACAATATCGTGGGCCACTCTCTGTTGGGAATCTGGTGCAGGGCACATTGCCTTTCGAAGTCCGCCAAATATTCATCAATCCCTGTCTCGCTCTCTAGAAAGGGTCGAAATGCCGTATAGGGTATCTTGGGCCTCCCAGCATTTTCGACAGGGATGATTACCTGCGGGGCTACAGCATTGCGGTGTGCGTTCGCTAGGTTGAGTTCGTGGGCTCGAGTCTCTCGTATATCCTCGTCCGCCTCCGCCATCAACTGCTGTACCAATTCCATGGAGGGGTTCGGCCCGTATAATGAGAGCCTTTCCCGAACAATCCTGGTTTTTTCGTCACTAATCGTGGTCGGTGTTTCCGCCATTGTGAAGCTCTGATCCAGTTCGTTCAATTCTGCGATCAGCTCTCTCCTCGGCCGGTTGCTGGCGTACCCCCCTCTGCTTTCAAGTAAATCCTTTAGGGTTGTACGCTTCAATTTTTCGTAAGCGCTCTCCATCCGTTCTGTACCTCTCCTAGGAAATCCAGGAAAATCCCGCCGCTGCCGCCAAATGTTACGGTTACCCTTAGTCTCGCTGAGAGATGGACCGCTTAGTAGCCTGGATCCCTATTGCTAAAGAGGGGAGAAGCTGCTTTCCATAGTATTCTATATGAGTCTCGCAAATATAGAATAATCTCCCTTAGCTGTAGTACAGCTAGGATACCCTTCTGCCCACAAAAACGAGTCAACGCTGCGATTGAGGGACAACCAAGAACTGAGGACTGGGATGCCCAGCCTGCTTTTTATTTAGGTTACATGCACACAGGGCACTCCCAGGGGGGGAAGCATAAAATCCCCCATCACACATTTAGACAAAGCCCTTGGACAGGCCACCGCAGATAACAAGTACACACAAGAAAACAATTGAGTCCTTCTTATCACCTAGCAGTGAATGCTTATCACAAACTTAATTACAGTACACAATATGCTAGGAAACCTGCCTCAGAAAATAGTTTTCTCAAAACTGAACAGAGTTAACCCTTTATGAAATGATACTTGTTACGGTTTTCTTGGAGCCCTTCTTAGGCGCTGGCTTGCTGGTTCAGGCATTGCTGCTGGGAAATAAGCTCTTCACAACAAAATAACTAATGCTTCTGTAACAAAAGGATATCCAGAGAATTTTATTTTTCAACAAAGGATATTCAGAGAAAGAAATATGAAAGAATCACTTACATTATTTTGATGAATTTTTATTGGATGATATAACAACCTGTTTCATTTGTTTGCATCAGTAAATGTTTTGTCTATTAACATGGAGCACAATGAATTTGAGCTGTAAAGAAATATAACAACCTGTTTCTTTAAACGTGTTTTTTCAGCAGTAAATGCTGTTTTTATTAACAAGGAGCAGCACAATGAATTGTAGGCTATAATGAAATATAATGACATGCACGATGCTTTACAGCAGTACGAGTAGTTGCGGTGGGGGCGGAGTTCAGAATTTTGCCGAGTCGGCTAATAAACAGGCTTTTCATGAGCGCGCCATTTGGGATAGAAAATCCTACGCATGCGCTATAGAAAGGGCTTGTAAATTTCACAGGGCTAAATATTTCAGCAGTGACGTATGCGGCCAGGTATGCGATGACGCTGGCACGCATGCGCATTAGATGAAATATGTGTGCAACAGCTGATGAAACAGAACACCGGTCCCCCCCTCTCTACTTTAGCCCGCGCCCAGGCTGGAAACATGTGTTGTGAATGTGTGCACAGCGCTAGCTTGTTTTCATGTTTAGGAGGCCCTTGATGTGTGAGTGTAATAAGGCTGATTATTTTACCATTATCGTGTATTGTTAGTTCTTGTGGGAACGATACTGAAATGTAGTGCATTTCATTGCTTGTCTTCTGAGTTCACCTCAAGAACATGTTCATTGTGGATATTAATTTCCATAACCTTAACCATTTGGCTGCCGATGTTGTGTCTAATGGTTAAGGTTATGGAAATTAATATCCACAATGAACATGTTCTTCAGGTGAACTCAGAAGACAAGCAATGAAATGCACTACATTTCAGTATCGTTCCCACAAGAACTAACAATACACGATAATGGTAAAATAATCAGCCTTATTACACTCACACATCAAGGGCCTCCTAAACATGAAAACAAGCTAGCGCTGTGCACACATTCACAACACATATTTCCAGCCTGGGCGCGGGCTTCAGTAGAGAGGGGGGGGACCGGCTCAGTTTTAATAGCTTTGAATGATTTCACTAAAGTAGACAGTGACACAACACCTAAACATGAAAACAAGCTAGCGCTGTGCACACATTCATAACACGTTTCCAGCCTGGGCGCGGGCTAAAGTAGAGAGGCGGGGGACCGGCTAAGTTTTAAGCAGTGCTTTGAATAATTTGCTGCCTGAGAGAGCGACTTTACCCCTTCTGCTTACCCATTGCCCTAATAAATGTAAAAAGAAAAACATGTCCTGGGGGATATGAATTGCGCATCCCTGGCTGCACTTACCTCTCAGTCAAAGGAACAGAAGCCGTTCTGGCGGCTAAAACTAACAAATTAAGATATAGCAGCATCTAAAAAAAGTATCAATTTAAAGTATCAATTTCATCAGCATCAGCCATTAGCCATTAATTTTAAAGTAAAAATGTGCCGGTTGCACTGCAGAAAAATAAAAAAAATCCTGTTGAAGAAAATTCTGTGCTTAACATAACTGGCAATTCTTTCTGCAGGCAGTCTCCACTTTCTGTGATATTATCGCAGATCGCACTATGTTCTGCCTTGGGGTTGGAGGGTAGTTAAAATCTTACAATTTTTTAAAATTAATCGATAATTTAATGCCCAAATATTTTGCATCTTTGAAAGGGAGGGATTGCAATGAATTCTTATTTTTACTTAACCAATAAATTTCTGATTTTAAGGAATTGACTTTGTAACCTGCAAAGGTCCCAAAGTCTTGTAATATTTGAGTTAAGACTGGTATATTCTTTTTTGTGTTAGATACTAATACTAATAGGTCATCAGCATATAGCAGTGTTGTTATTCTCCTTTTGCCCAACCTGATCCCAGCCAGTTCTTTCCTTAACTGTATAGCAAGGGGTTCCAATGCCAAGTTAAACAAATAGGGGGACAATGGGCAACCCTATCTTGATCCCTTATGTAAGGGAAAATAATCTGAAAGAGTGTCATTCACAATGACAGCCGCCGTAGATGAGTTATATATTGAACAAGTGAATTACAGAAAAGGACCCTCGACTCCATACTTTCTTAGTGCTGTAAACAAATGATCCCATATGGAGTCGAAGGCCTTTTCTGCATCAATTGAGACTATTGTATTCCTTATCTGATTGGTTTTGAAAAAAATTAAGTATTAACTGGAGTTTACGTAAGTTATGCAAAGAGTTTCTGCCTGGCATAAAGCCTACTTGATCTTTATGAATTAATGAGTCGACAAGGGATTTAAATCTATAAGCAATTATGGACATCAGTATTTTATAGTCGCTATTTAATAGCGAAATCGGTCTGTAAGAGCTGATCTCTTCTGGATTTTTATTTTTTTAAGGATTAAAGCTATAAGAGATGCAGCAAAATACTTTGACCATGGAATATTCTCAATAAAGTATTGATTAAATAAGGATGCTAACAGGGGTGCAATATCTTCAGAAAGGATCTTATACAACTACGCAGGAAGTTGATCTGGCCCTGCGGCCTTGTTTGCTGTCAATTTTTTTATTGCATTTGTTACCTCTAACACTGTAATATGCAAAATCAGTTCATCTAATCTAGACCTTTCTAACCTTGGGACCTGTATTATTCCCCATAAGTCATTTTTGATTTGCATTTTTACTGCAGTCTCTGCATATACTTCCTGAAAATACAAAAATATATCATTTTGAATTTCTTTAATATTGGTAATTCGGCCTGATAGGGTCTTAATGGGTCCAATTGTATCCCTCCTTTTTTTAATTTGGTTAGATTTGCTAGGAATTTCATCTTGTGCTACCTTTTGCGCTAAGAATATTTCTCTTTTCTTTTTAACTTTTTGGTAGGCTGTCCATAATACCCTTGAGGGGTCACTAATGTAAGAATTATATATATTATGCAACTGAGAAGCAAGTTCAATATCTCTAGACATGTATTTACGCTTTTGAACTACCAAGTATGCTTTGATTTTACCCCTTATCACAGCTTTAAAAGTCTCCCATAAAATTTCTAATTTGACCTCTGGTGTTGAATTGGTCTGAATAAAGTCTAACCATTTTATTCTTAGCCATGCCTTAAATTGGGTATTTGTGGTGAGATATCTGGGGAAGAAAAACCTATTAAAATTGCTTTCTTGTAAACTATTTATTTTAAGATTCAAAGTAATAATAGCGTGGTCTGATATAATTATTTCTTGTATTTCAGACTTCATCTCTAACCTTAACATTTTTCACTTACTAAAAAATAATCTATCCTAGACATTGTACGATGTGAGTGAGACTCACATGAAAATTTCCTCGTATCTGGGGTTTGCACCCGCCAAATGTCTTTAAGATATAATGAATTACAAAAATTCTTAAGTAATTTAACTTCCTGTTTACTGTTTCCATTTAATGAGGGTTTTAATCTATCTAATGTAGGATACCTGGCTAGATTAAAATCACCTGCAATAATCAAGTTATCTGAAAAACTGGATATCAATTTGTACTGTAGATTTGCCCAAAAGACTTTGTCTATTTTATTAGGGCCATATACATTACACAGTGTGAGCTTTGCTCCTGCTATTTCAAGTTGAACAATAAGATACCTTTCTTCTGGGTCTAAATACTTTCTTAAAGTTTTATATTGAAGTTTTTTGTGAAACAGGAGTGCAACTCCCTTTTTCCTGCTTACACAAGGAGTACCAACCACTTCTCCCACCCAATCATACTTAAGTTTACTTAATTCAGTCTCATTCAGGTGCGTTTCTTGTAGAAAAGCAATGTCAGTTTTGTGTCTTTTTAACTGTGCCAGGATTTTTTTGCGTTTTTGCGGTGATGTAATACCCCCAACATTCCAGGAGGCAAAATTAACCATGTGAACCATTTAAAAATATCAAAGGTTCATGGCACAGCAGACATACATGACCTAATGCTGCAACAATGGGAGCAGCGCAACACTGACCACTGACATCAGACAACGCAGAAACACTACACCTCAGGGTAAAAGACGTGACCACTGACATAACATACCTACCTACTGGCTAAGTAGGGATAAGACACAAAGACGCGAAGAACGCAATGACAGACCTGGGAAGTGAGGGACTACAAATCGTGCAGAATCAATCACCTGTAAAAATCCTTTCATGGGTGAGCCTATGACCCTTTTCCTTTTATTGGTGTTACACAGAGGTCACACATGGTTTCATCTTTTACATGAAACTTTATATTTGTTTGGTTACAAGCTAGTATTTTTACCATGTATCATTGATTATGTTTGTTTGGCCGTAGGGCCTATATGGACTCAGACTCTATAATGGAACTGTGAAACTTAGCAGTATCTATAACAATGGCACAAGTTGCCAAGGACAATAATGAGAAATTGGAGAAAAAAAAGTAAAGACTGGAAAACATATATGTGAAATTTATATGTTGTATACAAAGCTTGAGTTTTTCAATAAAATATATTTAAAAAAAAAAAAATATCAAAGGTTCAAGCCACCTTACCAAATATGTCAAAGTTCTAGGTATTAATGTCAGTGAAGAGAAGCAGGAGGAAGTGGGAGAGAGGAGGAAGAGGAGGAGGGGGAGGGAGAAAAAACCCCCCCAAAAAACAAACAAACCCTGTCCCTTCAAAATAAAAGAAATATTGAACAGCATCAAAATCTTTAGCCAAAGCCCATTCCATAGGCAGCTTATTCTCCTAATCCATGTATACATGTCTGTAGTAATTTAAAACAACAGTTTTGTAAATCATCATTTCAAAGTGGGATGGTTTTCACCTTTGCAAATTCCCTGACTTCCTCAGAAGTATTAAGAATCTTATTTTCACCATCTGTTAATATCTTAATTTTTGCGGGGTAAATAACCGTGGCTTTTATGCCTGCCTGTATTAGCTTTGTACATAAGGGAGTCATTTCTCTTCGTTTTTGAGATGTCTCGGCTGAGAAGTCTTGAAACATTAACACAGATTTGCCTTCCATTATTAATGGGGCCTTCTGTCTATAATATTGCATAAGCTTAACCTTGTCCTGAAAATTGAGGAACCTGGCTATAATCGGACTAGTCTTGATTGTTCCATCTGGTAGTGTTTTTAAAGGACCCAGTCGGTATGCCCTCTCAACTGCTAATGGTAGTACAGATATGAAACATTAATCTGCATGGGATAATAATCCAATGTAGATACAATTGTGCGAGAACCACATATATCTATGTATGTGATGTTGAGCGGATGGCTGAAGAAGGAAATTGATAGACATGTGCGATTCGTTTCGGATTTATTCGGAAAATTCGGTAAATTCGGAGATTCGGAACGATTCGAATTTCCGAATTAAAATACTTCCGAATCTACCGAATTAATCCGAAATAGCTGCCGTATCGCCGAATAAATCCGAATTAGCTCGGTAAAATTCGGCATTCTCCCATAGGAAACAATGTGGCAGTTTCGGCTAAAAAAAAAACTAACACCGCAGCCCCATTGTTTCCTATGGGGAAATACTAAGTCTGCACCTAACACCCTAACATGTACCCCGAGTCTTTGAACACCCCTAATCTAACACTTATTAACCCCTAACCTGCCGCCCCCGCTATCGCCGACACCTGCATTATCTTATTAACCCCTAATCTGCCGCTCCGGACACCGCCGCCACCTACGTTATCCCTATGTACCCCTAATCTTCTGCCCCTAACACCACCAACCCCTATATTATATTTATTAACCCCTAATCTGCCCCCCCAACGTCGCCGCAACCTAACTACAATTATTAACCCCTAATCTGCCGACCGGATATCGCCGCCACTATAATAAATGTATTAACCCCTAAACCGCCGCACTCCCGCCTCGCAAACACTATAATAAATTTAATTAACCCCTAATCTGCCTCCCCAACGTCGCCGCAATCTAACTACAAGTATTAACCCCTAATCTGCCGACCGGACATCGCCGCCACCTACATTATAGCTATTAACCCCTAATCTGCTGTCCCTAACATCGCCGACCCCTACATTATAGTTATTAACCCCTAATCTGCCCCCCCCAACGTCGCCGCAATCTAACTACAAGTATTAACCCCTAATCTGCCGACCGGACATCGCTGCCACCTACATTATAGCTATTAACCCCTAATCTGCTGTCCCTAACATCGCCGACCCCTACATTATAGTTATTAACCCCTAATCTGCCCCCCCCAACGTCGCCGCAATCTAACTACAAGTATTAACCCCTAATCTGCCGACCGGACATCGCCGCCACCTACATTATAGCTATTAACCCCTAATCTGCTGTCCCTAACATCGCCGACCCCTACATTATAGTTATTAACCCCTAATCTGCCACCCCCCAACGTCACCGCAATCTAACTACAAGTATTAACCCCTAATCTGCCAACCGGACATCGCCGCCACTATAATAAAACATAATTTATGTAAGAACTTACCTGATAAATTCATTTCTTTCATATTGGCAAGAGTCCATGAGCTAGTGACATATGGGATATACAATCCTACCAGGAGGGGCAAAGTTTCCCAAACCTCAAAATGCCTATAAAAATACACCCCTCACCACACCCACAATTCAGTTTAACGAATAGCCAAGCAGTGGGGTGATAAGAAAGGAGTAGAAAGCATCAACAAAGGAAATTTGGAAATAATTGTGCTTTATACAAAAAATCATAACCACCATAAAAAGGGTGGGCCTCATGGACTCTTGCCAATATGAAAGAAATGAATTTATCAGGTAAGTTCTTACATAAATTATGTTTTCTGTCATGTAATTGGCAAGAGTCCATGAGCTAGTGACATATGGGATATCAATACCCAAGATGTGGAGTCTTCCACTCAAGAGTCACTAGAGAGGGAGGGAATAAAATAAAAACAGCCATATTACGCTGAAAAAACAATCCACAACCCAAAAAATAAGTTATTTTCACTTTGAAAAGAAAAAAACTTAAATCAAAAGCAGAAGAATCAAACTGAAACAGCTGCCTGAAGAACTTTTCTACCAAAAACTGCTTCCGAAGAAGCAAATGCATCAAAATGGTAGAATTTAGTAAATGTATGCAAAGAGGACCAAGTGGCTGCTTTGCAAATCTGATCGACTGAAGCTTCATTCTTAAAAGCCCATGAAGTAGAGACTGATCTAGTAGAATGAGCTGTAATTCTCTGAGGTGGGGTTTGACCCGACTCCAAATAAGCTTGATGAATCAAAAGTTTCAACCAAGAAGCCAAGGAAACAGCAGAAGCTTTCTGACCTTTCCTAGGACCAGAAAATAAAACAAATAGACTAGAAGTCTTCCTGAAATATTTAGTAGCTTCCACATAATATTTCAAAGCTCTTACCACATCCAAAGAATGTAAGGATCTCTTCAAAGAATTCTTAGGATTAGGACATAAAGAAGGGACAACAATTTCTCTACTAATGTTGTTAGAATTCACAACCTTAGGTAAAAATTGAAAAGAAGTCCGCAAAACTGCCTTATCCTGATGAAAAATCAGAAAAGGAGACTCACAAGAAAGAGCAGATAGCTCAGAAACTCTTCTAGCAGAAGAGATAGCCAAAAGGAACAACACTTTCCAGGAAAGTAGTTTAATATCCAAAGAATGCATAGGTTCAAAAGGAGGAGCCTGTAAAGCCCTCAGAACCAAATTAAGACTCCAAGGAGGAGAAATTGACTTAATGACAGGCTTAATACGAACTAAAGCCTGTACAAAACAGTGTATATCAGGAAGTATAGCAATTTTTCTGTGAAATAAAACAGAAAGAGCTGAGATTTGTCCTTTCAAGGAACTTGCAGACAAACCTTTATCCAGACCATCCTGAAGAAACTGCAAAATTCTAGGAATTCTAAAAGAATGCCAGGAGAATTTATGAGAAGAACACCATGAAATGTAAGCCTTCCAAACTCTATAATAAATCTTCCTAGAGACAGATTTACGAGCTTGATGGAAAAACGGACCTTGAGATAGTAGGTCCGGCCGTAATGGAAGTGGCCAAGGCGGGCAACTGGACATCCGAACCAGATCCGCATACCAAAACCTGTGTGGCCATGCTGGAGCCACCAGCAACACAAAAGACTGTTCCATGATGATTTTGGAAATCACTCTTGGAAGAAGAACTAGAGGCGGGAAGATGTAATCAGGTTGATAACACCAAGGAAGTGTCAGCGCATCCACTGCTTCCGCCTGAACATCCCTGGACCTGGACAGGTATCTGGGAAGTTTCTTGTTTAGATGAGAAGCCATGAGATCTATCTCTGGAAGCCCCCACATCTGAACAATCTGAGAAAACACATCTGGATGGAGAGACCACTCCCCTGGATGTAAAGTCTGGCGGCTGAGATAATCCGCCTCCCAATTGTCTACACCTGGGATATGTACCGCAGAGATTAGACAGGAGCTGGATTCCGCCCAAGCAAGTATCCGAGATACTTCTTTCATAGCTTGGGGACTGCGAGTCCCACCCTGATGATTGACATAAGCCACAGTTGTGATATTGTCTGTCTGAAAACAAATGAACGGTTCTCTCTTTAGTAGAGGCCAGAACTGAAGAGCCCTGAGAATTGCACGGAGTTCTAAAATATTTATTGGTAATCTCGCCTCTTGAGATTTCCAAACCCCTTGTGCTGTCAGAGACCCCTTAACAGCTCCCCAACCTGAAAGACTCGCATCTGTTGTGATCACAATCCAGGTTGGGCGAACAAAAGAAGCCCCTTGAACCAAACGATGGTGATCTATCCACCATGTCAGAGAGTGTCGTACATTGGGATTCAAGGATATTAATTGTGATATCTTTGTATAATCCCTGCACCATTGATTCAGCATACAAAGCTGTAGAGGTCTCATGTGAAAAACGAGCAAAGGGGATTGCGTCCGATGCTGCAGTCATGAGACCTAAAACTTCCATGCACATAGCCACTGAAGGGAATGACTGAGACTGAAGGCGCCGGCAGGCTGCAACCAATTTTAAACGTCTCTTGTCAGAGACAGAGTCATGGACACTGAATCTATCTGGAAACCTAAAAAGGTGACCCTTGTCTGAGGAATCAAGAAACTTTTTGGTAAATTGATCCTCCAACCATGTTTCCGAAGAAACAACACTAGTTGATTCGTGTGAGATTCTGAAGTATGTAATGACTGAGCTAGTACCAAGATATCGTCCAAATAAGGAAACACCGCAATACCCTGTTCTCCGATTACAGATAGTAGGGCACCCAGAACCTTTGAAAAGATTCTTGGAGCTGTTGCTAGGCCACATGGAAGAGCAACAAATTGGTAATGCTTGTCTAGAAAAGAGAATCTCAGAAACTGATAGTGTTCTGGATGAATCGGAATATGAAGGTATGCATCCTGCAAGTCTATTGTGGACATATAATGACCTTGCTGAACAAAAGGCAGAATAGTCCTTATAGTCACCATCTTGAAAGTTGGTACTCTTACATAACGATTCAAAATTTTCAGATCCAGAACTGGTCTGAACAAATTTTCTTTCTTTGGTACAATGAATAGGTTTGAATAAAACCCCAAACCTTGTTCCTGAAGAGGAACTGGCATGATTACCCCTGAAGACTCCAGATCTGAAACACACTTCAGAAAAGCCAGAGCTTTTACTGGATTTACAGGAATGTGTGATAGAAAAAATCTTCTCACAGGAGGTCTTACTTTGAATCCTATTCGATACCCTTGAGAGACAATGCTCTGAATCCAATGATTTTGGACAGATTTTATCCAAAAATCCTTGAAAAACCTTAATCTGCCCCCTACCAGCTGAGCTGGAATGGTGGCCGCACCTTCATGCGGATTTAGGGGCAGACTTTGGTTTCCTAAATGGCTTGGATTTATTCCAATTTGAGGAAGGCTTCCAACTGGAAGCAGATTCCTTGGAAGGAGGATTGAGTTTTTGTTCCTTATTCTGACGAAAGGAACGAAAACGGTTAGAAGCCTTAGATTTACCCTTAGGTTTTTTATCCTGAGGCAAAGAAACTCCTTTTCCTCCAGTGATAGTTGAAATAATAGAATCCAACTGAGAACCAAATAAATTATTACCTTGGAAAGAAAGAGATAGTAATCTAGATTTAGATGTCATATCAGCATTCCAAGATTTAAGCCACAAAGCTCTTCTAGGTAATACAGCTAAAGACATGGATCTAACATCAATTTTGATAATATCAAAAATGGCATCACAAATAAAATGATTAGCATGTTGCAGTAAGCGAACAATGCTAGATATGTCAGAATCCAATTCATGTTGCGCTAAATTTTCCAACCAGAAAGTTGATGCGGCTGCAACATCAAACAAAGAAATAGCAGGTCTGAGAAGATGACCTGAATATAAATAGGCCTTCCTTAGATAAGATTCAAGCTTCCTATCTAAAGGATCCTTAAAGGAAGTGCTATCTTCCATAGGAATAGTGGTACGTTTAGCAAGAGTAGAAATAGCCCCATCAACTTTGGGGATCTTTTCCCAAAACTCTATAGATTTTGCTGGTAAAGGATACAATCTCTTAAACCTTGAAGAAGGAACAAAGGAAGTAGCTGGCTTACTCCATTCCCTAGAAATCATATCAGAAATAGCCCCAGGAATGGGAAAAACACCTGGGGAAACCACAGGAGGTTTAAAAACAGCATTTAAACGTTTATTAGACTGAACGTCAATAGGACTGGTTACCTCAATATCCAAAGTAATTAACACTTCTTTTAATAAAGAACGCATATACTCTATTTTAAATAAATAAGTAGATTTGTCAGTGTCAATATCTGAGGAAGGATCTTCTGTCTCAGATAGATCCTCATCAGAAGAGGATGAATTATTATTTTGTTGGTCATTTGAAATTTCATCAGCTAAATGAGAAGTTTTAAAAGACCTTTTACGTTTATTAGAAGGTGGAAATGCAGACAAAGCCTTCATAATAGATTCAGAAACAAATTCTTTGAAATTTACAGGTATATCATGCACATTAGAAGTTGAAGGAACTGCAACTGGCAATGTACTATTACTGATAGAAAAACTATCTGCATTAAAAGTTTATCATGACAACTATTACAAATGACATTCGGTGGAATAATTTCTACAATTTTGCAACAAATGCTCTTAGCTTTGGTAGAACCGACGTCAGGCAGCAATGTTCCAGCAGAAACTTCAGAGACAGGATCGGATTGGGACATCTTGCTCAATTTAAAAGAAAAAACAACATATAAAGCAAAATTATCTATTTCCTTAAATGACAGTTTCAGGAATGGGAAAAAATGCAAAAGCATAGGCCTCTTGATAGAAAAGAAAGCAGGAGGCAAACAATGGGGTATTGAAATAATGAAGAAAAATTGGCGCCAAATATGACGCACAGCGTAACGTGAACTTTTTTTTTGGAGCCAAAAATGACCGGAAATGACACACTTGCGTCACTAATGACGCCGCCGTGTGAAAAGTCTCGACGTCACGTATGACGCCGGAAATGACGAAGTTGCGTCAAAAACGTAATTTCCCACGCAAAAAGTTTGCGCCAAAAAAGACGCAATAAAGTCTAAGATTTGACGCACCCGCGGGCCTAATACCCGCAAATGCAAAAGTAGTCAAATTGAAAAAAGACTAAACCCCAGGTATGAAACAAATTTCTTAAAGTGTTTATATTCCCAAATATGAAACTGACAGTCTGCAGAAGGAAATACATGAACCTGACTCATGGCAAATATAAGGACAATACATATAGTTAGAACTTTATATAATTTGCATAAAGTGCCAAACCATAGCTGAGAGTGTCTTAAGTAAATGAAAACATACTTACCAAAAGACACCCATCCACATATAGCAGATAGCCAAACCAGTACTAAAACAGTTCTCTAGTAGAGGTAATGGTAAATTTGAGAGTATATCGTCGATCTGAAAAGGGAGGTAGGAGATGAATCTCTACGACCGATAACAAAGAACCCATGATAAAAAGACCCCCGTTAGGAAAATCATCGTATTCAATAGGTGATACTCCCTTCACGTCCCTCTGACATTCGCTGTACTCTGAGAGGAATCGGGCTTCAACAATGCTGAGAAGCGCATATCAACGTAGAAATCTTAGCACAAACTTACTTCACCACCTCCATAGGAGGCAAAGTTTGTAAAACTGAATTGTGGGTGTGGTGATGGGTGTATTTATAGGCATTTTGAGGTTTGGGAAACTTTGCCCCTCCTGGTAGGATTGTATATCCCATATGTCACTAGCTCATGGACTCTTGCCAATTACATGAAAGAAATGTATTAACCCCTAAACTGCCGCACTCCCGCCTCGCAAACACTATAATAAATTTTATTAACCCCTAATCTGCCCTCCCTAACATCGCCGCCACCTACCTACAATTATTAACCCCTAATCTCCCGTCCCCACCATCGCCGCTACTATAATAAAGTTATTAACCCCTAAACCTAAGTCTAACCCTAATCCTAACACCCCCCTTAGTTAAATATATTTTTAATTTAATGAAATAAATTTACTATAATTAAATAAATGAATCCTATTTAAATCTAAATACTTACCTGTAAAATAAACTCTAATATAGCTACAATATAACTAATAGTTACATTGTAGCTATTTTAGGATTTATATTTATTTTACAGGCAACTTTGTATTTATTTTAACTAGGTACAATAGTTATTAAATAGTTAATAACTATTTAATAACTACCTAGCTAAAATAAATACAAATTTACCTGTAAAATAAATCCTAACCTAAGTTACAATTACACCTAACACTACACTATCATTAAATTAATTAAATTAATTAATCATATTTAAAACTAAATACTTACCTATAAAATAAACCCTAATATAGCTGCAATATAAACAATAATTACATTGTAGCTATCTTAGGATTTATATTTATTTTACAGGCAATTTTGTATTTATTTTAACTAGGTACAATAGCTATTAAATAGTTATTGACTATTTAATAGCTACCTAGTTAAAATAATTACAAAATTACCTGTAAAATAAATCCTAACCTAAGTTACAATTAAACCTAACACTACACTATCATTAAATAAATTAACTACAAGAACCTACAATTAAATACAATTAAATAAACTAAACTACAAAAAAAAACACTAAATTACAAAAAAACAAACACTAAATTACAAAAAAAAAATTAAGAATTTTAAACTAATTACACCAAATCTAAGCCCCCTAATAAAATAACAAAGCCCCCCAAAATAAAAAAAATGCCCTACCCTATACTAAATTACAAAAGTTAACAGCTCTATTACCTTACCAGCCCTTAAAAGGGCCTTTTGCGGGGCATGCCCCAAAGAAAACAGCTCTTTTGCCTGTAAAAAAAAAAACACAATACCACCTCCCAACATTACAACCCACCACCCACATACCCCTACTCTAACCCAAACCCCCCTTAAATAAACCTAACACTACCCCCCTGAAGATCTCCCTACCTTGAGTCGTGTTCACCCAGCCAGGCCGAAGTCTTCATCCGATGGGGCAGAAGAGGACATCCAGACCGGCAGAAGTCTTCATCCAAGCGGGGCAAGAAGAGGTCTTCCATCCATCAGAAAAGTACCAAAAAACAAACAAACACTAAATTATCAAAAATAATAAAATATTACAAGAATTTTAAACTAATTACACCTAACCTAAGCCCCTACTACCTATTAATATAGCTACAATATAACTAATAGTTACATTGTAGCTATTTTAGGATTTATATTTATTTTACAGGCAACTTTGTATTTATTTTAACTAGGTACAATAGTTATTAAATAGTTAATAACTATTTAATAACTACCTAGCTAAAATAAATACAAATTTACCTGTAAAATAAATCCTAACCTAAGTTACAATTAAACCTAACACTACACTATCATTAAATAATTTAAATAAATTAACTACAAGTACCTACAATTAAATACAATTAAATAAACTAAACTAAAGTACAAAAAAACCCCTACTAAATTACAAAAAATAAAAAAATATTACAAGAATTTTAAACTAATTACACCTAATCTAAGCCCCCTAATAAAATAAAAAAAAAACCAAAATAAAAAAAATGCCCTACCCTATACTAAATTACAAAAGTTAACAGCTCTATTACCTTACCAGCCCTTAAAAGGGCCTTTTGCGGGGCATGCCCCAAAGAAAACAGCTCTTTTGCCTGTAAAAAAAAACACAATACCCCCCCCCCACATTACAACCCACCACCCACATACCCCTACTCTAACCCAAACCCCCCTTAAATAAACCTAACACTACCCCCCTGAAGATCTCCCTACCTTGAGACGTGTTCACCCAGCCGGGCCGAAGTATTCATCCGATGGGGCAGAAGAGGACATCCAGACCGGCAGAAGTCTTCATCCAAGCGGGGCAAGAAGAGGTCTTCCATCCATCAGACGTCTTCATCCAGGCGGCATCTTCTATCTTCATCCATCCGGAGCAGAGCGGCAGCATCCTGAAGACATCCGACGCGGAGCATCCTCTTCTTTCTTGATCCGACGACTAAATGACGGTACCTTTAAGTGACGTCATCCGAGATGGCGTCCCTTGAATTCCGATTGGCTGATAGGATTCTATCAGCCAATCGGAATTAAGGTAGGAAAAATCGGATTGGCTGATCGGAACAGCCAATAGAATGCAAGCTCAATCTGATTGGCTGATTGGATCAGCCAATCGGATTGAACTTGAATCTGATTGGCTGATTGAATAAGCCAATCAGATTTTTCCTACCTTAATTCCGATTGGCTGATCGAATCCTATCAGCCAATCGGAATTCAAGGGACGCCATTTCGGATGGCGTCACTTAAAAGGTACCGTCATTTAGTTGTCGGATCAAGAAAGAAGAGGATGCTCCGCGTCGGATGTCTTCAGGATGCTGCCGCTCCGGATGGATGAAGATAGAAGATGCCGCCTGGATGAAGACTTCTGATGGATGGAAGACCTCTTCTTGCTCCGCTTGGATGAAGACTTCTGCCGGTCTGGATGTCCTCTTCTTCCCGGCTGGGTGAACACGACTCAAGGTAGGGAGATCTTCAGGGGAGTAGTGTTAGGTTTATTTAAGGGGGGTTTGGGTTAGAGTAGGGGTATGTGGGTGGTGGGTTGTAATGTGGGGGGGGTATTGTGGGGGTTTTTTACAGGCAAAAGAGCTGTTTTCTTTGGGGCATGCCCCGCAAAAGGCCCTTTTAAGGGCTGGTAAGGTAATAGAGCTGTTAACTTTTGTAATTTAGTATAGGGTAGGGCATTTTTTTATTTTGTGGGGCTTTGTTATTTTATTAGGGGGCTTAGATTAGGTGTAATTAGTTTAAAATTCTTGTAATATTTTTTTATTTTTTGGAATTTAGTGGGGGTTTTTTGTACTTTAGTTTAGTTTATTTAATTGTATTTAATTGTAGGTACTTGTAGTTAATTTATTTAATTTATTTAATGATAGTGTAGTGTTAGGTTTAATTGTAACTTAGGTTAGGATTTATTTTACAGGTAATTTTGTAATTATTTTAACTAGGTAGCTATTAAACAGTAAATAACTATTTACTAGCTATTTTACCTAGTTAAAATAAATACAAAGTTGCCTGTAAAATAAATATAAATCCTAAAAAAGCTACAATGTAACTATTAGTTATATTGTAGCTATATTAGGGTTTATTTTACAGGTAAGTATTTAGTTTTAAATAGGATTCATTTATTTAATTAATTTAATGATAGTGTAGTGTTAGGTGTAATTGTAACTTAGGTTAGGATTTATTTTACAGGTAAATTTGTATTTATTTTAGCTAGGTAGTTATTAAATAGTTATTAACTATTTAATAACTATTGTACCTAGTTAAAATAAATACAAAGTTGCCTGTAAAATAAATATAAATCTTAAAATACCTACAATGTAACTATTAGTTATATTGTAGCTATATTAGGGTTTATTTTACAGGTAAGTATTTAGTTTTTTAAATAGGATTAATTTATTTAATTATAGTAAATTTATTTTGTTTTATTTAAATTATATTTAAGTTAGGGGGTGTTAGGGTTAGACTTAGGTTTAGGGGTTAATAACTTTATTATAGTAGCGGCAACGTTGGGGGTGGGAGATTAGGGGTTAATAATTGTAGGTAGGTGGCGGCGATGTTAGGGAGGGCAGATTAGGGGTTAATAAAATGTATTATAGTGTTTGCGAGGCGGGAGTGCGGCGGTTTAGGGGTTAATACATTTATTATAATGGCGGCGATGTCCGGTCGGCAGATTAGGGGTTAATACTTGTAGTTAGGTTGCGGCGACGTTGGGGGGGCAGATTAGGGGTTAATAACTATAATGTAGGGGTCGGCAATGTTAGGGACAGCAGATTAGGGGTTAATAGCTATAATGTAGGTGGCGGTGATGTCCGGTCGGCAGATTAGGGGTTAATACTTGTAGTTAGATTGCGGAGACGTTGGGGGGGGTAGATTAGGGGTTAATAACTATAATGTAGGGGTCAGCAATGTTAGGGACAGCAGATTAGGGGTTAATAGCTATAATGTAGGTGGCGGTGATGTCCGGTCGGCAGATTAGGGGTTAATAACTATAATGTAGGGGTCGGCAATGTTAGGGACAGCAGATTAGGGGTTAATAGCTATAATGTAGGTGGCGGCGATGTCCGGTCGGCAGATTAGGGGTTAATACTTGTAGTTAGATTGCAGCGACGTTGGGGGGGCAGATTAGGGGTTAATAGCTATAATGTAGGTGGTGGCGATGTTAGGGACAGCAGATTAGGGGTTAATACTTGTAGTTAGATTGCGGAGACGTTGGGGGGGGCAAATTAAGGGTTAATAACTATAATGTAGGGGTCGGCGATGTTAGGGACAGCAGATTAGGGGTTAATAGCTATAATGTAGGTGGCGGCAATGTCCGGTCGGCAGATTAGGGGTTAAATAATTTTATTATAGGGTTTGCAATGTGGGGGGGCCTCGGTTTAGTGGTTCATAGGTAGTTTATGGGTGTTAGTGTACTTTGTAGCACTCAGTAGTTAAGAGATTTATATTCCGGTGTTAGCCCATAAAGCTCTTAACTACTGACTTTATTCGGTAGATTCAGATGGCCGTGTATTACACTAGTATTTACACCTAATATACAGTACATATAATACTAGTCTAATACACAGCATATCCCACCTAAAACATACCGAATTTCCGAACCGAATTCAGCCGAATCCGAATAAATCCGAAACGAATTCATTCGAATCCGAATAAATCCGAAACAAATTCATTTAAATTTTGCCGAATTCTAATTGATCTGAACCGAAAACTAACCGAATTTTTTAGCCATGCACATATCTAGAAATTGAATCCAGGATGAAGATATTATGATTTTATGTTGTTTAATAAAAGATATGGTTTTAAACACATTTTATATATTATAAGTGGAATAAATTCACGTGTGGTCTTAAAATAATCAGAATAAATAACGTGACATAGTACAGTACATTTGAACATGTAACTTATAAATATAAAGAAATTATAACATTTTATATTACACATTTTAAAGAAATGCTTTTAAATGTTAGAAATTATTAAATAAAACTGTTTGTTTGTCTGTTGCCCCCGATGGCCAAGATCCAGTATGACAGCCAGAAGGCCTTTGGCTGTTAAAAATGAAATTTCCCAGGGCTAATCCGATAAGATCTCCCAGATATCCAATGAGAAGGGACAAGCTAGAAGGGCCAATCCGAGAGAAGCTTCCGTTGTGCATTTCCAATTTCACAAATTATTGAAACATATATAAGCTTAATGCAAGATAGGAGAAGGGCACATGCTGCTGAGCTAACTTGTAACTGGAAATTGGCTGCGTTTGAAATACCGTTACTATAAGCAAAGATGGGCTACCTTTTTTCTTATCCATTGCAAAAACAGAATTTATGCTTACCTGATAAATTACTTTCTCCAACGGTGTGTCCGGTCCACGGCGTCATCCTTACTTGTGGGATATTCTCTTCCCCAACAGGAAATGGCAAAGAGCCCAGCAAAGCTGGTCACATGATCCCTCCTAGGCTCCGCCTTCCCCAGTCATTCGACCGACGTAAAGGAGGAATATGCATAGGAGAAATCATATGATACCGTGGTGACTGTAGTTAAAGAAAATAATTCATCAGACCTGATTAAAAAACCAGGGCGGGCCGTGGACCGGACACACCGTTGGAGAAAGTAATTTATCAGGTAAGCATAAATTCTGTTTTCTCCAACATAGGTGTGTCCGGTCCACGGCGTCATCCTTACTTGTGGGAACCAATACCAAAGCTTTAGGACACGGATGATGGGAGGGAGCAAATCAGGTCACCTAGATGGAAGGCACCACGGCTTGCAAAACCTTTCTCCCAAAAATAGCCTCAGAAGAAGCAAAAGTATCAAATTTGTAAAATTTGGTAAAAGTGTGCAGTGAAGACCAAGTCGCTGCCTTACATATCTGATCAACAGAAGCCTCGTTCTTGAAGGCCCATGTGGAAGCCACAGCCCTAGTGGAGTGAGCTGTGATTCTTTCAGGAGGCTGCCGTCCGGCAGTCTCATAAGCCAATTGGATGATGCTTTTAAGCCAAAAAGAGAGAGAGGTAGAAGTTGCTTTTTGACCTCTCCTTTTACCAGAATAAACAACAAACAAAGAAGATGTTTGTCTGAAATCCTTTGTAGCCTCTAAATAGAATTTTAGAGCACGAACTACATCCAAATTGTGCAACAAACGTTCCTTCTTTGAAACTGGATTCGGACACAAAGAAGGCACAACTATCTCCTGGTTAATATTTTTGTTAGAAACAACTTTCGGAAGAAAACCAGGTTTAGTACGCAAAACCACCTTATCTGCATGGAACACCAGATAAGGAGGAGAACACTGCAGAGCAGATAACTCTGAAACTCTTCTAGCAGAAGAAATTGCAACCAAAAACAAAACTTTCCAAGATAGTAACTTAATATCTACGGAATGTAAGGGTTCAAATGGAACCCCTTGAAGAACTGAAAGAACTAAATTGAGACTCCAAGGAGGAGTCAAAGGTTTGTAAACAGGCTTGATTCTAACCAGAGCCTGAACAAAAGCTTGAACATCTGGCACAGCCGCCAGCTTTTTGTGAAGTAAAACAGATAAAGCAGAAATCTGTCCCTTCAAAGAACTTGCAGATAATCCTTTCTCCAAACCCTCTTGTAGAAAGGATAGAATCTTAGGAATTTTTATCTTGTTCCATGGGAATCCTTTAGATTCACACCAACAGATATATTTTTTCCATATTTTATGGTAAATTTTTCTAGTTACAGGCTTTCTAGCCTGAATAAGAGTATCAATGACAGAATCTGAGAACCCACGCTTTGATAAAATCAAGCGTTCAATCTCCAAGCAGTCAGTTGGAGTGAGGCCAGATTCGGATGTTCGAACGGACCTTGAACAAGGAGGTCCTGTCTCAAAGGTAGCTTCCATGGTGGAGCCGATGACATATTCACCAGGTCTGCATACCAAGTTCTGCGTGACCACGCAGGAGCTATCAAGATCACCGAAGCCCTCTCCTGATTGATCCTGGCTACCAGCCTGGGAATGAGAGGAAACGGTGGGAATACATAAGCTAGGTTGAAGGTCCAAGGTGCTACCTTGGGATCCCTGGATCTGGACCCGTAGCAAGGAACCTTGAAGTTCTGACGAGACGCCATCAGGTCCATGTCTGGAATGCCCCATAATTGAGTTATTTGGGCAAAGATTTCCGGATGGAGTTCCCACTCCCCCGGATGAAAAGTCTGACGACTCAGAAAATCCGCTTCCCAATTTTCCACTCCTGGGATGTGGATTGCAGACAAGTGGCAGGAGTGATTCTCCGCCCATTGAATTATTTTGGTCACTTCTTCCATCGCCAGGGAACTCCTTGTTCCCCCCTGATGGTTGATATATGCAACAGTCGTCATGTTGTCTGATTGAAACCTTATGAATTTGGCCTTTGCTAGTTGAGGCCAAGCCTTGAGAGCATTGAATATCGCTCTCAGTTCCAGAATGTTTATCGGGAGAAGAGATTCTTCCCGAGACCATAGACCCTGAGCTTTCAGGGGTTCCCAGACCGCGCCCCAGCCCACCAGACTGGCGTCGGTCGTGACAATGACCCACTCTGGTCTGCGGAAGCTCATTCCCTGTGACAGGTTGTCCAGGGTCAGCCACCAACGGAGTGAATCTCTGGTCCTCTGATCTACTTGGATCGTCGGAGACAAGTCTGTATAATCCCCATTCCACTGTCTGAGCATGCACAGTTGTAATGGTCTTAGATGAATTTGCGCAAAAGGAACTATGTCCATTGCCGCAACCATCAAACCTATTACTTCCATGCACTGCGCTATGGAAGGAAGAAGAACAGAATGAAGTACTTGACAAGAGCTTAGAAGTTTTGATTTTCTGGCCTCTGTCAGAAAAATCCTCATTTCTAAGGAGTCTATTATTGTTCCCAAGAAGGGAACTCTTGTTGACGGGGATAGAGAACTTTTTTCTACGTTCACTTTCCACCCGTGAGATCTGAGAAAGGCTAGGACAATGTCCGTATGAGCCTTTGCTTTTGGCAGAGACGACGCTTGAATCAGTATGTCGTCCAAGTAAGGTACTACTGCAATGCCCCTTGGTCTTAGCACCGCTAGAAGGGACCCTAGTACCTTTGTGAAAATTCTTGGAGCAGTGGCTAATCCGAATGGAAGTGCCACAAACTGGTAATGCTTGTCCAGAAAGGCGAACCTTAGGAACCGATGATGTTCCTTGTGGATAGGAATATGTAGATACGCATCCTTTAAATCCACCGTGGTCATGAATTGACCTTCCTGGATGGTAGGAAGAATTGTCCGAATGGTTTCCATTTTGAACGATGGAACCCTGAGAAATTTGTTTAGAATCTTGAGATCTAAAATTGGTCTGAATGTTCCCTCTTTTTTGGGAACTATGAACAGATTGGAGTAAAACCCCATCCCTTGTTCTCCTAATGGAACAGGATGAATCACTCCCATTTTTAACAGGTCTTCTACACAATGTAAGAATGCCTGTCTTTTTATTTGGTCTGAAGACAATTGAGACCTGTGGAACCTTCCCCTTGGGGGTAGTTCCTTGAATTCCAGGAGATAACCTTGAGAAACTATTTCTAGCGCCCAAGGATCCTGAACATCTCTTGCCCAAGCCTGAGCGAAGAGAGAGAGTCTGCCCCCCCACCAGATCCGGTCCCGGATCGGAGGCCAACACCTCATGCTGTCTTAGTAGCAGTGGCAGGTTTCTTGGCCTGCTTACCTTTGTTCCAGCCTTGCATCGGCCTCCAGGCTGGCTTGGTTTGAGAAGTATTACCCTCTTGCTTAGAGGATGTAGAATTTGAGGCTGGTCCGTTTCTGCGAAAAGGACGAAAATTTGGTTTATTTTTAGCCTTAAAAGACCTATCCTGAGGAAGGGTGTGGCCCTTTCCCCCAGTGATGTCTGAAATAATCTCTTTCAAGTCAGGGCCAAACAGCGTTTTACCCTTGAAAGGGATGTTAAGCAATTTGTTCTTGGAGGACACGTCCGCTGACCAAGACTTTAGCCAAAGCGCTCTGCGCGCCACAATAGCAAAACCTGAATTTTTCGCCGCTAATCTAGCTAATTGCAAAGTGGCGTCTAAGATAAAAGAGTTAGCCAATTTAAGTGCTTGAACTCTGTCCATAACCTCCTCATACGAAGATTCTTTATTGAGCGACTTTTCTAGTTCTTCGAACCAGAAACACGCTGCAGTAGTGACAGGAACAATGCATGAAATTGGTTGTAGAAGGTAACCTTGCTGAACAAACATCTTTTTAAGTAAACCCTCTAATTTTTTATCCATAGGATCTTTGAAAGCACAACTATCTTCTATAGGGATAGTAGTGCGTTTGTTTAGAGTAGAAACCGCCCCCTCGACCTTGGGGACTGTCTGCCATAAGTCCTTTCTGGGGTCGACCATAGGAAATAATTTCTTAAAAATAGGGGGAGGGACAAAAGGTATGCCGGGCCTTTCCCATTCTTTATTTACAATGTCCGCCACCCGCTTGGGTATAGGAAAAGCATCGGGGGGCACCGGGACCTCTAGGAACTTATCCATCTTACATAATTTCTCTGGAATGACCAAATTGTCACAATCATCCAGAGTAGATAACACCTCCTTAAGCAGAGCGCGGAGATGTTCCAATTTAAATTTAAATGTAATAACGTCAGGTTCAGCTTGTTGAGAAATTTTTCCTGAATCTGAAATTTCTCCCTCAGACAAAACCTCCCTGGCCCCTTCAGACTGGTGTAAGGGCATGTCAGAACCATTATCATCAGCGTCCTCATGCTCTTCAGTATCTAAAACAGAGCAATCGCGCTTTCGCTGATAAGTGGGCATTTTGGCCAAAATGTTTTTAATAGAATTATCCATTACAGCCGTTAATTGTTGCATAGTAAGGAGGATTGGCGCACTAGATGTACTAGGGACCTCCTGAGTGGGCAAGACTGGTGTAGACACAGAAGGGGATGATGCAGTACCATGCTTACTCCCCTCACTTGAGGAATCATCTTGGGCAACATCATTATCAGTGGCATCATTGTCCCTACTTTCAGAAAAGAATAGAGTCAGAAATGTGAGTTTCTGGCTCCAAAAACGGAATGCATTTATTAGCACTTACTGTCCCCTACATAGGTATCAAACCTAGAAAAGGAAGAAAATGTGGGTGGAGCAGCGTGTATCTTTGATTAAAACCTAACTTTTATTTCAACACTTAAAAAAAGAATTGTGACATACAATTTAAAAACACAAATTCGCGTAGAACTTGGGAATTGGGGTTAGATTGTACACTTTATTTAATATTTCTGGGGAAGTCCCTAGATGAAAAAAGGTATCAGTGTTCAGATACTATGATACTTAATTACGGTGATCTGAAGAACTAATATATGTGTGGATTCTCTTGTCTCTCTAACAACTACGTTGCTGTATCAAATTATTAATGTGCATACATATGATGTTACTCTAGATATTATGTCTCTCTAGTAAGATTCAATAACGTACACCTCCTCTATTAGGCTTGTATATCAAATTGAGGTGATATTGTATCGTATTAAATCGTATTAGTAAGAGAATAAACTTTTATGATTTTCGATTTTGGTGTGGTGTACACGTGCAAAGATGATTCTACTGTATATGGTGGGGTTCGAGTATTAAGAAAAAATATATATATCTGGCCAAAATGAGCTGCAGGGATACCTGCCTTTAGATAGTGCTTATATAGCAAATTTTCTCTTAGTCCTTAGGAGAATAATGGGAGCATTCCCCTTATTTCTGGGGCACTGTACTCTGTACATAAGCTATTGTATCTTATTCAAGTAAATGTACCTGAAGAATCCAATCATGCATATAAACACATACACACACATGCAGTTTGTTGTTTAGACCATTGGTACAGATATTTATCGATAGTTGGAGATTATATAGGTTGATACTTGTGAACGATATCTAAGTGTGGCAATGTAACTTAGTTACTATTCTGCTTCTTTTTGAACGTATCTTTTTTATTTTGTATGGATACTTGCTAAGTGCTGAGATTACAAACTGCAAACAAATTAGTTGTTGGTTCTGTTTTTTATGAAATCAAATCGATATTGGGCTGATTAATCCTTCCCCTTATAATAAATATATTGACTTTGACTTAAGTACAGTTTTGTGTGATTCAATTTGTTATATATCTCTGTATATTTTTCTTAATTTTTGTTGGAAGTCAGTGCACTTGACCTTATGTATTGTTTCTTTGCTTACTGAAATTTGTGTATATGTTTGGTGCATTCAGTAATATATCCTACTTTCTAGTGTAGTATTTATTCACAGTTATTTGCGAATTATTGCAGTTCACTTAGGCCTAGATTTGGAGTTCGGCGGTAGCCGTCAAAACCAGCGTTAGAGGCTCCTAACGCTGGTTTTGGCCGCCCGCTGGTATTTGGAGTCAGTGATTAAAGGGTCTAACGCTCACTTTACAGCCGCGACTTTTCCATACCGCAGATCCCCCTACGCCATTTGCGTAGCCTATCTTTTCAATGGGATCTTTCTAACGCCGGTATTTAGAGTCGTTTCTGAAGTGAGCGTTAGAGCACTAACGACAAAATTCCAGCCGCCTGAAAATAGCAGGAGTTAAGAGCTTTCTGGCTAACGCCGGTTCATAAAGCTCTTAACTACTGTACCCTAAAGTACACTAACACCCATAAACTACCTATGTACCCCTAAACCGAGCTCCCCCCACATCGCCGCCACTCGATTAAAATTTTTAACCCCTAATCTGCCGACCGCCACCTACGTTATACTTATGTACCCCTAATCTGCTGCCCCTAACCCCGCCGACCCCTGTATTACATTTATTAACCCCTAATCTGCCCCCCACAACATCGCCGCCAGCTACTTAAAATAATTAACCCCTAATCTTCCGACCGCAAAGCGCCGCCACCTACGTTATCCCTATGTACCCCTAATCTGCTACCCCTAACACCGCCGACCCCTATATTATATTTATTAACCCCTAATCTGCCCCCCTCAACGTCGCCGACACCTGCCTACACTTATTAACCCCTAATCTGCCGAGCGGACCTGAGCGCTACTATAATAAAGTTATTAACCCCTAATCCGCCTCACTAACCCTATCATAAATAGTATTAACCCCTAATCTGCCCTCCCTAACATCGCCGACACCTACCTTCAATTATTAACCCCTAAACTTCCGATCGGAGCTCACCGCTATTCTAATAAATGTATTAACCCCTAAAGCTAAGTCTAACCCTAACACTAACACCCCCCTAACTTAAATATAATTTACATCTAACGAAATAAATTAACTCTTATTAAATAAATTATTCCTATTTAAAGCTAAATACTTACCTGTAAAATAAACCCTAATATAGCTACAATATAAATTATAATTATATTATAGCTATTTTAGGATTAATATTTATTTTACAGGCAACTTTGTATTTATTTTAACCAGGTACAATAGCTATTAAATAGTTAAGAACTATTTAATAGTTACCTAGTTAAAATAATAACAAATTTACCTGTAAAATAAATCCTAACCTAAGATATAATTAAACCTAACACTACCCTATCAATAAAAAAATTAAATAAACTACCTACAATTACCTACAATTAACCTAACACTACACTATCAATAAATTAATTAAACACAATTGCTACAAATAAAAACAATTAAATAAACTAGCTAAAGTACAAAAAATAAAAAAGAACTAAGTTACAGAAAATAAAAAAATATTTACAAACATAAGAAAAATATTACAACAATTTTAAACTAATTACACCTACTCTAAGCCCCCTAATAAAATAACAAAGCCCCCCAAAATAAAAAATTCCCTACCCTATTCTAAATTAAAAAAGTTACAAGCTCTTTTACCTTACCAGCCCTGAACAGGGCCCTTTGCAGGGCATGCCCCAAGAAGTTCAGCTCTTTTGCCTGTAAAAAAAAACATACAATACCCCCCCCCCAACATTACAACCCACCACCCACATACCCCTAATCTAACCCAAACCCCCCTTAAATAAACCTAACACTAATCCCCTGAAGATCTTCCTACCTTGTCTTCACCATCCAGGTATCACCGATCCGTCCTGGCTCCAAGATCTTCATCCAACCCAAGCGGGGGTTGGCGATCCATAATCCGGTGCTGAAGAGGTCCAGAAGAGGCTCCAAAGTCTTCCTCCTATCCGGCAAGAAGAGGACATCCGGACCGGCAAACATCTTCTCCAAGCGGCATCTTCGATCTTCTTCCATCCGGTGCGGAGCGGGTCCATCTTGAAGCAGGCGACGCGGATCCATCCTCTTCTTCCGATGTCTCCCGACTAATGACGGTTCCTTTAAGGGACGTCATCCAAGATGGCGTCCCTCGAATTCCGATTGGCTGATAGGATTCTATCAGCCAATCGGAATTAAGGTAGGAATTTTCTGATTGGCTGATGGAATCAGCCAATCAGAATCTAGTTCATTCCGATTGGCTGATCCAATCAGCCAATCAGATTGAGCTCGCATTCTATTGGCTGATCGGAACAGCCAATAGAATGCGAGCTCAATCTGATTGGCTGATTGGATCAGCCAATCGGATTGAACTTGATTCTGATTGGCTGATTCCATCAGCCAATCAGAAAATTCCTACCTTAATTCCGATTGGCTGATAGAATCCTATCAGCCAATCGGAATTCGAGGGACGCCATCTTGGATGACGTCCCTTAAAGGAACCGTCATTAGTCGGGAGACATCGGAAGAAGAGGATGGATCCGCGTCGCCTGCTTCAAGATGGACCCGCTCCGCACCGGATGGAAGAAGATCGAAGATGCCGCTTGGAGAAGATGTTTGCCGGTCCGGATGTCCTCTTCTTGCCGGATAGGAGGAAGACTTTGGAGCCTCTTCTGGACCTCTTCAGCACCGGATTATGGATCGCCAACCCCCGCTTGGGTTGGATGAAGATCTTGGAGCCAGGACGGATCGGTGATACCTGGATGGTGAAGACAAGGTAGGAAGATCTTCAGGGGATTAGTGTTAGGTTTATTTAAGGGGGGTTTGGGTTAGATTAGGGGTATGTGGGTGGTGGGTTGTAATGTTGGGGGGGGGGTATTGTATGTTTTTTTTTACAGGCAAAAGAGCTGAACTTCTTGGGGCATGCCCCGCAAAGGGCCCTGTTCAGGGCTGGTAAGGTAAAAGAGCTTGTAACTTTTTTAATTTAGAATAGGGTAGGGAATTTTTTATTTTGGGGGGCTTTGTTATTTTATTAGGGGGCTTAGAGTAGGTGTAATTAGTTTAAAATTGTTGTAATATTTTTCTTATGTTTGTAAATATTTTTTTATTTTCTGTAACTTAGTTCTTTTTTATTTTTTGTACTTTAGCTAGTTTATTTAATTGTATTTATTTGTAGCAATTGTATTTAATTAATTTATTGATAGTGTAGTGTTAGGTTAATTGTAGGTAATTGTAGGTAGTTTATTTAATTTTTTTATTGATAGGGTAGTGTTAGGTTTAATTATATCTTAGGTTAGGATTTATTTTACAGGTAAATTTGTTATTATTTTAACTAGGTAACTATTAAATAGTTCTTAACTATTTAATAGCTATTGTACCTGGTTAAAATAAATACAAAGTTGCCTGTAAAATAAATATTAATCCTAAAATAGCTATAATATAATTATAATTTATATTGTAGCTATATTAGGGTTTATTTTACAGGTAAGTATTTAGCTTTAAATAGGAATAATTTATTTAATAAGAGTTAATTTATTTCGTTAGATGTAAATTATATTTAAGTTAGGGGGGTGTTAGTGTTAGGGTTAGACTTAGCTTTAGGGGTTAATACATTTATTAGAATAGCGGTGAGCTCCGATCGGAAGTTTAGGGGTTAATAATTGAAGGTAGGTGTCGGCGATGTTAGGGAGGGCAGATTAGGGGTTAATACTATTTATGATAGGGTTAGTGAGGCGGATTAGGGGTTAATAACTTTATTATAGTAGCGCTCAGGTCCGCTCGGCAGATTAGGGGTTAATAAGTGTAGGTAGGTGTCGGCGACGTTGTGGGGGGCAGATTAGGGGTTAATAAATATAACATAGGGGTCGGCGATGTTAGGGCAGCAGATTAGGGGTACATAGGGATAACGTAGGTTGCGGCGTTTTACGGAGCGGCAGATTAGGGGTTAAAAGTGTAATGCAGGGGTCAGCGATAGCGGGGGCGGCAGATTAGGGGTTAATAAGTGTAAGGGTAGGGGTGTTTAGACTCGGGGTACATGTTAGAGTGTTAGGTGCAGACGTAGGAAGTGTTTCCCCATAGGAAACAATGGGGCTGCGTTAGGAGCTGAACGCTGCTTTTTTGCAGGTGTTAGGTTTTTTTTCAGCTCAAACAGTCCCATTGTTTCCTATGGGAGAATCGTGCACGAGCACGTTTTTGAGGCCGGCCGCGTCCGTAAGCAACTCTGGTATCGAGAGTTGCATTTGCGGTAAAAATGCTCTACGCTCCTTTTTTGGAGCCTAACGCAGCATTTGTTTTAACTCTCGATACCAGAGTTAAATTTATGGTGCGGCCAGAAAAAAGCCAGCGGAGCGTTAACAGCCCTTTTACCGCCAAACTCCAAATCTAGGCCTTATATTCTTAAGTAATGCTGCTGACTGTATAATACCGTGATGATTTTATATATCTAGATCTAAATAGCTTGCTTAAATAATCTCACTCGTATTATTATAGAGCTCTTAATAGTTATAATGTTGAGTGGACTATATAAATATAGGTCTCAGTTTATTAAATGTAGCATCTGAGCTAAGTTGTAATTGTCTTTTGTTTTCAAGCGATATTACTTGGGAGCCGGTATGTTTTTTAGTATAGCAGTCTTGTGATCTTTGTAATATTGACTAATATACTATAGTGAAATTAGGTCAGGTAATACTGATACTTCTATAGCAGCGGTTACTCGGTAAAGTTCAGAGCCACACTTTTTTACATTCACACCGTATTGTTGTTTTGTTATCCTTGCATTCACACCGTATTGTTATATTGCTAAATGTAAGAGCATTCACTTCGGACTTTCCCAACTTATTTTAAATTATTTCCCAATGCTATTTCATGCATTCATTTTTATAGTCTACGTTCTACGTTCTTTTGCTGATTAAAAAACACTAAATAGGTTGAAATAGAGATGTCAACCTCTCCCTAACATGTTTCGCCGTTTGTGATTCCGGCTTTTTCAAAGGGTGACGCGCGCAACAATCTTAGGGGATTTATTGGCTTTGCTCCACCCTATCGTCAGTTGGTCGCCAATCAGAATCCCTAGGTGCTTGATTGACGGCTGTTTGAATTTCGTCAATAGCAAGTTAGATGCCTTATTCTTTAAATATATTTGGATTGCTTCTTAAACTTCTGTATGCTATGTACTACTAATGTATTCTATAAGATTATTGATGTATGTTTGTGAGGTGATTAAAATATTAGAGGTCTATGTCTGTTTGATTGATATCGTTCGTAACACATTCTCATGTTTTCTTAAGTACCTGCTATACTGCAGTGAATCCTGATGTGTGTTTATACTATGTATAGTATGTATAGTGTGTATTGATGGACTGAATAAAGCCATTATACTTTAAGTTGATATCTCTCATATTATTTTATTTATAAATTAGTATTGATATGTCAATAAATATGAGGGTACAAATAATTTTTGGGAGTATCATTATATATATATGTCATACACTTAAGTTAAACGGATCAATCGAACTCTTATAAATTAAACCTGGGTTGTTTCCCAATCTATCACCTCCGGGCAAATACACATACTGCTGGTTGATTTTTATTTAATTTTTGTTGAGAGCTCTCTTCTGTAATAAATGTTTTGTTTACTTTTAAAGTGTGGGTTGGTTATTTTAGAGTGACGAGCGTAACGATGAACTATTGTGCTAGTGATGCAAGAATTACTTTAGATAAGCTTTCTGCAGTGATTTAGAAAAAAAGAGTGAATACTGCATGTGAGGATATATTATTCAAGGCTGCTTATATTGAATAGGGTGATTTTGGGAAATCTTCCTTTTAAAATTGAATTAGCAATTTTAATTTAATGCCAAAACGTTAATACAACCATCAGGTGCTATTGTGTGTGACGTTTATAGTGGGGGGGGGTTTTTTAACCTGCTAAGGTGCGATGCACTATCACTCTACAAGTGAAAATATGCTCACTATCGGGAACAAGTGTCACGCTTGAGTGTAAAGTAATATGGTGAAATTTAGCATTATAATTATAAGTGAGGGTGTAATGTGCTATTTTTTAGTAATTAAGGTGGTGTAGGGGATTAGGAGATAAATGTGGATGGGGACTGTGATGACTGAAAAAAAGGGGGAAGAAAATTATGGGTCAAGTGAAAAAGGACTTGGGAAGGAGTGAGTGTAAATAAAAAGTTTAGGGTGAATGGTTTGGAGTGTGAGTGGAAAGTGGGGGACACAACGTGAATTAGTTTATTAATAAAATAAAATATGAGAATTAGAAATAACAAAGGTGTGAATATTACATAAATTAAATTGTGATTTGTGAATTTTAAGTGATCGTGTTTACTGAGTATATTTTATTGTTTTACAGAAGAAATCTTAACGTTTATACTATTTTTGATGTGAACTACTATAAGAACAACAAGGCTTGTTTTTATCATTGTATGAATTTTTAGTACATGGTTTAAATGACATATTTTCTTTTTCTGCGTTATAAGAACATGGAATAATTATTTTGTTCATTTAAACCTTTTGGATGAACGCAATCCATAAGGTATATCCATTTGGTTTCTATCTTTTGGAGGGCCTTCTCTAGGTCTCCTCCTCTTAGTCCTAGGGACAGCTTTTGGACGCCGTAGCATTCCAATTCAGAGGTTTTGCAATGATGATATTTTAGAAAGTGGGATGCTACAGATGTTAATTTTTTGTCTTTTTGTAAATCTTTAGGAGCATTACGGATATTTCTAAGGTGTTCCATGACTCTTGTGTGTAACTTTCTAGTGGTCATGCCTATATAAGTGTAGGGACACTTGCATTGGAGGGCATATATAAGTCCCACAGTGTTACAACTTATGTATGTTTTGATTTGGTGGGATTTACCAAATCTGTCTGTGATAGTTTTTTTCTTTTTCATCATATGTGAGCAAGTTGAACAGCTTCCACATGGGAAAGAGCCTTTCTCTGGAGTTCTTATTGGTTTAGTTTTCTTGATGTAATGGCTAGGACTTAATCTTTCTTTTAGATTTCTTGATCTTCTGTAGCTGATTTCTGCTTTTTGTCCAATTATACTTTTTAAAATTGGATCAGCTTGCAGTATATGCCAGTTGTTTTGAATAATTCTGATGACTTCTTGTGATTGGTCATTATAGGTCAAGACTAATCTTGTTTTGTTGTCCTGTTTTTTTGCACGGACCTTCAATAGGTCAGATCTGGGTGTATTATATGCTCTTTTTTTAGCTTTTTGGATAGATCTTTTACTGTAACCTCTCACTTTTAACCTATTTTCCAGTTCTGTGGCTCTTTTTCTAAAGATTTGCTCATCTGAGCAGTTACGTTTAATCCTAAGAAATTCCCCAATGGGTAGAGACTTGGTGGTATTGGGTGCGTGTGCGCTGGTTGAATGTAGTACGTTGTTGGTGGCTGTACTTTTTCTGTATAGATCTGTTGAGAGTGTACCATCAGAATTCTTCTGAATGAGTAAGTCTAGAAAGGATATATTTGTTAAGCTTTTTTCATAAGTTAATTTTATGTTTAATTTGTTATTGTTTAGATGTTTGAGAAAATTATCCAATTCAGATTCCGGTCCTTCCCATAGGAATAAGATGTCGTCAATGTATCTAACCCACATTGGGATATATTTAGTGTATTGATCATTAATATCTGAAAAGACATGTTTTTGTTCCCACCAGCCTAGGAACAAAAGATATATAACAAATTGAATCACACAAAACTGTACTTAAGTCAAAGTCAATATATTTATTATAAGGGGAAGGATTAATCAGCCCAATATCGATTTGATTTCATAAAAAACAGAACCAACAACTAATTTGTTTGCAGTTTGTAATCTCAGCACTTAGCAAGTATCCATACAAAATAAAAAAGATACGTTCAAAAAGAAGCAGAATAGTAACTAAGTTACATTGCCACACTTAGATATCGTTCACAAGTATCAACCTATATAATCTCCAACTATCGATAAATATCTGTACCAATGGTCTAAACAACAAACTGCATGTGTGTGTATGTGTTTATATGCATGATTGGATTCTTCAGGTACATTTACTTGAATAAGATACAATAGCTTATGTACAGAGTACAGTGCCCCAGAAATAAGGGGAATGCTCCCATTATTCTCCTAAGGACTAAGAGAAAATTTGCTATATAAGCACTATCTAAAGGCAGGTATCCCTGCAGCTCATTTTGGCCAGATATATATATTTTTTCTTAATACTCGAACCCCACCATATACAGTAGAATCATCTTTGCACGTGTACACCACACCAAAATCGAAAATCATAAAAGTTTATTCTCTTACTAATACGATTTAATACGATACAATATCACCTCAATTTGATATACAAGCCTAATAGAGGAGGTGTACGTTATTGAATCTTACTAGAGAGACATAATATCTAGAGTAACATCATATGTATGCACATTAATAATTTGATACAGCAACGTAGTTGTTAGAGAGACAAGAGAATCCACACATATATTAGTTCTTCAGATCACCGTAATTAAGTATCATAGTATCTGAACACTGATACCTTTTTTCATCTAGGGACTTCCCCAGAAATATTAAATAAAGTGTACAATCTAACCCCAATTCCCAAGTTCTACGCGAATTTGTGTTTTTAAATTGTATGTCACAATTCTTTTTTTAAGTGTTGAAATAAAAGTTAGGTTTTAATCAAAGATACACGCTGCTCCACCCACATTTTCTTCCTTTTCTAGGTTTGATACCTATGTAGGGGACAGTAAGTGCTAATAAATGCATTCCGTTTTTGGAGCCAGAAACTCACATTTCTAACTCTATTCTTTTCTGAATCATTGATTCTTGCATAAGCACTCCAGCAAGTACCCACTGTAAAATTGAATGTAGGTACAAACCAGCAGTCCCCATTTACTTGTGTAGTGCGGTTGCAACCTTTTGTTTTCTCCAGTAGTTCACATTTTCCTATTCTCTATATAGGATTCCCGCAACCTGAGTAGCACACGCAAAAAAATATTAGTAGAAAGTATGGCAAACAAATATGATAAAGATAAGCAAACCAGGGAGCAAAAAAGACAAAGTGATCTTAATGAAGTGTTCCAAGACTCTTCTAGTGGAAACTCAGATATAACACCAAATAATTTAGACACACTGCTAAGAGAATTACATAAAAACCTGTTCAAACAGGATAAATTATGGTGGGATGAGCAGTTCTGTGAGCAATACATTCAGAGAAATCTTATCCCAAGGGGACTGCGAATTCAACTCTTCCCAGCCTTTGAATTCAGGAAAAAAGAACTAAGTGATGAATGGGAAGAAGCTCTGAGTGAATGTTCAGCCAAATTAATGAAAATTCTGATAAAACATAATTCATCAGAATACGAAAGACTGGAAGATCTAATTAAAGTACAGAATGAACAACTAAAACATTTTGAAAATCTTAAAGAATTTGAGAACGCATACAAGAAATATCAAAAAGAACTCGACAAGTATGAAAATGAAATTAAATCAACCAAGAAAGGTAAATTACAAAGAGATATTCTTGATTTCCAAAACAACAAAGTCTATAAATGGAAAAACAAAAATTTTACTTCCAACTACAAAACTCAAAGGAGAGTGAACATTGTGGAAACGGATGTTTCTGATACTGATAATGAGGAACAGGAAAATGATGGTAAAGATCAACAGGAAGAACCTTCAACATCAAAGAAATTATCTACTATTGAAAATAGGAAAAGAAAGTCTTTTTTAGAAGACGATCTAAGTTCAGATTCAGAACCACCAGAAGAGGTGGGAGGTTCCAACAAAAGAAACACAAGGAATAACAACAAGAAGAACATCAAAGACAAATTTCAAAAACCTCAGAGAAAAAATCTGAGTCCATTCTCACAAATAAGAATGAAGAACTAAGGATTATAAATCTATCAGAGAAAAGACTCTCCAAATACCATATAAGCGTTCTATCCAAAGGATTATCTTTCTGCCCCAACTCCCAACTTGACAAATTCGAAACAATAAAGGACATCCAACTTTTCCTACGCAAACTTCTCCTTAAAAAATATTTTGCAAATAAAGATACACAAGAAAATATATCCAATTTGTCTGAAGAAGAACTAGAGTCCCTAAGAAATTTAGAAGATCTACTAACAGAACAAGAAATCCCAGAAGAATCAAACTGGAGAAAAGAATTGAAAAACAAATCTAAATTTGTACCAGCCACGAACATTAGTACGAACATTGATGTATTTAATCAAATAGTATGCAATTCAATTAACGAACTCAACATTCATACAAAAGCCAAAAACTTGACTAAAAAAGAAAGAGAAGCATTAAAAGAGATGGAAGAATGGGACGACGTGATCATCCGAAACGCAGATAAGGGTGGAAATATTGTTATATGGCCTGAAAGTATGTATCTAAAAGAAGCATCTATTCAATTGAAAAACTCTGTATGTTACAGAGAACTTTGGAGCAACCCTACAGAACAATTCCATCAGCAATATAACAAATTAATTGATGATGCAAAAAGAAGAGACCTCATTACAACCAAAGAAACAAAATTTCTAAATGTATCTCACCCAAAAACAGCTACGTTTTATTTGATCCCAAAAATTCATAAAAACAACAAGCAACCTCCTGGTCGCCCAATAGTATCAGGAAACGACAACTTAACCGAGAAAGCAAGTCAGTACATCGATCTCAGACTTAGACAATTCTTAACTCAACTTCCATCGTATGTGAGAGATACCATGGAAGTACTACAAATCATTCAAGATATCCACATTTCTAAAACAACATGGTTAGTAACTTCTGACGTCGAATCTTTGTACACTAGCATAAATCATCAACTTGGACTCAATGCTGTAAAACACTTCCTAGATATGTCATCAGAAGAAAGTCAAGATTATAATGAATTTATGATAAATTTACTCAAGTTCGTGTTAACCAAAAATTATTTTCTTTTCAATAACAAATACTATCTTCAAACCCAAGGAACAGCGATGGGCACTGCATGTGCACCCACGTATGCCAACCTGTTCCTAGGCTGGTGGGAACAAAAACATGTCTTTTCAGATATTAATGATCAATACACTAAATATATCCCAATGTGGGTTAGATACATTGACGACATCTTATTCCTATGGGAAGGACCGGAATCTGAATTGGATAATTTTCTCAAACATCTAAACAATAACAAATTAAACATAAAATTAACTTATGAAAAAAGCTTAACAAATATATCCTTTCTAGACTTACTCATTCAGAAGAATTCTGATGGTACACTCTCAACAGATCTATACAGAAAAAGTACAGCCACCAACAACGTACTACATTCAACCAGCGCACACGCACCCAATACCACCAAGTCTCTACCCATTGGGGAATTTCTTAGGATTAAACGTAACTGCTCAGATGAGCAAATCTTTAGAAAAAGAGCCACAGAACTGGAAAATAGGTTAAAAGTGAGAGGTTACAGTAAAAGATCTATCCAAAAAGCTAAAAAAAGAGCATATAATACACCCAGATCTGACCTATTGAAGGTCCGTGCAAAAAAACAGGACAACAAAACAAGATTAGTCTTGACCTATAATGACCAATCACAAGAAGTCATCAGAATTATTCAAAACAACTGGCACATACTGCAAGCTGATCCAATTTTAAAAAGTATAATTGGACAAAAAGCAGAAATCAGCTACAGAAGATCAAGAAATCTAAAAGAAAGATTAAGTCCTAGCCATTACATCAAGAAAACTAAACCAATAAGAACTCCAGAGAAAGGCTCTTTCCCATGTGGAAGCTGTTCAACTTGCTCACATATGATGAAAAAGAAAAAAACTATCACAGACAGATTTGGTAAATCCCACCAAATCAAAACATACATAAGTTGTAACACTGTGGGACTTATATATGCCCTCCAATGCAAGTGTCCCTACACTTATATAGGCATGACCACTAGAAAGTTACACACAAGAGTCATGGAACACCTTAGAAATATCCGTAATGCTCCTAAAGATTTACAAAAAGACAAAAAATTAACATCTGTAGCATCCCACTTTCTAAAATATCATCATTGCAAAACCTCTGAATTGGAATGCTATGGCGTCCAAAAGCTGTCCCTAGGACTAAGAGGAGGAGACCTAGAGAAGGCCCTCCAAAAGATAGAAACCAAATGGATATACCTTATGGATTGCGTTCATCCAAAAGGTTTAAATGAACAAAATAATTATTCCATGTTCTTATAAACGCAGAAAAAGAAAATATGTCATTTAAACCATGTACTAAAAATTCATACAATGATAAAAACAAGCCTTGTTGTTCTTATAGTAGTTCACATCAAAAATAGTATAAACGTTAAGATTTCTTCTGTAAAACAATAAAATATACTCAGTAAACACGATCACTTAAAATTCACAAATCACAATTTAATTTATGTAATATTCACACCTTTGTTATTTCTAATTCTCATATTTTATTTTATTAATAAACTAATTCACGTTGTGTCCCCCACTTTCCACTCACACTCCAAACCATTCACCCTAAACTTTTTATTTACACTCACTCCTTCCCAAGTCCTTTTTCACTTGACCCATAATTTTCTTCCCCCTTTTTTTCAGTCATCACAGTCCCCATCCACATTTATCTCCTAATCCCCTACACCACCTTAATTACCAAAAAATAGCACATTACACCCTCACTTATAATTATAATGCTAAATTTCACCATATTACTTTACACTCAAGCGTGACACTTGTTCCCGATAGTGAGCATATTTTCACTTGTAGAGTGATAGTGCATCGCACCTTAGCAGGTTCAAACCCCCCCCCCCCACTATAAACGTCACACACAATAGCACCTGATGGTTGTATTAACGTTTTGGCATTAAATTAAAATTGCTAATTCAATTTTAAAAGGAAGATTTCCCCAAATCACCCTATTCAATATAAGCAGCCTTGAATAATATATCCTCACATGCAGTATTCACTCTTTTTTTCTAAATCACTGCAGAAAGCTTATCTAAAGTAATTCTTGCATCACTAGCACAATAGTTCATCGTTACGCTCGTCACTCTAAAATAACCAACCCACACTTTAAAAGTAAACAAAACATTTATTACAGAAGAGAGCTCTCAACAAAAATTAAATAAAAATCAACCAGCAGTATGTGTATTTGCCCGGAGGTGATAGATTGGGAAACAACCCAGGTTTAATTTATAAGAGTTCGATTGATCCGTTTAACTTAAGTGTATGACATATATATATAATGATACTCCCAAAAATTCTTTGTACCCTCATATTTATTGACATATCAATACTAATTTATAAATAAAATAATATGAGAGATATCAACTTAAAGTATAATGGCTTTATTCAGTCCATCAATACACACTATACATACTATACATAGTATAAACACACATCAGGATTCACTGCAGTATAGCAGGTACTTAAGAAAACATGAGAATGTGTTACGAACGATATCAATCAAACAGACATAGACCTCTAATATTTTAATCACCTCACAAACATACATCAATAATCTTATAGAATACATTAGTAGTACATAGCATACAGAAGTTTAAGAAGCAATCCAAATATATTTAAAGAATAAGGCATCTAACTTGCTATTGACGAAATTCAAACAGCCGTCAATCAAGCACCTAGGGATTCTGATTGGCGACCAACTGACGATAGGGTGGAGCAAAGCCAATAAATCCCCTAAGATTGTTGCGCGCGTCACCCTTTGAAAAAGACGGAATCACAAACGGCGAAACATGTTAGGGAGAGGTTGACATCTCTATTTCAACCTATTTAGTGTTTTTTAATCAGCAAAAGAACGTAGAACGTAGACTATAAAAATGAATGCATGAAATAGCATTGGGAAATAATTTAAAATAAGTTGGGAAAGTCCGAAGTGAATGCTCTTACATTTAGCAATATAACAATACGGTGTGAATGCAAGGATAACAAAACAACAATACGGTGTGAATGTAAAAAAGTGTGGCTCTGAACTTTACCGAGTAACCGCTGCTATAGAAGTATCAGTATTACCTGACCTAATTTCACTATAGTATATTAGTCAATATTACAAAGATCACAAGACTGCTATACTAAAAAACATACCGGCTCCCAAGTAATATCGCTGGAAAACAAAAGACAATTACAACTTAGCTCAGATGCTACATTTAATAAACTGAGACCTATATTTATATAGTCCACTCAACATTATAACTATTAAGAGCTCTATAATAATACGAGTGAGATTATTTAAGCAAGCTATTTAGATCTAGATATATAAAATCATCACGGTATTATACAGTCAGCAGCATTACTTAAGAATATAAGTGAACTGCAATAATTCGCAAATAATATTGTGAATAAATACTACACTAGAAAGTAGGATATATTACTGAATGCACCAAACATATACACAAATTTCAGTAAGCAAAGAAACAATACATAAGGTCAAGTGCACTGACTTCCAACAAAAATTAAGAAAAATATACAGAGATATATAACAAATTGAATCACACAAAACTGTACTTAAGTCAAAGTCAATATAATTATTATAAGGGGAAGGATTAATCAGCCCAATATCGATTTGATTTCATAAAAAACAGAACCAACAACTAATTTGTTTGCAGTTTGTAATCTCAGCACTTAGCAAGTATCCATACAAAATAAAAAAGATACGTTCAAAAAGAAGCAGAATAGTAACTAAGTTACATTGCCACACTTAGATATCGTTCACAAGTATCAACCTATATAATCTCCAACTATCGATAAATATCTGTACCAATGGTCTAAACAACAAACTGCATGTGTGTGTATGTGTTTATATGCATGATTGGATTCTTCAGGTACATTTACTTGAATAAGATACAATAGCTTATGTACAGAGTACAGTGCCCCAGAAATAAGGGGAATGCTCCCATTATTCTCCTAAGGACTAAGAGAAAATTTGCTATATAAGCACTATCTAAAGGCAGGTATCCCTGCAGCTCATTTTGGCCAGATATATATATTTTTTCTTAATACTCGAACCCCACCATATACAGTAGAATCATCTTTGCACGTGTACACCACACCAAAATCGAAAATCATAAAGTTTATTCTCTTACTAATACGATTTAATACGATACAATATCACCTCAATTTGATATACAAGCCAAATAGAGGAGGTGTACGTTATTGAATCTTACTAGAGAGACATAATATCTAGAGTAACATCATATGTATGCACATTAATAATTTGATACAGCAACGTAGTTGTTAGAGAGACAAGAGAATCCACACATATATTAGTTCTTCAGATCACCGTAATTAAGTATCATAGTATCTGAACACTGATACCTTTTTTCATCTAGGGACTTCCCCAGAAATATTAAATAAAGTGTACAATCTAACCCCAATTCCCAAGTTCTACGCGAATTTGTGTTTTTAAATTGTATGTCACAATTCTTTTTTTAAGTGTTGAAATAAAAGTTAGGTTTTAATCAAAGATACACGCTGCTCCACCCACATTTTCTTCCTTTTCTAGGTTTGATACCTATGTAGGGGACAGTAAGTGCTAATAAATGCATTCCGTTTTTGGAGCCAGAAACTCACATTTCTGACTCTATTCTTTTCTGAATCATTGATTCTTGCATAAGCACTCCAGCAAGTACCCACTGTAAAATTGAATGTAGGTACAAACCAGCAGTCCCCATTTACTTGTGTAGTGCGGTTGCAACCTTTTGTTTTCTCCAATTGTCCCTACTTTGTTTGGACCCTATGTCACATTCATCACATATATTTAAATGGGGAGGAACCTTGGCTTCCGAACATACAGAACATCGTCTATCTGATGGGTCAGACATGTTAAATAGGCATAAACTTGATAACAAAGCACAAAAAACGTTTTAAAATAAAACCGTTACTGTCACTTTAAATTTTAAACTGAACACACTTTATTACTGAATATGTGAAAAAGTATGAAGGAATTGTTCAAAATTCACCAAAATTTCACCACAGTGTCTTAACGCCTTAAAAATATTGCACACCAAATTTGAAAGCTTTAACTCTTAAAATAACGGAACCGGAGCCGTTTTTACATTTAACCCCTATACAGTCCCTGGTATCTGCTTTGCTGAGACCCAACCAAGCCCAGAGGGGAATACGATACCAAATGACGCCTTCAATAAGCTTTTTCAGTGGTTCTGAGCTCCTCACACATGCATCTGCATGCCTTGCTTTCCAAAAACAACTGCGCATTAGTGGCGCGAAAATGAGGCTCTGCCTATGACTAGAAAAGGCCCCCAGTGAAAAAGGTGTCCAATACAGTGCCTGACGTTTTTTTAATACAATCCCCAAGATTAAAATAACTCTTTAAAGTTATAATCCATTAAATATGCTTATAAAGTAATCGTTTTAGCCCAGAAAAATGTCTACCAGTCTTTAAAGCCCTTGTGAAGCCCTTTATTCTTATACTAAACTAAGAAAATGGCTTACCGGATCCCATAGGGAAAATGACAGCTTCCAGCATTACCAAGTCTTGTTAGAAATGTGTCATACCTCAAGCAGCAAAGTCTGCCCACTGTTTCCCCCAACTGAAGTTACTTCATCTCAACAGTCCTGTGTGGAAACAGCCATCGATTTTAGTAACGGTTGCTAAAATCATCTTCCTCTTACAAACAGAAATCTTCATCTATTTTCTGTTTCAGAGTAAATAGTACATACCAGCACTATTTTAAAATAAAAAACTCTTGATTGAAGAATAAAACTACATTTAAACACCAAAAAACTCTTAACCATCTCCGTGGAGATGTTGCCTGTGCAACGGCAAAGAGAATGACTGGGGAAGGCGGAGCCTAGGAGGGATCATGTGACCAGCTTTGCTGGGCTCTTTGCCATTTCCTGTTGGGGAAGAGAATATCCCACAAGTAAGGATGACGCCGTGGACCGGACACACCTATGTTGGAGAAATACGCTTATTTGTATTCTGAGGTGAAACAAGAAAGTTTTTGAAAATTGGATATCGATTTGTTTATTTTTGGTAAAGTATAAAAGGTTGCTAATTACATGTAAATGTCTAAAACAAAATATATGCATAGTTACTGCAGTTAAATTACAACTGATAGATTTAAAGAGCATATTTATATTTTAGAATTATATTTATAGTCCTGAATAGTTTTAAGCTTGCCTTTTTGTATGCAAAATATTTAAAACAAACATCCATTGTTGCTGTAGGTAGCAGACAAAGGAATAAATTGTGTTTTAAAACTAATTTCATAGCCTGTGTATTTTAAACTAATTCTTAATGCTAAGTAATTTATCTTTGCAAATATAGATATATATATATATCTCAGAATTTGTCTTAACTGTAGGTAACTAAGAATTTAATTCAGCTTAGATAAATTGGCATAGAAGTTTGATTATTGGCACCAATAATATATACATTCTTGATGCTTTAAATTAGAATTGTATTAGAATCAATTGTGGCTATAGAGCTGATTGTACTGTTTGAATGTTAGTCTTGGTTTCAGTGTGATATTTTAAATGCAACTCTGTTTTGGGAGGCTATTGTGAATAAGGCAACTTTTATGATCTTTGCATAGCATATTTTAATAATTCAAACGTGTATAGTATCGATTCATATTTTGGTTCCTACAAATATATTTCAATGTGTTTATAGATATTAACTAATAAAAATAATTCAGGAAATTTATATTAATTTTATGGTTTTTGGTATATGCATATTTTATTGGGGTTTAGTTTAAAGGATAATGATTAAATATATTGTGTTATAACCCTGCCATATACTGACAACCATGTGACAGCTATCAGTCAATAACAGACTCATGTTTTTATATAATGTGAACTCCTGCATATGCTAAGTAGGGGCCGCTGCCTCAGGTCATTTAAAAGGCTGTGTACAATTTAATAATGAAAATAAATTACAAACAGCAAACAGTTATTTTACATAAAAACTAAACCTAAAGGTTAAATTTCCCATACACTTTATACTATTTTATACACTGGTAAAACAAGTCATTAGAAACACATTAAAGGAACAGCAAAGTCACAATTAACCTTTTATGATTCAAATTAAAACAAATGTCCAATTTCCTTCTGCTTTATTAACTTGAATACCTTTGTGACAAAGCATATAATGCACTATGGTGCGCTAGCTGCTGATTAGTGGCACATACAAGCTTCTTGCCATTGGCTCACTTTTTGTGCTCAGCTAGCTCCCAGTAGTGCATTGCTGCTGCTTCAATAAAGGATATCTAGAGAATTAAGCAAATATCATAATAGAAGTAAATTGGAAAGTTGTTTAAAATTGTATGTTCTATTTAATTAATGAAAACCCAAATTTAAAAAACACTGTCCCTTTAAGTCTGTGATCATGTGACAAACAGCAGCAGCTGAAGGTGCAGAATACACTCACTAAGGTCTTTACTAACAACAAGAATCAGTCACAGATCAGTGGGATAAACGTTCTGATGATAAACAGGTGCAGCTAATAGAAATAAGAAATGTATTATAAAATAACCTCATTAGAAATGAAATAATATGCAGATCACAAGATATTTATGATTAGATCAGTAAATGTGATGAGACTAATACAACAGGGCCATAAGCTGAGTGATATTTATTACTGGAGCAAATAGCAGCTTCAGACTAATATTACATGAAAATGGTTTATCTGGGCTCTACAATTAATTATAAACCTATAGGGAAATACAGGATTCTAATTGGCTGATAATTAAAAATATATTGCTCATTGGATAACAGCAGCACCCCCCACAAATGTAGTATTGGACAGACCTCCTCGAGCTTGAAAACTGCTATAAATCATTAGCTTTTTGAATCAAAGAACTAACAATAAATTCATCAGCACAGCATGAAACATATAGAAAACAAATTAAATAAGTACAGTTGAGTTTTTTGGTTAACATAAACTCAGTTTCTTATATGAATTAAAATTATTTATCTTTATCATAACAAAATACATAACAATATTTTCTCATCATATAATATAAAAGGCAAAGTGTGTTTGTCCGAAGTTGTCATGCGCAGTAGAGACGGCGTGAGGACAAACACAACTGGCCTTACCTTATCTGCCGTTTGCAGCACGGTGTGGCGAAAGTGGGCGTGGCCGGTCATGGCGCTGTCGGCACGAGAGAGGGGAGAGAGATAGAAAGAGAGGGGGAAAGACAAGAAGATACGGGAAAGAGCTAAAGAGGAGAAAGAGAGAGAAAAAGAAGGGGGAAAGAGAGAGCAAAAAAGAGGGGGAGAGAGAGCAAAAGAGAGGGATGGAGAGAAAGAGCAAAAGAGAGGGGAAAGAGACAGAGCAAAAGAGAGGGGGGAGAGAGAGCGCAAAAGAGGGGGGGAGAGAGAGCGCAAAAGAGGGGGGGAGAGAGAGCGCAAAAGAGAGGGGGGAGAGAGAGGGGGGATGGGAGAGAGAGGGGGATGGGAGAGAGAGCGCAAAAGAGAAGGGGGAGAGAGAGAGCGCAAAAGAGAGGGGGATGGGAGAGAGAGAGGGGGATGGGAGAGAGAGGGGGGGATGGGAGAGAGAGAGGGGGGGATGGGAGAGAGAGAGGGGGGGATGGGAGAGAGAGGGGGGGGGGATGGGAGAGAGAGGGGGGGGGATGGGAGAGAGAGGGGGGGGGATGGGAGAGAGAGGGGGGGGGATGGGAGAGAGAGGGGGGATGGGAGAGAGAGGGGGGATAGGAGAGAGAGGGGGGATAGGAGAGAGAGGGGGATAGGAGAGAGAGGGGGGATAGGAGAGAGAGGGGGGATAGGAGAGAGAGGGAGGATGGGAGAGAGAGGGGGGGGATGGGAGAGAGAGGGGGGGGATGGGAGAGAGAGGGGGGATGGGAGAGAGAGGGGAGGATGGGAGAGAGAGGGGAGGATGGGAGAGAGAGGGGAGGATGGGAGAGAGAGGGGAGGATGGGAGAGAGAGGGGAGGATGGGAGAGAGAGGGGAGGATGGGAGAGAGAGGGGAGGATGGGAGAGAGAGGGGAGGATGGGAGAGAGAGGGGAGGATGGGAGAGAGAGGGGAGGATGGGAGAGAGAGGGGAGGATGGGAGAGAGAGGGGAGGATGGGAGAGAGAGGGGAGGATGGGAGAGAGAGGGGGGATGGGAGAGAGAGAGAGAGAGAGGGGGGATGGGGAGAGAGAGCAAAAGAGAGGGGGATGGGGAGAGAGAGCAAAAGAGAGGAGGAGAGAGAACAATAGAGAGGGGGAGAGAGAACAATAGAGAGGGTAAGACAGAGAGCAAAAGAGAGGGATGGAGAGAAAGAGCAAAAAAGAGAGGGGAAAGAGACAGAGCAAAAGAGAGGGGGGAGAGAGAGCGCAAAAACATAATTTATGTAAGAACTTACCTGATAAATTCATTTCTTTCATATTAGCAAGAGTCCATGAGCTAGTGACGTATGGGATATACATTCCTACCAGGAGGGGCAAAGTTTCCCAAACCTTAAAATGCCTATAAATACACCCCTCACCACACCTACAATTCAGTTTAACGAATAGCCAAGAAGTGGGGTGATAAGAAGGAGCGAAAGCATCAAAAATAAGGAATTGGAATAATTGTGCTTTATACAAAAAAATCATAACCACCACAAAAAGGGTGGGCCTCATGGACTCTTGCTAATATGAAAGAAATGAATTTATCAGGTAAGTTCTTACATAAATTATGTTTTCTTTCATGTAATTAGCAAGAGTCCATGAGCTAGTGATGTATGGGATAGCAGATACCCAAGATGTGGAACTTCCACGCAAGAGTCACTAGAGAGGGAGGGAAAAAATAAAGACAGCCAATTCCGCTGAAAAATTTATCCACTACCCAAATCAAAAGTTTCCATTTTTATAAATGAAAAAAACTGAAATTATAAGCAGAAGAATCAAACTGAAACAGCTGCCTGAAGTACCATTCTACCAAAACTGCTTCTAAAGAAGAGAAAACATCAAAATGGTAGAATTTAGTAAAAGTATGCAAAGAAGACCAAGTCATTGCTTTGCAAATCTGATCAACAGAAGCTTCATTCTTAAAAGTCCAGGAAGTAGAAACTTACCTAGTAGAATGAGCCGTAATCCTCTGAGGCGGGAATCAACCCGACTCCAAATAAACATGATGAATCAAAAGTTTAACCAAGATGCCAAAGAAATGGCAGAAGCCTTTTGACCTTCCTAAAACCAGAAAAGATAACAAATAGACTAGAAGTCTGTCTGAAATCTGAATAGCTTCAACATAGGATTTCAAAACTCTTACCATATCCAAAGAATGTAAGAATCTTACCAAAGAAGTCTTAGGATTAGGACACAAGGAAAAGACAATAATTCCTCCCTAATGTTGTTAGAATTCACAACTTTAGGTAAAAATTGAAATGAGGACAGCAAAAACCACCTTATCCTGATGAAAAATCAGAAAAAGGAGATTCACAAGAAAGAACAGATAATTCAAAAACTGTTCTGACTGAAGAGATGTCTAAAAAGAAAAATACTCCATGAAAGTAATTAATGTCCAGAGAAAGCATATACTCAAACAGAAGAGCCTGTAAAGCCTTCAGAACCAAATTAAGACTCCAAGGAGGAGAAATTGGCTTAATGACAGGTTTGATACGAACCAAAACCTGAACAAAATAATGAATATCAGGAAGATTAGCAATCTTTCTGTGAAAAAGAACAGAAAGAGCAGAGATTTGTCATTTCAAAGAACTTGCAGACAAACCCTTATCCAAACCATCCTGAAGAAATTGTAAAATTCTAGGAATTCTAAAAGAATGCTAAGAGAATTTATGAGAAGAACACCAAGAAATGTAAGTCTTCCAAACTCGATAATAAATCTTTCTAGAGACAGATTTACGAGCCTGTAACATAGTATTAATCACTAAGTCAGAGAAACCTCTATGACTAAGAATCAAGCGTACAATCTCCATACCTTCAAATTTAATGATTTGAGATCCTGATGGAAAAATGGGCCTTGAGATAGAAGGTCTGGTCTTAACAGAAGTGTCCAAGGTTGGCAACTGGCCATCCGAATGAGATCCGCATACCAAAACCTGTGAGGCCATGCTGGAGCCACCAGCAGTACAAACGAACGCTCCATTAGAATTTTGGAAATCACTTTTGGAAGAAGAACTAGAGGCGGAAAGATATAGGCAGAATGATAATTCCAAGGAAGTGTCAATGCATACACTACTTCCGCCTGAGGATCCCCGGACCTGAATAGGCCCCTGGGAAGTTCTTTGTTTAGATGAGATGCCAACAGATCTATTTCTGGAAGCCCTCACATCTGAAAAATTTAAAAACATATCTGAATAAAGAGACCATTCTCCCGGATGTAAAGCTTGATTAACAGAGATAATCCGCTTCCCAGATGTCTATACCTGGGAAAAAAAACACAGAATTGAGATAGGAGCTGGATTTAGCCCAAGCAAATATCCGAGATACTTCTGTCACAGCCTAAGGACTGATAGTCCCACCTTGATGATTGACATACGCCACAGTTGTGACATTGTCTGAAAAAAACAATAAATGTCTCTTCTTCAAAAAGAAACCAAACTGAAGAACTCTGAGAATGCACAGAGTTCCAAAATATCAAATGGTAATCTCACCTCCTGAGATTTCCAAACCCCTTGTGCTGACAGAGATCCTCTGACAGCCTCCCAACCTAAAAGACTTGCATCTGTAGAGATCATGGTCCAGGTTGAAAGAATCAAAGAGACCTGTAGAACTAAATGATGGTGATCTTAACCACCGAATCAAAGATAGTTAAACAATAGGATTCGAAGATATAAAAAGTAATATCCTAGAATCCCTGTACCATTATTCAGCATAAAAAACTGGAAAGGTTTTCTATGAAAATGAGCAAAGGGAATAAAATCCAATGCTGCAGCCATGAGACCTAAAACTTCCATGCATATATAGCAACTGAAGGAAATAATAGAGACTGAAGGTTCCGACAGACGGAACCCAATAAAATTGTCATTTGTCTGTTAGAGACAAAGACATTGACACAAACTATCTGGAAACCTAAAAAAGGTGACCCTTGTGTGAGGAATCAAGAGCTTTTGATAAAAAAAATCCTCTAACCATGTCTTGAAAAAACAAAGTGAATAGTTTTGAATAAAACCCCAAAACCCAGTTCCTAACAATGGAACTCGAATAAATACCCCAGAAGATTCCAGGTCTGAGCAGCGCTTGAGCCTCAACGGGTGATCAGCCGCGCTTCAACACTACCCAAAATATATAGGACTGAAACACACTTAAGGAAAGTGTTAGCCTTACTGGAATAGCTGGAATATAATAGAGAAAAAAAGACTTCTCACAGACGGTTTTACTCTGAATCTTATTCTGTACCCAAAATCTAAAAAATTTGGACCGAATAGAACCAAACAAATTTCAAAAAAAATCTTAACCTGCCCTTTACCAGCCAAGCTGGAATATGGCACATACATGCAAATTTAGGGAGCTGATTTTGAACTAAAAAACTTCCAATTAAAAACATGTTACTTGGGTAAGAATTTAGGATTTCGTTCCTTAGTAAGAACAACTAAACTAATATAAGCTTAAAGTTTTAGTCTTAGGACTCAATCTTGAAACCCAGAGTAACAGTTAAGAATTGAATCCAATTATGAACCAAATATTTGATTATCTTGGAAAAAAAGAAATATGGATTTTTTAGAAATCACAAAATTCTTCTAGCTAAAACAGCTAAAGACATAGATTAAACCTCATTTGCGAAAATATTCAATAAAATGAAGACACAAATGAAATTATTAGCATGTTAATCAAGTTAAAGGACCAGTCAACACACTGGACTTGCATAATAAACAAATGCAAGACAACAAGACAATGCAACAGCACCCAGTCTGAACTCCAAATGAGCAGTAGATGTTGTCCCTTTAACAATGCTAAATAAATCATAATCTGATACTTGATCTTAAAGTAAACAGAAAAATGAAGCAATTGCAACATCATCCAAATAAATCACAGGTCCAAGGAAAGTACCTGAAAATAAATAATTTTCCTTAAATAAGATACAACCATCTAAAGGAAAATAAATACTATTTTGCTATAGAAACAATAGCATATTTAGCAGGAGTAGAGATAGCCCCATTAAATTGGAGAACCCTCAAAATTGAAATTAACTGCCGGCAAAGAATATAATTTAAAACCCTTGAAGAAGGAATAAAAGAAAATTCTCAGCCTATTCCATTCCCTAGTATCAGGAACTGGAAAAAAAACCTCTGAAAACACAGAAGATTAAATAAGCAGAAATAAAATGTTAGCTAGTCTTGAAAAAGAACTAGGTAGTTACCTCAATATCAAAAATAATCAACACCTTTTCAACAAAGAACAAATGTACTCTAAAAAAGTAGATTTGTTAGTGTCAATATCTGATGACGAAAATTCTGAATGAGAAAAAACATCATCAGAGAAGGATAATTCAGTATGTTGTTGGTCATTTGAAACTTCATCAATTAAAAAAGAAGTTTGAAAAAGACCTAAAAAGTTTATTAGAAGGCGCGATGTCAGACAAAGCCTTTAACATAGAATCAGAAAAATATTCTTATAAATTTTCTAAGTATAAGTAGTAAGAAGTGAATACAGCGCCAACAAGAGGCCAAGGGATAAATATACTCACAGAGAGATAAAAGAAGATTATTTAATGAACCATGTTAAAAAGCATCAGTAATAAAAGACTATATATAAAAAATGTAAAAAGCACATATAAATAAAATTACAAATACAGGAATATCTTACAGAAGCGGCTCAAAGGGCCAAAGCTGATAATTACAATAAAAACAGAGGTAATAACAGGTGATCAGTGTGAGTGGTACACCAGAATAAGAGTGTATACTAATAAAACAGAATTAGCCTAAGTACAACTGTAGCAAGTGCATCAAGCAAAAAACTAATAAACAATAATACAAACAATAGTGTTCAAAATTAGTGTTACAAAAATAGTGTTCCAAAAAATAGAAAAATGCACTGCAGTGCAAAAAAAGGGGGGTAGCAAAATAATTGTATAGATACAATCAAATAGTGAGTGAGTGCAAATGGATATAAAAATGCTAGCTACTTAATCCAGTGAGGTTAAGATATAATTAAATAAAATACACAATATGCAATAACATAAAAAATAAAATACACAATATGCAATAACATAAAAAATAAAAAATAAAATATAAAATATAATCCAAAAAAGTGTTCAAAAAGTTGATCAACAAATGTTAGTGAAGAACAAAAATAAGTCAATCAAAACAAAAAAATGGAAAAATGGGTGATGAAAAGCAAGGTGAAAGTGAGGAAATTGATTCCTTCCAATGTTAGTTACTTTAACAGATCCAAATTCCTGAGTGTGGTTGCTGAAGTAGCTGATTGGATCCTAGCATCTGTCAGCTGCTCCTATGGTATCCTAAAAAGTGTCCCTGTAAAAAAAAAGAAATTCACAACATAGTGTATCCAATATGAGAATGAAGTAAAGATTAAAGTAATGCTTACCAATATGTCAACGCGTTTCTGCCCTCAAAAAAGGGCCTTTCTCAAGACTAGAATATTGGTAATGGCAGCTGGCCTTATATACAGTTTAGAAGTAGCCTATATGGTAGTTTAATTGATTAATTGTATTGTTTGGGCGCAAAATCCCTCCACTTCCTGTGTAACATCTAAAAGATTCCCCCATAAAGTGTAGCATCACTTCCTGTGTAACATCTAAAAGATTCCCCTCCACTTCCTGTGTAACATCTAAAAGATTCCACCATAAAGTGTAGCATCACTTCCTGTGTAACATCTAAAAGATTCTCCTCCACTTCCTGTGTAACATCTAAAAGATTCCCCCATAAAGTGTAGTATCACTTCCTGTGTAACATCTAAAAGATTCCCCTCCACTTCCTGTGTAACATCTAAAAGATTCCCCCATAAAGTGTAGCATCACTTCCTGTGTAACATCTAAAAGATTCCCCCATATGGCAAACCGGAAGTATATAAATTTTCCCGGATTAATTTTATACATATCTAAATATATAGGTCATTCAAAAGGCATGTATATGGCCTTAGATTTATCCAGTTGTTTCTTTCTCAATTGCCGGTATCTTTGTTTTGGCTTACCAGTTTCAAGCCCAATATCGGAGCTACTCGGTAGTGACGTAACCGTTGACGTCACTTCCGGTCCAGCGATATTACATAGACAAGCCGCTAGCAACATTAGCATGCTGTACAATGCTAATATATGCGGCTGTCAGTTACGCCTCCCATCTAGTATATTAAATCCTTAGAGAGCCCTGGGGATAAAGATGTCAGAACAATGCCCACCAATGTGTCAATAAAGGGGATAAGTGTCAAGGCACTATTGGCCCCCAAACGTTATAACGATAGATAAAGGCTATGTAATCACAAACATTGAGATTTACAAAAAACTAACACATATTTTATGTCAGTGGGACAAAGGAAACAATAAAAACAATAACGGCAAGCATTTTTGGAAATTAAATAACGGTTTTGTTATCTATTTCTCGTAAGTCCAAAGGGGTCAGATAATATTTTCTTTCTATAGCCATATTTTATATATCCATCATTATACTAGTAGATGGATTGAATGATCTCAAATATTATAATATGTGTTAACATATTGTCAAAGTGTGTTTAAGATACACTGGTAGTGGATTAAGTGATCTTAAATATTATAATATGTGTTAACATATTGTTAAAATATTTTGAGATATGTTTGACATTTCATAAAGAGAAGAGAAGTTGTATATACTTTTATGGATCCTTCAATGTCATTGAGCCATGCTCAGATGGTAAGATCTCGCATATTTATAAGAAATAAAGTTATTTTAATTTATTTTATAAAAGATCAGAATCATAGTGAGAGGAGGAAGAAATTAACCTGTGATGAATTATTTACAGAGGGCAAACTGCTTAGTTATTAAAAAAGTCCTAGAATGTATTTTTATATATATATATATATATATATATATATATATATATATATATATATATATATATATATATATATATATATATATATATATATATATATATATATATATATATCTCGTTTGCTCCAAAATTTGAGCATAGAGAATACAAAGTCCCAATAGAAACAATTTGGACTTAGTTGTCCATCTATCTGATATGTAAAATTAGTTATATGTATATAAAGATATAGATAAAACCAGGACATGGTATCTCATATTTAGCGAGAAATAAAAGGGATATGTACCTGATTCTGGTCGCATAAATATATTAGATTACAACGCCATCATAGTAATTGAATAAGGAAACTAGTGATAGCTGGACAAGTCCAGTGTATAAATTTCTATGTCAGAGAAAGAAACATTCAAGTGTATGCTCATGAATGTAATTAAGGGTATATATATAAAAGGGTATATAAATAGGAAACAGTCTACATTTGCTGTTTAATAGTTGAGAACTAGAACAATAGAGGAAAATAGAGGAAAAAGCCTTCTTCTTATGTTAATAGGTTAACTGTATAGATGTCCACACTAATTGCTTTGAAGATTGAATCTGCAAAACCTACTTTTAAATCATTCTAACCCACAATGATATAGTATTGTGGAGCTTAGATTTTAATGGTGATCAGAAGATCAAACAGAAGATGGTAAACAAATATGTGGTAGGGTGAAGGGTAACCTTAAGCAGACAAAAATTGATACGCAATTAATGAGTAAAAATGGATGAACTTCTATATATTTGGGTGGAGGGCTACAATGCCTATATAATGAGACTTTGGATTGGATATATACGATACCGGACCTTCTATAAATTTAGGTCTTTATAAAGGCTAAATTGTGTAATAATCCAGAAGCTTTAAAACAGCGGGTTTATAGAATTCTAAATGATACAGCAGCACTATCTTATAAGTCTAGCTTGTGTCTTTATATAGACTAGTTGTTCAATAGCCCAGATGATTCAAAGGTCTTTTTGTTTTTTTTAAAAAGTCTTTGGAGAGGAATTTTATACTGTCCTATGAGGACATTGGCAGATACATATCATAAATTGAAGAGGTAGGTAAGATCCTCCCTATTATTCAGACCTTTCGGGTGTAAGCAGTCTAATAAGAAGATCCATTTGGATTCTGCTTTTAAGAGGCTCTTTTCAAAATTACCCCCTCTCCAGTTCTTGGCAACTTTTTGTATACCTATAAATTTCATGTCTTGTATTCTACCATTGTGCTTCGTGGCAAAATGTTTATAAAGTGTTGTTTCTTTATTTTGTTTTTCGATCAACAGTATGTGCTCTCTGAGCCTATCTCTGAGGCTTCTAGAGGTTTGGCCGATGTATTGGAGCCCACATGAGCATTCCATAAGGTAAATTATCCCCGTATTTTGACATCTAATCAGATCTTTGATAGTAAATTCTTCTCCAGTCTGATTGGACTTGAATTTTTTAGTCTTTACCCCTCTTCTGCATGCTTTGCAGGTGGGGCATGGAAAAAATCCCTTTACTGGTCTCCCCATTGCATCATGTGTATTGGTCTTCTTCTTCTTGGGTAGACTTGGTGCTAATCTATTTTTGAGATTTCCTGTCTTTCTATAAACAAATTTTGGCTGGTTGGGGAGTTTATCTCCAATAATGTCGTCATTTTTTAGAAGGTGCCAGTGTCTTTTAAAGATATTTTCAATGATGTATCGATTGCTGCTGTATTCTGTTATTAATGGTACATTTATAGCATCCTCTGTCTCATATTGCTTATGATCTTTGTATTTGGTTAACTCTTTCCTCTCCACCTGTCGTACTTCTTCTATTTTTTGGTCTAGATGTTCCTCCTTATAACCTCTTTCCACAAATTTCTCTTTTAGTCGTCTCACTTGTTTTTCCCAGGTTTCGATATTTGAACAATTCTTTCGGACCCTTAGGAATTGGCTCTTTGGGATATTTTCTTTCCATTTCTCATGGTGGCAGCTCTCATAGTGTATATAGCTGTTACTGTCAACCGATTTGAAGTACGTAGATGTTTCCCATTTTCCGTTTAGAGCTTCTATTTTTAGATCCAAGAAGACTATTTCCTTAAAGTTCCAGTTGTAGGTGAACTTCAAATTCTGATGGTTTTGATTCATGACCTCAATTGTGTACAAGAGATCTTCTGTTGAGCCCTTCCAGACTATTAGGACATCATCAATATATCTGCGGTATAGGACCAGGTCCGCACTCGCTGGGCATGAATCCCAGAAGATGCTCTCCCATCTTCCCATGTACAAATTAGCATAGCTGGGCGCGAACCTGGTCCCCATAGCTGTCCCGCAAATTTGTTGGTAGTACATCCCCTCATTGTTAAAATAGTTGTGTGCAAGAATGTAATGGATGCTATCCAATATGAATTTGGCCTGATCTTCTAACATCAGTGGATCTTTATCCAGAAACCATTTGATTGCCTCAAGTCCTTCTTTATGAGGTATGCTGGTGTATAATGCTGCTACGTCGCAGGTTGCAAGGATATAGCCTTCTTCCCATGGTGTGTTGTCTAAGATGTGTGTTGTCTAAGTCTTTTAGATGTTACACAGGAAGTGATGCTACACTTTATGGGGGAATCTTTTAGATGTTACACAGGAAGTGGAGGGATTTGGCGCCCAAACAATACAATTAATCAATTAAACTACCATATAGGCTACTTCTAAACTGTATATAAGGCCAGCTGCCATTACCAATATTCTAGTCTTGAGAAAGTCCCTTTTTTGAGGGCAGAAACACGTTGACATATTGGTAAGCATTACTTTAATCTTTACTTCATTCTCATATTGGATACACTATGTTGTGAATTTCTTTTTTTTACAGGGACACTTTTTAGGATACCATAGGAGCAGCTGACAGGTGCTAGGATCCAATCAGCTACTTCAGCAACCACACTCAGGAATTTCGATCTGTTAAAGTAACTAACATTGGAAGGAATCAATTTCCTCACTTTCACCTTGCTTTTCATCACCCATTTTTTCCATTTTTTTGTTTTGATTGACTTATTTTTGTTCTTCACTAACATTTGTTGATCAACTTTTTGAACACTTTTTTGGATTATATTTTATATTTTATTTTTTATGTTATTGCATATTGTGTATTTTATTTTTTATGTTATTGCATATTGTGTATTTTATTTAATTATATCTTAACCTCACTGGATTAAGTAGCTAGCATTTTTATATCCATTTGCACTCACTCACTATTTGGTTGTATCTATACAATTATTTTGCTACCCCCCTTTATTTGCACTGCAGTGCATTTTTCTATTTTTTGGAACACTATTTTTGTAACACTAATTTTGAACACTATTGTTTGTATTATTGTTTATTAGTTTTTTGCTTGATGCACTTGCTACAGTTGTACTTAGGCTAATTCTGTTTTATTAGTATACACTCTTATTCTGGTGTACCACTCACACTGATCACCTGTTATTACCTCTGTTTTTATTGTAATTATCAGCTTTGGCCCTTTGAGCCGCTTCTGTAAGATATTCCTGTATTTGTAATTTTATTTATCTGTGCTTTTTACATTTTTTATATATAGTCTTTTATTACTGATGCTTTTTAACATGGTTCATTAAATAATCTTCTTTTATCTCTCTGTGAGTATATTTATCCCTTGGCCTCTTGTTGGCGCTGTATTCACTTCTTACTACTTGTGCATATTTTTTGGAGGTTGGTTAGGATCTCTGTTTGGATACAGCTTGGGGATTACCTTAGCGCTTGTACACACAAACTTTTTCACTATTAACAAATTTTCTAAGTATATCTAGTACATAAGATGTAAAAAGAATAGCAATACATAAAGCATAAATACTAATGGATTCTGCATGTAAAAGTTTATCATGACAACTTATTACAAACCACAGCTAAAGATAAACATGTAAAATAAATGAACTTAGCTTTGGTAGGACTGAGCTCAGTCAACAGGAATCCTTCCGTATGTTTTGAAACAGGAACAGTGTACGAAAAATCTTGCAATATGTAATAGAAAAAAACAACATATAAGCAAAATGATCAAATTCCTTAAATGACAGTTTCAGGAATGGGAAAAAAATGCAAAATAACAAGCTTCTAGTAACCAGAAGCAATGAAAAAGTGAGACTTAAATAATGTGAGAAAAAAGTGGAACAAAAAAGACGCCCACATTTTTGGCGCCAAATATGACGCCCACATTATTGGTGCCAAGTACAACGCCCATATTTTTGGCGCCAATTATGACACCACATCCTCTGACGCCGAAACCGACGCCCACATTTTTTGGCGCAAAAAATCGTTTGAATACAAATGCGTCAAAAAAATGACTTTTAACTGAATACAACTTCCGGCGTCAACTACGGCGCCGGAAATGACAACATTTTTGCTCCAAGAATGACGCAATAAAATGAATCATTTTCTGCCCCCGCGAGCCTAACAGCCCGCAGGGAAAAATAGTCAATTGAAAATTTTCAAGGTAAGAAAAAAATAATTATTCATATGTATTATCCCAAATAATGAAACTGACTGTCTGAAAGAAGGAATACTGATTATCCTGAATCATGGCAAATATAAGTTTAAACACATATATTTAGAACTTTACATATAAAGTGCCCAACCATAGCTTAGAGTGTCATAATAAAATAAGACTTACTTACCCCAAGACACTCATCTACATATAGTAGATAGCCAAACCAGTACTGAAACGAGAATCAGTAGAGGTAATGGTATATAAGAGTATATCGTCGATCTGAAAAGGGAGGTAGGAGAAGAAATCTCTACGACCGATAACAGAGAACCTATGAAATAGATCCCCTAGAGGAAGACCATTGTATTCAAATAGGCAATACTCTCTTCACATCCCTCTTTCATTCACTGCACTCTGAGAGGAAAACCGGGCTCCAGCCTGCTGCGAAGCGCATATCAACGTAGAATCTAGCACAAACTTACTTCACCACCTCCATGGGAGGCAAAGTTTGTAAAACTGAATTGTGGGTGTGGTGAGGTGTGTATTTATAGGCATTTTAAGGTTTGGGAAACTTTGCCCCTTCTGGTAGGAATGTATATCCCATACGTCACTAGCTCATGGACTCTTGCTAATTACATGAAAGAAAGAGAGGGGACGAGAGAGAACGCAAAAGAGAGGGGGGAGAGAGAGACAAAAGAGAGGGGGGGAGAGAGAGCGCAAAAGAGAGGGGGGGAGAGAGGGGGGAGAGAGAGCGCAAAAGAGAGGGGGGAGAGAGAGCGCAAAAGAGAGGGGGGAGAGAGAGCGCAAAAGAGAGGGGGGAGAGAGAGCGCAAAAGAGAGGGGGGAGAGAGAGCGCAAAAGAGAGGGGGAGAGAGAGCGCAAAAGATAAGGGGGAGAGAGAGAGCGCAAAAGAGAAGAGGAGAGAGAGAGCGTAAAAGAGAGGGGGGAGAGAGAGTGGGGATGAAAGAGAGAGTGGGGATGGAAGAGAGAGGGGGGTTGGGAGAGAGAGGAGGGATGGGGAGAGAGAGGGGGGGATGGGGGGAGAGAAAGGGGGGATGGGGAGAGAGAGGGGGGGATGGGGAGAGAGAGCAAAAGAGAGGGGGAGAGAGAACAATAGAGAGGGGAAGACAAAGAGCAAAAGAAGAGAGGGGGGACAGAGAGCAAAAGAGAGGGGGGGGGGAGAGAGAGAACAATAGAGAGGGGGAGAGAGAACAATAGAGAGGGGGAGAGAGAACAATAGAGAGGGGGAGAGAGAACAATAGAGAGGGGGATGGAAAGAGAGAGCAAAAGAGAGGGGAGAGAGACGGAGCAAAAGAAAGGGGGGAAAGAGAGAGCAAGAGAGGGATGGAGAGAAATAGCACAAAAGAGAGGGGAAAGAGACAGAGCAAAAGAGAGGGGGAGAGAGAGAGCGCAAAAGAAAGGGGGAGAGAGAGAGCGCAAAAGAAAGGGGGGAGAGGGAGCGCAAAAGAGAGGGGAGAGAGAGAGCGCAAAAGAGAGGGGAGAGAGAGAGCGCAAAAGAGAGGGGAGAGAGAGCGCGCAAAAGAGAGGGGAGAGAGAGCGCGCAAAAGAGAGGGGAGAGAGAGAGCGCAAAAGATAGGGGGAGGGAGAGAGCGCAAAAGAGAGGGGGAGGGAGAGAGCGCAAAAGAGAGGGGGGAGGGAGAGAGCGCAAAAGAGAGGGGGGAGGGAGAGAGCGCAAAAGAGGAGGGGAGAGAGAAAGCGCAAAAGAGGAGGGGGGAGAGAGAGAGCGCAAAAGAGAGGGGGGAGGGAGAGAGCGCAAAAGAGAGGGGGGAGGGAGAGAGCGCAAAAGAGAGGGGGGAAGGAGAGAGCGCAAAAGAGGAGGGGAGAGAGAGCGCAAAAGAGGAGGGGAGAGAGAGCGCAAAAAAGGAGGGGAGAGAGAGAGAGAGCGCAAAAGAGGAGGGGAGAGAGAAAGCGCAAAAGAGGAGGGGAGAGAAAGCAAAAGAGAAAGCAAAAGAGAGGGCGGAGAGAAAGCAAAAGAGAGGGCGGAGAGAAAGCAAAAGAGAGGGCGGAGAGAAAGCAAAAGAGAGGGAGAGAAAGCAAAAGAGAGGGGGGAGAGAAAGCAAAAGAGAGGGGGGAGAGAAAGCAAAAGAGAGGGGGGAGAGAAAGCAAAAGAGAGGGGGAGAGAGAGAGCAAAAGAGAAGTGGAGCGAAAGAGAGTGCAAAAGAGAAGGGGAGAGAGAGATCAAAAGAGAGGGGGTTAGAGAGAACAAAAGAGAGGGGGAGAGAGAGAGCAAAATAGAGGAGGAGAGAGAGAGCAAAGGGTACTGCAAAAAATGGCCCGTGTAAACAGACTTTAGGACTAGTCATTATATAAGATTTATGTCAGGTTTTGCATATTACCGTTTAGCAGAAGCTCTGCAAGTATGAAGTCTCTCTGGTTCCTCCTGTGATATCACTGAATGTTACACAGATATTTATACTAATGTGGGAGTGTCACCTTTCTCTGTGTGACTCACATGAGTACAACTTGTCAGTTGGGAGACAATGAGAGGGTCACACCTGGACTTTTGTTCTCATATAGATATCTATTGTCCCCTCTGGTGTCACATGAGTCCCTGCCTCCCCCTCAGGGTGTGATTATCATATGGATAAGTAAGGAGGAAACACACTGTTTATTTAAATGTGAGAGATTTTCTGTTGTGTCCTAAAATATCTCAGGATACAGCATTATTTTATGTTTTTATTGATGGAAATTGTTATTTTAACAGAACTAAGTTGCAAACAGATGTATAATATTAACCTGTTATTAGATACATATGAGATACATATATAGGAGCAGCAATACACTACTGGGAGCTAGCTGAACACATCTAGTTAGTCAATCACAAGAGATAAATGTGTGCAGGCACCAATCAGCAGCAAGCTCCCACTAGTGTAGGATATGTGCATATTCTTTTTAAACAAGGGATACAAAGAAAACAAAGCACATCCAAAAGAAGTTAATTTAAAGTGTCTTAAAAAGAAATGCTCTATCTGAATCATGCATGTTTAAAGGGACACTCAAGTGAAAATAAACTTTTATAATTCAGAAAGAACCTGCATATATATATATATATATATATATATACACACCCACATAATATATACACACATGCACACACATATATATACAAAGATACACATATGTACAAAAACACATGCACATATACACACATGCTTACATACATACAAATATAAACACACATACACACAAATATAAACACATACACAGTCACACACACACACACAAATATAAACACACATACAAAGTCACATACACGTAACATTACAATTACAATGCTCCCTTTACAATGACAACTCAACCCTCCTCAGCAGTCATCCCAATTCCACTAATCTAATGAAGTAGAATCCCAGGCATCCAACTTTGGCTTAGATAATGAGTGGAGCGCAAATTTGCGCTTTTGTGAGTAATACCAGCATATGCAAATTACAAATTAGGTGCAATGCGAACGCAACTTCCCATTCACATTGCCTGGAAGCCTTGTGCTCACGAGAGTGAGCTTCCATAGGCTCCAATGGGAGCCTTGTTCTGATGCCATGAGAAACAGCAAAGAACCTAGCACAGTGTAGGGGGTAATTCCCACAATGTTGGGCAGCACATTAAAAATATTCCTATTACCAACGGTACTCGGCAGGGCTGTCCCTTGTCTCCCTTGATATTTGCTTTAGCGATAGAGCCCTTAACAGCACAAATCAGGAGTGACAGCAAGGTTGAGGGAATCACATTGCATGGCACGGTACATAAGATTGCACTGTTTGCCAACGAAACTACGATCTTCTCCACCAAGCCACTACAGACTATACCTAGATTGCTAGAGATCCTTGAGACATTTAGTAACCTCTCTTATTACAAATCAAATCATAACAAAACTGAAATCTTTACTAGAGGGTAGACCTACCTAAATACTTACACTATAAATACAATTTTATAGAAAAAGAAAACCATATAACACATTTAGGAATTAAATTATCAAGTTATATTCCCCAAATTAAAAATGCAAATTACTGCCCCTTGCTAACTGAGCTGAGAACACTTAGGCAAAAATGGCACTCGAACTCCATTTCCTGGCTGGGGTGCATTGCAGCCCTTAAAATGAGCTATCTTCCTAAACGGACCTATTTATTCCAGTGCCTCCCAATTCGAGTACCCAAATAAATGTTGTTACAGTTCCAAAGTGAATATACGAAGCACATATGGAAGGGGAAACCTCCACATATAGTCCACACAATGTTGCAGTACCCTAGACTACATGGAGGGGTTGCCTCTCTATCTATCTCTAGATATTTTGAGGCGACAATGCTCACTCATATTTCTCAATGGGGAGTCAAAGACTTTCATAGTAAACGGAAGGGAATTGAGCAGGCCCCACTACCATTTACTTACGTGATCTCATTTGGACCCCGCCACATTGCCGTAGAAATTTGTCCATCAACAACCTAATAATTAAAGAATGCCTCTCATCATGGGATCAGATTAGGCATTATAAACTGATAGCTCCCCATCCCTCTCCCATCACTACTTTATCAGGCCTTTTCACAGGCCTTCCTGACTCTCACGCTGCCACATGGGCCCGTTTGGGCTTTGAAAGGGTATCAGACCTATGGTCCACCTCTTCACAGGGGAATTTTGTTAAGCTATTAAGCGTATTTGGTTTTTGAATATTCTCGAGTAATTAGCCTATTAACTAGTTGAGGATTTAAGCCCATACCTCCCCTTCAGCTAACATTGTGGGAATCTAGATAGCAGCAGGGGTTTATTCTAGGCAAACCTATGTCAATTCACTATAGTTTAATGGAAGGGGCGTCGCCTATTGATAAAGCTCCACACATATTGAAATGGGAAGAAAAATTGAATATATCTGTTCCCACTCAGGTCTGGCAACATACACTCCTGTTAACTAAAAAAGCTATCCACTGTATTACTATATACGAGACAAATTTAAGTTACTCACACACTGGTATTATATTCCAGCCAGATTAGCTAAATTGTTCCCTACTGCTTCTCCTCAATGCTGGAGAAACTGTGACCACATAGAGGTGATATGATACATATTAGTGAGGTCTCAAACAACTTTGGGACACTTGTTTCATTACACTATCCAGACTAGAGATCCCCCTTCCTAAGTCTCCGGAAGTGGCCCTCTTTCATTTAGGTTCCTACAAACTACCTAAGCACCATGGATACTTATGCATATACCTCTTTTCAGCTATAAAACTTTCCATTTCCAGATCATGGAAAAAACTAAAACCCCCCTCCCGGCCAGAAATAATTAAAGTTATGGCGTATATTTGCTCCATGGAAAAAAATGTGTTCTACTCCTTAGAAAACTCAGACCTGTTTGAAATGATATGAACCGACTGGCAAACCATGTTCAACACTCATTGGCTACCTAGCTTAGACACCTAAGGAGGCATCCCCCAACCCCCTGGCCCTTCTTTTCCTCATCAAACTCCTCTCTTGATAATACCACCCTCGCAGAACCCACACCCCACCCTCCCAGAACCCCTACCTTATGCAGCAGATTTTTCCATCACCCTGTCTGTTCCAGCTTCCCACCCACTTTCCCCCCTTTTTTGTTTTTTTGGTACAGAATACTTAACCTACTGTGTTAATAAATAACTCCTTTATGGAGTTGATATACGTGAGATCTAAATGTTATCTACTTATTTTTTGTATGTTGCTTGTTGTCTGTGATGTTGTTTACCTAATGGTACACAGTTGTATCCCTAATTTGAAAATCAATAAAATATAAAGGAAAAAAAAACATAATTTATGCTTACCTGATAAATTTATTTCTCTTGTAGTGTAGTCAGTCCACGGGTCATCCATTACTTATGGAATATATCTCTTCCTAACAGGAAGCTGCAAGAGGATCACCCAGCAGAGCTGCTACATAGCTCCTCCCCTCACATGTCATATTCAGTCATTCGACCAAAGCAGACGAGAAAGGAGAAACCATAGGGTGCAGTGGTGACTGGAGTTCAATTAAAATTTAGGTCTGCCTTAAAGACAGGGCGGGCCGTGGACTGACTACACTACAAGAGAAATAAATTTATCAGGTAAGCATAAATTATGTTTTCTCTTGTTAAGTGTAGTCAGTCCACGGGTCATCCATTACTTATGGAATACCAATATCAAAGCTAAAGTACACGGATGAAGGGAGGGACAAGGCAGGAACATTAAACAGAAGGAACCACTGCCTGAAGTACCTTTATCCCAAAAATAGCCTCCGAAGAAGCAAAAGTCTCAAATTTGTAAAATTTTGAAAAGGTGTGAAGCGAAGACCAAGTCGCAGCCTTGCAAATCTGTTCAACAGAGGCCTCATTTTTAGAGGCCCAGGTGGAAGCCACAGCTCTAGTAGAATGAGCTGTAATCCTTTCAGGAGGCTGCTGTCCAGCAGTCTCATAGGCTAAACGTATTATGCTACGAAGCCAAAAAGAGAGAGAGGTAGCCGAAGCCTTTTGACCTCTTCTCTGTCCAGAGTAAACGACAAACAGGGAAGAAGTTTGACGAAAATCTTTAGTTGCCTGCAAATAGAACTTCAGGGCACGGACTACGTCCAAATTATGCAAAAGTCGTTCCTTCTTTGAAGAAGGGTTAGGACACAGTGATGGAACAACAATCTCTTGATTGATATTCCTGTTAGTAACTACCTTAGGTAAGAACCCAGGTTTAGTACGCAGAACTACCTTGTCTGAATGAAAAATCAGATAAGGAGAATCACAATGCAAGGCAGATAACTCAGAGACTCTTCGAGCCGAGGAAATAGCCATCAAAAACAAAACCTTCCAGGATACCAGCTTGATATCAATGGAATGAAGGGGTTCAAATGGAACGCCTTGAAGAACATTAAGAACTAAGTTTAAGCTCCACGGCGGAGCAACAGTCTTAAACACAGGCTTAATCCTAGTTAAAGCCTGACAAAAAGCCTGAACGTCTGGAACTTCAGCCAGACGTTTGTGTAGAAGAATAGACAGAGCAGAAATCTGTCCCTTTAACGAACTAGCAGATAAGCCCTTTTCTAAACCCTCTTGTAGAAAGGACAATATCCTAGGAATCCTAACCTTACTCCATGAGTAACTCTTGGATTCGCACCAATATAAATATTTACGCCATATCTTATGGTAAATTTTTCTGGTAACAGGCTTCCTAGCCTGTATTAAGGTATCAATAACCGACTCCGAGAAGCCACGCTTTGATAGAATCAAGCGTTCAATCTCCATGCAGTCAGCCTCAGAGAAATTAGATTTGGATGTTTGAAAGGACCCTGAATTAGAAGGTCCTGTCTCAGAGGTAGAGACCACGGTGGACAGGACGACATGTCCACTAGGTCTGCATACCAGGTCCTGCGTGGCCACGCAGGCGCTATCAGAATCACCGAAGCTCTCTCCTGTTTCATCTTGGCAATCAAACGAGGAAGCATCGGGAATGGTGGAAACACATAAGCCATGTTGAAGACCCAAGGGGCTGTCAGAGCATCTATCAGCACCGCTTCCGGGTCCCTGGACCTGGATCCGTAACAAGGAAGCTTGGCGTTCTGGCGAGACGCCATGAGATCCAGATCTGGCTTGCCCCAACGAAGAATCAGTTGAGCAAAGACCTCCGCATGAAGTTCCCACTCCCCCGGATGAAAAGTCTGGCGACTTAGAAAATCCGCCTCCCAGTTCTCTACGCCTGGGATGTAAATCGCTGACAGGTGGCAAGAGTGAGACTCTGCCCAGCGAATTATCTTTGAGACTTCCAACATCGCTAGGGAACTTCTGGTTCCCCCTTGATGGTTGATGTAAGCCACAGTCGTGATGTTGTCCGACTGAAATCTGATGAACCTCAGAGTTGCTAACTGAGGCCAAGCTAGGAGAGCATTGAATATTGCTCTTAATTCCAGAATATTTATTGGGAGGAGTTTCTCCTCCTGAGTCCATAATCCCTGAGCTTTCAGGGAGTTCCAGACTGCGCCCCAGCCTAGAAGGCTGGCGTCTGTTGTTACAATCGTCCAATCTGGCCTGCGAAAGGTCATCCCCTTGGACAGATGTGGCCGAGAGAGCCACCATAGAAGAGAATCTCTGGTCTCTTGATCCAGACTTAGTAGGGGGGACAAATCTGAGTAATCCCTGTTCCACTGACTTAGCATGCACAATTGCAGCGGTCTGAGATGCAGGCGCGCAAATGGTACTATGTCCATTGGCGCTACCATTAAGCCGATTACTTCCATGCACTGAGCTACTGACGGGTGTGGAATGGAATGAAGGACACGGCAAGCATTTAGAAGTTTTGATAACCTGGCCTCTGTCAGGTAAATTTTCATCTCTACAGAATCTATAAGAGTCCCTAGAAAGGGAACTCTTGTAAGTGGTAATAGAGAACTCTTTTCCACGTTCACCTTCCACCCATGCGACCTCAGAAATGCCAGAACTATCTCTGTATGAGACTTGGCAGTTTGAAAACTTGACGCTTGTATCAGAATGTCGTCTAGGTACGGAGTCACCGCTATGCCTCGCGGTCTTAGTACCGCCAGAAGTGAGCCCAGAACTTTTGTAAAGATTCTTGGAGCCGTAGCTAATCCGAAGGGAAGAGCTACAAACTGGTAATGCCTGTCTAGAAAAGCAAATCTTAGGTACCGATAATGATCCTTGTGAATTGGTATGTGAAGGTAGGCATCCTTTAAATCCACTGTGGTCATGTACTGACCCTCTTGGATCATGGGAAGGATGGTTCGAATAGTTTCCATTTTGAATGATGGAACTCTTAGAAATTTGTTTAGGATTTTTAAGTCCAAGATTGGTCTGAAGGTTCCCTCTTTCTTGGGAACCACAAATAGATTTGAATAGAATCCCTGCCCGTGTTCCGTCCGCGGAACTGGGTGGATCACCCCCATTAGTAAAAGGTCTTGTACACAGCGTAGAAACGCCTCTTTCTTTATTTGGTTTGCTGATAACCTTGAAAGATGAAATCTCCCTCGTGGAGGAGAAGTTTTGAAATCCAGGAGATATCCCTGAGATATGATCTCCAACGCCCAGGGATCCTGGACATCTCTTGCCCAAGCCTGGGCGAAGAGAGAAAGTCTGCCCCCTACTAGATCCGTTTCCGGATAGGGGGCCCTCTCTTCATGCTGTCTTGGGGGCAGCAGCAGGTTTCTTGGCCTGCTTGCCCTTGTTCCAGGACTGGTTAACTTTCCAGCCCTGCCTGTAACGAGCAACAGCTCCTTCCTGTTTTGGAGCGGAGGAAGTTGATGCTGCTCCAGCCTTGAAGTTACGAAAGGCACGAAAATTAGACTGTTTGGCCTTTGATTTGGCCCTGTCCTGAGGTAGAGCATGGCCCTTACCTCCCGTAATGTCAGCTATAATTTCTTTCAAGCCGGGCCCGAATAAGGTCTGCCCTTTGAAAGGAATATTAAGCAATTTAGATTTAGAAGTCACGTCAGCTGACCAGGATTTAAGCCATAGCGCTCTGCGCGCTTGGATGGCGAATCCGGAGTTCTTAGCCGTAAGTTTGGTTAAATGTACGACGGCATCAGAAACAAATGCGTTAGCTAGCTTAAGTGCTTTAAGCTTGTTCATAATTTCATCCAATGGAGCTGTGCGAATGGCCTCTTCCAGAGACTCAAACCAGAATGCCGCCGCAGCAGTGACAGGCGCAATGCATGCAAGGGGCTGTAAGATAAAACCTTGTTGAACAAACATTTTCTTAAGGTAACCCTCTAATTTCTTATCCATTGGATCTGAAAAGGCACAACTATCCTCCACCGGGATAGTGGTACGCTTAGCTAAAGTAGAAACTGCTCCCTCCACCTTAGGGACCGTCTGCCATAAGTCTCGTGTGGTGGCGTCTATAGGAAACATTTTCCTAAATATGGGAGGAGGGGAAAAGGGCACACCAGGTCTATCCCACTCCTTGCTAATAATCTCTGTAAGCCTTTTAGGTATAGGAAACACGTCAGTACACACCGGTACCGCATAGTATCTATCCAACCTACATAATTTTTCTGGAATTGCAACCGTGTTACAATCATTCAGAGCCGCTAATACCTCCCCTAGCAATATGCGGAGGTTCTCAAGCTTAAATTTAAAATTAGAAATCTCTGAATCCAGTCTCCCTGGATCAGATCCGTCACCCACAGAATGAAGCTCTCCGTCTTCACGTTCTGCAAACTGTGACGCAGTATCTGACATGGCTCTCACCTCATCCGCGCGCTCTGTCCTTAACCCAGAGCTATCGCGCTTGCCTCTTAATTCTGGCAATTTAGATAATACTTCTGTCATAACAGTAGCCATGTCTTGCAAAGTGATTTGTAAGGGCCTCCCTGATGTACTTGGCGCCACAAAATCACGCACCTCCTGAGCGGGAGGCAAAGGTACTGACACGTGAGGAGAGTTAGTCGGCATAACTTCCCCCTCGTTGTCTGGTGATAATTTCTTTACATGTAAAGATTGACTTTTATTTAAAGTAGCATCAATGCAATTAGTACATAAATTTCTATTGGGCTCCACATTGGCCTTTAAACATAGTGAACAAAGAGATTCATCTGTGTCAGACATGTTTAAACAGACTAGCAATGAGACTAGCAAGCTTGGAAATACTTTTCTAAATAAATTTACAAGCAATATAAAAAACGCTACTGTGCCTTTAAGAAGCACAAAAAGCTGTCACAGTTGAAATAACAATGAACTAAAATAGTTATAGCAACCAATTTTTCACAGTAAATGTATTAAGTTAGCAAAGGATTGCACCCACCAGCAAATGGATGATTAACCCCTTGATGCACAAAAAACGGATTAACAATTTAATAATTAACGTTTTTCTCACAGTCAAAACACACTGTCACAGGTCTGCTGTGACTGATTACCTCCCTCAAAATGAATTTTGAAGACCCCTGAGCTCTCTAGAGACGATCTGGATCATGGAGGATGAAGTAGACAGATTGTGACTGAATTTTTGCTGCGCAAAAAAGCGCTAAAATAGGCCCCTCCCACTCATATTACAACAGTGGGGAAGCTCAGAAAACTGTTTCTATGCAGAAAAGAAAGATGGCCATGTGGTAAAAATCATGCCCCAATAAGTTTTATCACCAAGTACCTCACAAAAAACGATTAACATGCCAGTAAACGTTTTAAACATACATTTGAAAAGTTATGAATTGTTATTAATAAGCCTGCTACCAGTCGCTTTTACTGCAGTTAAGGCTCATACATTATTTCAGTATTAACAGTATTTTCAGAGTCAATTCCATTCCTTAGAAAAATACATTCAGTGTACACACACTCATCAGCCTAATACCAGTCGCTATCACTGCATTTAAGGCTGAACTTATTTTACATTGGTATCAGCAGTATTTTCTCAGTCAATTCCATTCCTCAGAAAAATAATTACTGCACATACCTCATTTGCAGGGGGGCCCTGCATGCTATTCCCCTTCTCTGAAGTTACCTCACTCCTCAGATGAGAACAGCCAGTGGATCTTAGTTACGTCTGCTAAGATCATAGAAAACGCAGGCAGATTCTTCTTCTAATGCTGCCTGAGAATAAACAGTACACTCCGGTGCCATTTAAAATAACAAACTTTTGATTGTAGAAATAAACTAAGTTAAAAAAACACCACAGACCTCTCACAGCGACCTATCTAGTTAGGCTGCAAGAAAATGACTGAATATGACATGTGAGGGGAGGAGCTATATAGCAGCTCTGCTGGGTGATCCTCTTGCAGCTTCCTGTTAGGAAGAGATATATTCCATAAGTAATGGATGACCCGTGGACTGACTACACTTAACAAGAGAAAATGGTTTGAAATGCTACAACCAAAAATATATACAAATAAATAATAATAATAATAAATTATATATATATATATATATATATATATTTTGAATATGTACGTGTTTGTGTATATACACATACTAACAGACACATATACATATATTATTATTATTATTATTAAGGAATGTACTTTTTTTTTAGAGAAAATACAGATGAGAATGTATAGACAAACAACCATTTTTATTGATCAGGCAGGGTATTTCTAGACTTCTCTGCAGAGATGTCAAATAAAAGTCGTGAGATGGTACCCCTTTGTACTAAATTCATTGAAGCTAGCTTTCAAGCTACAGTTTTATACCCTGCTAAATTAAAAATATTTACTAAATATGAAACCCTAATATTTGACAATTTTAATGAAGCATCACTATTTCTTTTAACCCCTTCACCCAATACGACATATATATATATACGTTGTGCGGTACTTTGTCTATCGTACCGCACGATGTATATATACGTTGTTAATTCAGGAGGCTTCAGCACTCTCGGTTGTTAAGTTACAGCCGAGATCTGGAGCTCCTGAAGCTGCAGGCATCTCCCGCATATGGAGCCAGAGCGCGATCACTGCTCCGCCTCCATATGAGGGCAGATGCCTGATCATTACAGACGGTGACACTGTGTGACAGTGAGGGATGGGGCAGCTATGCTACTGAAAATGTGATCTGGGGGTGTTGGGGTACCCCTAACTAAAAATCACGGGTGGGGGAAGCTGGTTAAAAACTAGCTGTGGGGGGTATTACGTCCCCATTTAAGAGGAATCTTATTATCAAACACCTAGGTAAGAATAATCCAGATATTGCTGGTATCCAAGAGACCCATCTTAATTTACAAGAAATGGAGAAACTTAAGATGAAATGGGTGGGAGATGATATTGCAACCCCCGCAAATCTAGGAAAAAAGGAGTAGCAATACTTTTTAATAAAAACCTTAACTATGAAGTTTGTGAAAAAGTTAATTAGTCGCATTTGGGGGTGAAATGGTGGAAATAAATATAGCAAAATGGGCCTAGATCAATACTCTGGGTTGTCTGCTAAAAATAAATATATAGTTTAATAGGTAAAGAAGAAAAAAAAACAAGGCTCTATTTCTGTTTAAATGCTAAAAATGCTCTGGTCTTTTGGGGAAGTTTTAGGGGCCGAATTATCAAGCTCCATTCCGCACGAGCCTTCAGGCTGGCCGGGAACAGCGGTTATGAAGCAGTGGTCTAAAGATCGCTGCTCCATAACTGATCTGCTGCCTCTGAGTCTGTGGTCTGCAATCCACCCGATCCTATACGATCGGACTGATTGATACCCCCTGCTAGCGGCCGATTGGCCACGAATCTGCAGGGGGCGGCATTGCACAAGTAGTTCTGGTGAACTGCTTGTGCAATGTTAAATGCCGTCGGCATTCAGCGATGTCTGTAGGACATGATAAGCTACAGCGTATCATGTCGGACAGACATTGATAAATTGTCCTTAAAGGGACATGAAACCCAATTTTTTTCTTTCATGATTCAGAGAGAGGATACAATTTTAAACAACTTTCTAATTTACTTCTATTATCTCATGTGTTTCATTCTCTTGGTATCATTTGTTGAATTAGCAGCAATGCACTAATGGTTTCTAACTGAACTTATGGGTAAGCCAATCACAATCAATATATATATGCAGCTACCAATCAACAGCTAGAACCTAGGCTCTCTGCTGCTCCTGAACTTTCCTAGATAAAGCTTTCAGCAAAGGATAACAAGAGAAGGAAGCAAATTAAATACTAGAAGTAAATTGGAAAGTTGTTTAAAATTGTATTCTCTATCTGAATCATGACGGAAAATGTTTGCGTTTCATGACCCTTTAAGTCTGAAATGCCTGGTCCTTAAGGGGTTAAAGTATGTTTTTTTGCTAATGGATTATATAAATATATTCACATATACATACACATGACAATAGGAAACAGAGAGATAATAAAACACAGACCAGTAAAGTAACAAGAGATATAAAACAAATAACAGACAGAATATAAAACAAAAGACACAGAGAATGTGTCAATCAGCATAAGGTGGTGTGTATTAACCCTTCACTAGCACAGAGAGCAGCACAGTGTGTATTAACCCTTCACTAGCACAGAGAACAGCACAGTGTGTATTAACCCTTCACTGGCACAGAGAGCTGCACAGTGTGTATTAACCCCTTCACTAGAACAGAGATCTACACAGTGTGTATTAACCCTTCACTGGCACAGAGAGCTACAAAGTGTGTATTAATCCCTTCACTGACACAGAGAGCAGCACAGTGTTTATTAACCCTTCACTGGCACAGAGAGCAGCACAGTGTGTATTAATCCCTTAACTAGCACAGAGAGCTGCACAGTGTGTATTAACCCTTCACTAGCACAGAGAGCAGCACGGTTTGTATTAACCCTTCACTACCACAGTGTGTATTAACCTTTTCACTACCACAGAGAACAGCACAGTGTGTATTAACCCTTCACTAGCACAGAGAGCTGCACAGAGTGTATTAACCCTTCGCTAGCACAGAGAGCTGCACAGAGTGTATTAACCCTTCACTAGCAGAGAGAGCAGCACAGTGTGTATTAACCCTTCACTAGCACAGAGAGCTGCACAGTGTGTATTAACCCTTCACTAGCCCAGAGAGCCTCACAGTGTGTATTAACCTTTCACTAACACAGAGAACAGCACAGTGTGTATTAATCCTTCACTAGCACAGAAAGCAGCACAGTGTGTATTAACCCTTCACTAACAGAGAACAGCACAGTGTGTATTAACCCTTCACTAGTACAGAGAGCAGCACAGTGTGTATTAACCCTTCACTAACAGAGAACAGCACAGTGTGTATTAACCCTTCACTAGCAGAGAACAGCACAGTGTGTATTAAGCCTTCACTAGCACAGAAAGCAGCACAGGGTGTATTAACCCATCACTAGCACAGGCAGCAGCACAGTGTGTATTAACCCTTCACTAACAGAGAACAGCACAGTGTGTATTAACCCTTCACTAGCACAGAGAGCTGCACAGTGTGTATTAAGCCTTCAATAGCACAGAAAGCAGCACAGTGTGTATTAACCCTTCACTAGCACAGAGAGCTGCACAGTGTGTATTAACCCTTCACTAGCACAGAGAGCTGCACAGTGTGTATTAACCCTTCACTAACAGAGAACAGCACAGTGTGTATTAAGCCTTCACTAGCACAGAAAGTAGCACAGGGTGTATTAACCCATCACTAGCAGACAGCAGCACAGTGCATTAACCCTTCACTAGCACAGAGAGCTGCACTGTGTGTATTAACCCTTCACTAGCACAAAGAGCTGCACAGTGTGTATTAACCCTTCGCTAGAACAGAGAGCAGTAGTGTGTATTAACCCTTCACTTACACAAAGAGTTGAACAGCACTTAGTATCCCATTGCCTGGCACAAGCAGATGAGTAACATGCACTAAAAGGACAACATTTATAAACTTTTTAAGAAGACTAGAAAGTGACTAAAACGTTTTATCACACAATACACACAGCCTGACTCACTCACCCAGCAACAGCTCTACAGGAAGTAAATGGGAGGAGAACAGTGAGTTCAATACTGGACTACATCTCCCAGAATACACGCTTAGAAGTCACATGTTAATCAGCAGCCAATCAGACAAAAGAAAATATGCAACCATTTCAAAGACTAATTGGATGCTTTTTAACATTGCTTAAATCAGTGCAAATTCATGAAATTTAGTAACTGAGCCCATTGTCACTGTCATATCCTCTACTAGTACATTACAGCTACACTATATACATAAAGCTACAGAATATATATTAGAACTTTCACTAGCACTGAGAGCTGCACTTTGTATTAACCCCTTCACTAGCACAGAAAGCTTCTCAGTGCTCATATTTAACCCCTTCACTAACAGAGTGAGGTGCACATGGCATAGTTGCCAACAGTCCCTGATTTCCAGGGACAGTCCCTGGATTTTGTTGTATGTCCCTGGATTTTTTTTGTCCCTGGAAATGTCCCTGAAAATCTCTTTTGCACATTTGTTGTTTGTATATATATATATATATATATATATATATATATATATATATATATATATATATATATATATATATATATATATATATATATATACTTACCATAATTTTTAGAGGTGAAACTGGGACCACCTGGTGCAGTGCCAGTGAGGGTGTGGTCAGGAGCGTGGTCAAGGGGGCGTGGCAATTACCGGCTGCAATTTGTTTGGATGTAGTTAGCTGTTTCATGTATTACTGATGCTAGGAGAGAATGGGTTATAAAACCGTGCACCATTATAAATACTCCAGTGCTCTGTGGAAGCAGCATGCTCCCTTGCAGCATGCAATAGCGTTTAAAACATGAGGGATGATGGACAGCACAACTATCAGCTAGCTCTTCCCTTATATCTTCAGATTGGCAAAAGCTCCTTACTGACAGCCCATTACCCTGACTACATATCTATTTGTTTAGTTTTTTCCCACTTTAACCCTTTTGGCTGTCAGAGTGTGTTTTAGTTGCAGTCAGTGATGTGTTTTAGCCCTGTCTGCCAGCTGAGGGTTAAAATAATACTAGATAAACATTTATCATGTAAGGGTATTATATACATTGACTTCCTGGATTTTTCAAACCCTGGCCCCCTCAAAAAATGTATTGTGTGTGTCATTGCTCAAACATTTCATGCAAAAAAGTGTGTGTGTGTATATATATATATATATATATATATATATATATATATATATATATATATATATATATATATATATATATATATATATATATAAAAATATATATATATATACTGATAAAGACAGGCACATAAATACAGACGTGTGTGTGTGTATATAGTATGTGTGTGTGTGTATATATATATATATATATATATATATATATATATACTGTGTGTGTATATATATATATATATATATATATATATATATATATATATATACATACACACACATATATACAGATAGATAGATGATAAATAGATATAGTGTATTATTTAAATATAATTCATTCCTAATGGAATATTATTATTATTGAATGGGTTCACATATTATTTGTCTTTCTAATTTTTATGCTGTGTTGTATAAATAACCATATGCCCAGAATGTGTTCCAGAGACTGGGTAGGTGTAAGAGCTTGGTGCTGTAATCTGTATAATAAACTATGGATAAGTCTAAATTATACTATTACTTTCAAATGGGTGTGTTTTGATTGCAGAACTGAGTGGGCGGAGCAGTTGAACAGTAGGTCGTCAATACTCCAGTAACCCGCTTGCTTGCTCTTCTGCAAAGTGTCCCTGGAATTTTTTTTGAAATGTTGGCAACTATGACATGGTGTTAACTCTTTAAAGGAATAAGAAAGTAAAACTTACATGAGTCAGGTAGAGTATGTGATTTTAAACAAATTTCTAATTTACTTTTATCATTAAATTTGCTTTGTCCTCTGTGTATTCTTTGTTGAAAACTAAATCTAGGTAGGCTCATATGCTTTTTTCTAAGGCCGCCTCTTATATTAGTGTATTTTGACAGTTTTTTTCACAGCTACACTGTGCTAATTCATATGTGCAATATAGATAACATTGTGCTCACTTCCATAGATTGGCTAAAATGCAATTCTGTCAAAAGCACTGAGATAGGGGGCAGTTTACAAAGGCTTAGATATAAGGTAATCACAGAGGTAAAAAGTGTATTAATATAACTGTGTTGGTTATGCAAAACTGGTGAATGGGTAATAAAGGGATTATCTTTTTTTTTTTTTAACAGCACACTATGTATAATAGCACAGCACACTATGGCCTAGATTTGGAGTTCGGCGGTAGCCGTGAAAACCAGCGTTAGAGGCTCCTAACGCTGGTTTTGGCCGCCCGCTGGTATTTGGAGTCAGTGATTAAAGGGTCTAACGCTCACTTTTCAGCCGCGACTTTTCCATACCGCAGATCCCCCTACGCCATTTGCGTAGCCTATCTTTTCAATTGGATCTTTCTAACGCTGGTATTTAGAGTCGTTTCTGAAGTGAGCGTTAGACATCTAACGACAAAACTCCAGCCGCCTGAAAATAGCAGGAGTTAAGAGCTTTCTGGCTAACGCCGGTTCATAAAGCTCTTAACTACTGTACCCTAAAGTACACTAACACCCATAAACTACCTATGTACCCCTAAACCGAGCTCCCCCCACATCGCCGCCACTCGATTAAAATTTTTAACCCCTAATCTGCCGACCGCCACCTACGTTATACTTATGTACCCCTAATCTGCTGCCCCTAACCCCGCCGACCCCTGTATTACATTTATTAACCCTTAACCTGCCCCCCACAACGTCGCCGCCAGCTACTTAAAATAATTAACCCCTAATCTTCCGACCGCAAAGCGCCGCCACCTACGTTATCCCTATGTACCCCTAATCTGCTACCCCTAACACCGCCGACCCCTATATTATATTTATTAACCCCTAATCTGCCCCCCTCAACGTCGCCGACACCTGCCTACACTTATTAACCCCTAATCTGCCGAGCGGACCGCACCGCTACTATAATAAAGTTATTAACCCCTAACCCGCCTCACTAACCCTATCATAAATAGTATTAACCCCTAATCTGCCCTCCCTAACATCGCCGACACCTAACTTCAATTATTAACCCCTAATCTGACGACCGGAGCTCACCGCTATTCTAATAAATGTATTAACCCCTAAAGCTAAGTCTAACCCTAACACTAACACCCCCCTAACTTAAATATAATTTACATCTAACGAAATAAATTAACTCTTATTAAATAAATTATTCCTATTTAAAGCTAAATACTTACCTGTAAAATAAATCCTAATATAGCTACAATATAAATTATAATTATATTATAGCTATTTTAGGATTAATATTTATTTTACAGGCAACTTTGTATTTATTTTAACCAGGTACAATAGCTATTAAATAGTTAAGAACTATTTAATAGCTACCTAGTTAAAATAATAACAAATTTACCTGTAAAATAAATCCTAACCTAAGATATAATTAAACTTAACACTACCCTATCAATAAAATAATTAAATAAACTACCTACAATTACCTACAATTAACCTAACACTACACTATCAATAAATTAATTAAACACAATTGCTACAAATAAATACAATTAAATAAACTATCTAAAGTACAAAAAATAAAAAAGAACTAAGTTACAAAAAATAAAAAAATATTTACAAACATAAGAAAAATATTACAACAATTTTAAACTAATTACACCTACTCTAAGCCCCCTAATAAAATAACAAAGCCCCCCAAAATAAAAAATTCCCTACCCTATTCTAAATTAAAAAAGTTACAAGCTCTTTTACCTTACCAGCCCTGAACAGGGCCCTTTGCGGGGCATGCCCCAAGAATTTCAGCTCTTTTGCCTGTAAAAGAATAAATACAATACCCCCCCCCCAACATTACAACCCACCACCCACATACCCCTAATCTAACCCAAACCCCCCTTAAATAAACCTAACACTAAGCCCCTGAAGATCTTCCTACCTTGTCTTCACCATCCAGGTATCACCGATCCGTCCTGGCTCCAACATCTTCATCCAACCCAAGCGGGGGTTGGCGATCCATAATCCGGTGCTGAAGAGGTCCAGAAGAGGCTCCAAAGTCTTCCTCCTATCCGGCAAGAAGAGGACATCCGGACCGGCAAACATCTTCTCCAAGCGGCATCTTCGATCTTCTTCCATCCGGTGCGGAGCGGGTCCATCTTGAAGCAGGCTACGCGGATCCATCCTCTTCTTCCGTTGTCTCCCGACTAATGACGGTTCCTTTAAGGGACGTCATCCAAGATGGCGTCCCTCGAATTCCGATTGGCTGATAGGATTCTATCAGCCAATCGGAATTAAGGTAGGAATTTTCTGATTGGCTGATGGAATCAGCCAATCAGAATCAAGTTCAATCCGATTGGCTGATCCAATCAGCCAATCAGATTGAGCTCGCATTCTATTGGCTGTTCCGATCAGCCAATAGAATGCGAGCTCAATCTGATTGGCTGATTGGATCGGCCAATCGGATTGAACTAGATTCTGATTGGCTGATTCCATCAGCCAATCAGAAAATTCCTACCTTAATTCCGATTGGCTGATAGAATCCTATCAGCCAATCGGAATTCGAGGGACGCCATCTTGGATGACGTCCCTTAAAGGAACAGTCATTCGTCGTTCAGTCGTCGGTCCGGATGGATGTTCCGCGCTGGAGGTCTTCAGGATCCTGCCGCTTCGCTCCGGATGGAAGACCATAGAAGATGCCGCCTGGATGATGACTTCAATCGGATGGAAGATCCTCTTCTGCCCCGCTTGGATGAAGACTTTGACCGGATCATGGACCTCTTCAGCCCCCGCTTGGGCTTGGATCAGGACATCGGAGGAGCTCTTCAGGACGGATCGGTGAACCTGGATGGTGAAGACAAGGTAGGAAGATCTTCAGGGGCTTAGTGTTAGGTTTATTTAAGGGGGGTTTGGGTTAGATTAGGGGTATGTGGGTGGTGGGTTGTAATGTTGGGGGGGGGTATTGTATTTATTCTTTTACAGGCAAAAGAGCTGAACTTCTTGGGGCATGCCCCGCAAAGGGCCCTGTTCAGGGCTGGTAAGGTAAAAGAGCTTGTAACTTTTTTAATTTAGAATAGGGTAGGGAATTTTTTATTTTGGGGGGCTTTGTTATTTTATTAGGGGGCTTAGAGTAGGTGTAATTAGTTTAAAATTGTTGTAATATTTTTCTTATGTTTGTAAATATTTTTTTATTTTTTGTAACTTAGTTCTTTTTTATTTTTTGTACTTTAGCTAGTTTATTTAATTGTATTTATTTGTAGGAATTGTGTTTAATTAATTTATTGATAGTGTAGTGTTAGGTTAATTGTAGGTAATTGTAGGTAGTTTATTTAATTTTTTTATTGATAGGGTAGTGTTAGGTTTAATTATATCTTAGGTTAGGATTTATTTTACAGGTAAATTTGTTATTATTTTAACTAGGTAACTATTAAATAGTTCTTAACTATTTAATAGCTATTGTACCTGGTTAAAATAATTACAAAGTTGCCTGTAAAATAAATATTAATCCTAAAATAGCTACAATATAATTATAATTTATATTGTAGCTTGTTACGGTTGCCTCCAGGCTGGCTGGAAGTTGGACCGTAGAAAAGGATGCTCCTAGCGCTCACCAAAGGAGCAGCAGCACCGTGGACACTATAACTACTGCGTAGCCACCATCAGTAATGCAGACTATATGAACCACCGCTGCTGGGCTGGTATCTCGCCGTCTGCTCTGCGCCCTGGACCAACGACTAGGCTCCAGTAGGCAAACCTCTTCCTTCTGTAGCAATCCCTGTAGCTAAGGGAGTATGAAAAACATAGCAATCCCTGTAGTGATTATAAGCTGTATCCTACAAACATGAGTCAAAGCTTCAAGTTAGAGGGTCAACATAGGTCTGATGTGCTGGAGCACACAGCCTGCTTTTATTCAGGTTACATGCAAACAGGACACTCTCAGGGGGAGGCATAAAATCCCCCATCACACATTTGATATTAGATAGAGAGACACTCCCTTTGACAGGCCACAACATTTACTTCAGCAGATAACATTACACACAATAAAACAATGCAGTCCACCTTATCAATACTAGTCTGATTAGACAATGGGAAAGTTGATCACTAAACCTAATTAGAGCTAATCCCAGCGGACTTGTATTTAGAATAGGTTTCTTGAAGCTGAACAAAATTTAACTCTTAATGGCACACAATGAAACTGAACCAAGTGGGAGAAAGCCAGGGACAAGTCATTTCACAGGTCTGGGGACATAGTCTTAAAGGGGCATTGTTCATCAAAGTCACAATATGTCCCCAGATGGTTCTTAAAGGGCCATACACACCCAATAAAAGTTAATATGTTCTCAGGGGCACAATCTTCCAGGGGCCATAGTCATGAGGAAGGAGGCTGGCAAATAGGCTTCTCCAAAATCCAGGGAAGCAGGGCAATTTTCCATTTAAAGGGCCAGTTACACATAGCAGTTTGTAACATATCTCCCCTTTTGGAGGGAGACTAACCAGGCACCTGACCTTCTGTCGGTCAGTGCCTAAGTTAGTCTCGCAACCCACCCACAAATAAACATTAGCAGCACAGTAGCCCCCCCACAATAAGTAGTACTGGCCTGTAGGTTCCAGGTTATAGGATGAAAGGGTAGCATCCTCTGCCTTCCTGGCGCAGCTGGGCAAATAGCTGATGGTACTTGAGGGGCAGAGGCCAGCGGCACTCTGCCCTGGTGCCAGCGCTTCTGCTGGGGTGAGGGGTTTGCAGGCCAGTCCTGTAACAAGGGGGTCTGTAGGGCAGAGGCCAGCAGCGCTCTGTCCTGATGCCAGCTCTTCTGCTGGGGGAATTGGGGCATAGTCCTGCCCGGTGGCAAAGGGAACGTGGGGGTCAGTGGGGGTTAACATCTCCACTGTTAACCCTGGGCCCAAGTTAGGAGTTAGCTGGGGAGGGGGAGATTGGCTTACCTCCTCCTCCTGATACTCCGGTGGCCGTTGGGAAGGGAGGTCGATGCTCTCCGCTTCCTGTGGAACATGCTGCGGCTGGGGAGAGAGACCGGTTGTCTCCTCTCCCTGGAAGGCACACTCCGGCTGGGGAGGGAGGTCGATGCTCTCCCCTCCCTGTAGCTGGGTCTGTCGCTGGGGATCTCGGCCGCCTGCCCAGCATCCCTGTAGGGCCGGTAGAGAGACTGCGGTCCCATCTCCACCTGCCTGCTGGGGGTCCTCCCAGGACCAGTCTATGAGGCCTGCTGCCTCTGGTATCTCTGGTTGGGGAAGGAGACTGGTTGTCTCTTCCCTCTGCACAGTATACTGCCGCTGGGGAGGGAGGTCGCTGCTCTCCTCTCCCTGTGGAACATGCTGCGGCTGGGGAGAGAGACCAGGTGTCCATACCCTCAAACTCCACAGTTGGCGCTCAAAGGCTCGTGCCGCTTCGTTCTCAGTAGCCAATTCCCGGATGAGGCGACTGACTACCTCCTGTGCAGGGTCTGGACCATATCGGACTAGCCGCCTCTTTACCTCTGGAACAAAATCAGCGCCCTCATAGCGACGGATCAGGTTGAGGTGCTCTTCACAGGGTTCTGACCAGTGTCTTGTCAGCTCCATGCTGCTGTAGGTAGGGACGCTGCGCAGTGGCTAGCGTTGCCCTCAATTACTCTCCTACGATACCAGTGCTGTTGTGGTGCTGCTCCTTGCGCTAGGACGCGATCCCACCGCTGCCGCCAAATGTTACGGTTGCCTCCAGGCTGGCTGGAAGTTGGACCGTAGAAAAGGATGCTCCTAGCGCTCACCAAAGGAGCAGCAGCACCGTGGACACTATAACTACTGCGTAGCCACCATCAGTAATGCAGACTATATGAACCACCGCTGCTGGGCTGGTATCTCGCCGTCTGCTCTGCGCCCTGGACCAACGACTAGGCTCCAGTAGGCAAACCTCTTCCTTCTGTAGCAATCCCTGTAGCTAAGGGAGTATGAAAAACATAGCAATCCCTGTAGTGATTATAAGCTGTATCCTACAAACATGAGTCAAAGCTTCAAGTTAGAGGGTCAACATAGGTCTGATGTGCTGGAGCACACAGCCTGCTTTTATTCAGGTTACATGCAAACAGGACACTCTCAGGGGGAGGCATAAAATCCCCCATCACACATTTGATATTAGATAGAGAGACACTCCCTTTGACAGGCCACAACATTTACTTCAGCAGATAACATTACACACAATAAAACAATGCAGTCCACCTTATCAATACTAGTCTGATTAGACAATGGGAAAGTTGATCACTAAACCTAATTAGAGCTAATCCCAGCAGACTTGTATTTAGAATAGGTTTCTTGAAGCTGAACAAAATTTAACTCTTAATGGCACACAATGAAACTGAACCAAGTGGGAGAAAGCCAGGGACAAGTCATTTCACAGGTCTGGGGACATAGTCTTAAAGGGGCATTGTTCATCAAAGTCACAATATGTCCCCAGATGGTTCTTAAAGGGCCATACACACCCAATAAAAGTTAATATGTTCTCAGGGGCACAATCTTCCAGGGGCCATAGTCATGAGGAAGGAGGCTGGCAAATAGGCTTCTCCAAAATCCAGGGAAGCAGGGCAATTTTCCATTTAAAGGGCCAGTTACACATAGCAGTTTGTAACATAGCTATATTAGGATTTATTTTACAGGTAAGTATTTAGCTTTAAATAGGAATCATTTATTTAATAAGAGTTAATTAATTTCGTTAGATGTAAATTATATTTAAGTTAGGGGGGTGTTAGGGTTAGGGTTAGACTTAGCGTTAGGGGTTAATACATTTATTAGAATAGCGGTGAGCTCCGATCGGAAGATTAGGGGTTAATAATTGAAGGTAGGTGTCGGCGATGTTAGGGAGGGCAGATTAGGGGTTAATACTATTTATGATAGGGTTAGTGAGGCGGATTAGGGGTTAATAACTTTATTATAGTAGCGCTCATGTCCGCTCGGCAGATTAGGAGTTAATAAGTGTAGGTAGGTGGCGGCGATGTTGGGAGCGGCAGATTAGGGGTTAATAAATATAATATAGGGGTCGGCGATGTTAGGGCAGCAGATTAGGGGTACATAGGGATAACGTAGGTTGCGGCGGTTTACGGAGCGGCAGATTAGGGGTTAAAAAAAATATGCAGGGGTCAGCGATAGCGGGAGCTGCAGATTAGGGGTTAATAAGTGTAAGGTTAGGGGTGTTTAGACTCGGGGTACATGTTAGAGTGTTAGGTGCAGACGTAGGAAGTGTTTCCCCATAGGAAACAATGGGGCTGCGTTAGGAGCTGAACGCTGCTTTTTTGCAGGTGTTAGGTTTTTTTTCAGCTCAAACAGCCCCATTGTTTCCTATGGGAGAATCGTGCACGAGCACGTTTTTGAGGCCGGCCGCGTCCGTAAGCAACTCTGGTATCGAGAGTTGCATTTGCGGTAAAAATGCTCTACGCTCCTTTTTTGGAGCCTAACGCAGCATTTGTTTGAACTCTCGATACCAGAGTTAAATTTATGGTGCGGCCAGAAAAAAGCCCGCGGAGCGTTAACAGCCCTTTTACCGCCAAACTCCAAATCTAGGCCCTAGTATAATAACACAGCACACTATGTATAATAGCACAGCACACTATGTATAATAGCACAGCACACTATGTATAATAACACAGCACACTATAATAGCACAGCACACTATGTATAATAGCACAGCACACTATGTATAATAGCACAGGAACAGCACACTATGTATAATAGCACAGCACACTATGTATAATAACACAGCACACTATGTATAATAGCACAGCACACTATGTATAATAACACAGCACACTATGTATAATAACACAGCACACTATGTATAATAGCACAGCACACTATGTATAATAACACAGCACACTATGTATAATAGCACTGCACACTATGTATAATAACACAGCACACTATGTATAATAGCACAGCACACTATGTATATAAGCACAGGAACAGCACAACAGCACACTATGTATAATAGCACAGCACACTATGTATAATAACACAGCACACTATGTATAATAACACAGCACACTATGTATAATAGCACAGGCACAGTACACTATGTATAATAGCACAGCACACTATGTATAATAACAAAGCACACTATGTATAACACAGCACACTATGTATAATAGCACAGCACACTAAGTATAATAGCACCGGCACACTATGTATAATAGCACAGGCACACTATGTATAATAGCACAGGCACAGCACACTATGTATAATAACACAGCACACTATGTATAATAGCACAGCACACTATGTATAATAGCACAGCACACTATGTATAATAGCACAGCAAACTATGTATAATAACACAGCACACTATGTATAATAACACAGCACACTATGTATAATAGCACAGCACACTATGTAAAATAGCACAGCACACTATGTAAAATAGCACAGCACACTATGTAAAATAGCACAGCACACTAAGTATAATAGCACAGGCACAGCACACTATGTATAATAATACTGCATATACTGTTATTAATTGCTCTGTGCCACCTCCACCACTCATATCTGGTGTAACATTATTTTAAATTTAAAAAACAAAACTTTTACATTAGTTTGCTAATTGCAAGTTTAATCTAATTTCATTTTCCATCAGGCCTGTGTGCCAGGCCCACAGCAAGCATATACTGTGATTAATTCCTCTGTGCCACCACTCATATCTGGTGGTGTAACGGAAGATTATTGTAAATTTAGAAAAAAACAAATTTACATTAGTTTGTTACTGTAATCTAATTTCATGTTCCATCAGGCCTGGGTCTCTCAGGCACACAGCATATACTGTGATTAATTCCTCTGTGCCACCCTCATATCTGGTGGTGTAACATTATTGTAAATTTAAAACAAAAAACAAATTTACATTAGTTTGTTAGTGTAATCTAATTTCATTTTCCATCAGGCCTGGGTCTCTCAGGCACACAGCATAATCTGTTATTAATTGCCCTGTGCCACCCCCACCACTCATATCTGGTGTAGCATTAGTTTAAATTTAAAAAACAAAACTTTTACATTAGTTTGCTAATTGCAAGTTTAATCTAATTTCATTTTCCATCAGGCCTGTGTGCCAGGCCCACAGCAAGCATATACTGTGATTAATTGCTCTGTGCCAGCACTCATATCTGGTGGTGTAACGGAACATTATTGTAAATTTAGAAAAAAACAAATTTACATTAGTTTGTTAGTGTAATCTAATTTCATTTTCCATCAGGCCTGGGTCTCTCAGGCACACAGCATATACTGTTATTAATTGCTCTGTGCCACCCCCACCACTCATATCTGGTGTAACATTATTTTAAATTTAAAAAACAAAACTTTTACATTAGTTTGCTAATTGCAAGTTTAATCTAATTTCATTTTCCATCAGGCCTGTGTGCCAGGCCCACAGCAAGCATATACTGTGATTAATTCCTCTGTGCCACCACTCATATCCGGTGGTGTAACATTATTGTAAATTTAAAAAACAAACAAATTTACATTAGTTTGTTAGTGTAATCTAATTTCATTTTCCATCACGCCTGGGTCTCTCAGGCACACAGCATATACTGTTATTAATTGCTCTGTGCCACCCCCACCACTCATATCTGGTGTAACATTATTTTAAATTTAAAAAACAAAACTTTTACATTAGTTTGCTAATTGCAAATTTAATCTAATTTCATTTTCCATCAGGCCTGTGTGCCAGGCCCACAGCAAGCATATACTGTGATTAATTCCTCTGTGTCACCACTCATATCTGGTGGTGTAACGGAACATTATTGTAAATTTAGAAAAAAACTAATTTACATTAGTTTGTTAGTGTAATCTAATTAAATTTTCCATCAGGCCTGGGTCTCTCAGGCACACAGCATATACTGTTATTAATTGCTCTGTGCCACCCCCACCACTCATATCTGGTGTAACATTATTTTAAATATTAAAAACAAAACTTTTACATTAGTTTGCTAATTGCAAGTTTAATCTAATTTCATTTTCCATCAGGCCTGTGTGCCAGGCCCACAGCAACCATATACTGTGATTAATTGCTCTGTGCCAGCACTCATATCTGGTGGTGTAACGGAACATTATTGTAAATTTTAAAAACAAACAAATTTACATTAGTTTGTTAGTGTAATCTAATTTCATTTTCCATCAGGCCTGGGTCTCTCAGGCACACAGCATATACTGTTATTAATTGTTCTGTGCCACCCCCACCACTCATATCTGGTGTAACATTATTTAAATTTAAAAAACAAAACTTTTACATTAGTTTGTTAATTGCAAGTTTAATCTAATTTCATTTTCCATCAGGCCTGTGTGCCAGGCCCACAGCAACCATATACTGTGATTTATTGCTCTGTGCCACCACTCATATCTGGTGGTGTGACGGAACATTATTGTAAATTTAGAAAAAAACGAATTTACATTAGTTTGTTAGTGTAATCTAATTTCATTTTCCATCAGGCCTGGGTCTCTCAGGCACACAGCATATACTTTTATTAATTGCTCTGTGCCACCCCCACCACTCATATCTGGTGTAACATTATTTTAAATTTAAAAAACAAAACTTTTCCATTAGTTTGCTAATTACAAGTTTAATCTAATTTCATTTTCCATCAGGCCTGTGTGCCAGGCCCACAGCAAGCATATACTGTGATTAATTCCTCTGTGCCACCACTCATATCTGGTGGTGTAACGGAACATTATTGTAAATTTAGAAAAAAACTAATTTACATTAGTTTGTTAGTGTAATCTAATTTCATTTTCCATCAGGCCTGGGTCTCTCAGGCACACAGCATATACTGTTATTAATTGCTCTGTGCCACCCCCACCACTCATATCTGGTGTAACATTATATTAAATTTAAAAAACAATACTTTTACATTAGTTTGCTAATTGCAAGTTTAATCTAATTTCATTTTCCATCAGGTCTGTGTGCCAGGCCCACAGCAACCATATACTGTGATTTATTGCTCTGTGCCACCACTCATATCTGGTGGTGTAACGGAACATTATTGTAAATTTAGAAAAAAACAAATTTACATTAGTTTGTTAGTGTAATCTAATTTCATTTTCCATCAGGCCTGGTTCTCTCAGGCACACAGCATAAACTGTTATTAATTGCTCTGTGCCACCCCCACCACTCATATCTGGTGTAACATTATATTAAATTTAAAAAACAAAACTTTTACATTAGTTTGCTGATTGCAAGTTTAATCTAATTTCATTTTCCATCAGGCCTGTGTGCCAGGCCCACAGCAAGCATATACTGTGATTAATTCCTCTGTGCCACCACTCATATCTGGTGGTGTAACATTATTGTAAATTTAAAAAACAAACAAATTTACATTAGTTTGTTAGTGTAATCTAATTTCATTTTCCATCAGGCCTGGGTCTCTCAGGCACACAGCATATACTGTGCCACCCCCACCACTCATATCTGGTGTAACATTATTTTAAATTTAAAAAACAAAACTTTTACATTAGTTTGCTAATTGCAAGTTTAATCTAATTTCATTTTCCATCAGGCCTGTGTGCCAGACCCACAGCAAGCATATACTGTGATTAATTCCTCTGTGCCACCACTCATATCTGGTGGTGTAACGGAACATTATTGTAAATTTAGAAAAAAACAAATTTACATTAGTTTGTTAGTGTAATCTAATTTCATTTTCCACCAGGCCTGGGTCTCTCAGGCACACAGCATATACTGTTATTAATTGATCTGTGCCACCCCCACCACTCATATCTGGTGTAACATTATATTAAATTTAAAAAACAAAACTTTTACATTAGTTTGTGAAATTGCAAGTTTAATCTAATTTCATTTTCCATCAGGCCTGTGTGCCAGGCCCACAGCAACCATATACTGTGATTAATTGCTCTGTGCCACCACTCATATCTGGTGGTGTAACGGAACATTATTGTAAATTTTAAAAACAAACAAATTTACATTAGTTTGTTAGTGTAATCTAATTTCATTTTCCATCAGGCCTGGGTCTCTCAGGCACACAGCATATACTGTTATTAATTGCTCTGTGCCACCCCCACCACTCATATCTGGTGTAACATTATTTTAAATTTAAAAAACAAAACTTTTACATTAGTTTGCTAATTGCAAGTTTAATCTAATTTCATTTTCCATCAGGCATGTGTGCCAGGCCCACAGCAACCATATACTGTGATTTATTGCTCTGTGCCACCACTCATATCTGGTGGTGTAACGGAACATTATTGTAAATTTAGAAAAAAACTAATTTACATTAGTTTGTTAGTGTAATCTAATTTCATTTTCCATCAGGCCTGGGTCTCTCAGGCACGCAGCATATACTGTTATTAATTGCTCTGTGCCACCCCCACCACTCATATCTGGTGTAACATTATATTAAATTTAAAAAACAAAACTTTTACATTAGTTTGCTGATTGCAAGTTTAATCTAATTTCATTTTCCATCAGGCCTGTGTGCCAGGCCCACAGCAAGCATATACTGTGATTAATTTCTCTGTGCCACCACTCATATCTGGTGGTGTAACGGAACATTATTGTAAATTTAGAAAAAAACTAATTTACATTAGTTTGTTAGTGTAATCTAATTTCATTTTCCATCAGGCCTGGGTCTCTCAGGCACACAGCATATACTGTTATTAATTGCTCTGTGCCACCCCCACCACTCATATCTGGTGTAACATTATTTTAAATATTAAAAACAAAACTTTTACATTAGTTTGCTAATTGCAAGTTTAATCTAATTTCATTTTCCATCAGGCCTGTGTGCCAGACCCACAGCAAGCATATACTGTGATTAATTCCTCTGTGCCACCACTCATATCTGGTGGTGTAACGGAACATTATTGTAAATTTAGAAAAAAACAAATTTACATTAGTTTGTTAGTGTAATCTAATTTCATTTTCCATCAGGCCTGGGTCTCTCAGGCACACAGCATATACTGTTATTAATTGCTCTGTGCCACCCCCACCACTCATATCTGGTGTAACATTATATTAGGCCTTTTCCATCAGGCCTGTGTGCCAGGCCCATAGCAACCATTTACTGTGATTAATTGCTCTGTGCCAGCACTCATATCTGGTGGTGTAACGGAACATTATTGTAAATTTAGAAAAAAACAAATTTACATTAGTTTGTTAGTGTAATCTAATTTCATTTTCCATCAGGCCTGGGTCTCTCAGGCACACAGCATATACTGTTATTAATTGATCTGTGCCACCCCCACCACTCATATCTGGTGTAACATTATTTTAAATATTAAAAACAAAACTTTTACATTAGTTTGCTAATTGCAAGTTTAATCTAATTTCATTTTACATCAGGCCTGTGTGCCAGGCCCACAGCAAGCATATACTGTGATTAATTTCTCTGTGCCACCACTCATATCTGGTGGTGTAACGGAACATTATTGTAAATTTAGAAAAAAACTAATTTACATTAGTTTGTTAGTGTAATCTAATTTCATTTTCCATCAGGCCTGGGTCTCTCAGGCACACAGCATATACTGTGCCACCCCCACCACTCATATCTGGTGTAACATTATTTTAAATTTAAAAAACAAAACTTTTACATTAGTTTGCTAATTGCAAGTTTAATCTAATTTCATTTTCCATCAGGCCTGTGTGCCAGACCCACAGCAAGCATATACTGTGATTAATTCCTCTGTGCCACCACTCATATCTGGTGGTGTAACGGAACATTATTGTAAATTTAGAAAAAAACAAATTTACATTAGTTTGTTAGTGTAATCTAATTTCATTTTCCACCAGGCCTGGGTCTCTCAGGCACACAGCATATACTGTTATTAATTGATCTGTGCCACCCCCACCACTCATATCTGGTGTAACATTATATTAAATTTAAAAAACAAAACTTTTACATTAGTTTGTGAAATTGCAAGTTTAATCTAATTTCATTTTCCATCAGGCCTGTGTGCCAGGCCCACAGCAACCATATACTGTGATTAATTGCTCTGTGCCACCACTCATATCTGGTGGTGTAACGGAACATTATTGTAAATTTTAAAAACAAACAAATTTACATTAGTTTGTTAGTGTAATCTAATTTCATTTTCCATCAGGCCTGGGTCTCTCAGACACACAGCATATACTGTTATTAATTGCTCTGTGCCACCCCCACCACTCATATCTGGTGTAACATTATTTTAAATTTAAAAAACAAAACTTTTACATTAGTTTGCTAATTGCAAGTTTAATCTAATTTCATTTTCCATCAGGCATGTGTGCCAGGCCCACAGCAACCATATACTGTGATTTATTGCTCTGTGCCACCACTCATATCTGGTGGTGTAACGGAACATTATTGTAAATTTAGAAAAAAACTAATTTACATTAGTTTGTTAGTGTAATCTAATTTCATTTTCCATCAGGCCTGGGTCTCTCAGGCACGCAGCATATACTGTTATTAATTGCTCTGTGCCACCCCCACCACTCATATCTGGTGTAACATTATATTAAATTTAAAAAACAAAACTTTTACATTAGTTTGCTGATTGCAAGTTTAATCTAATTTCATTTTCCATCAGGCCTGTGTGCCAGGCCCACAGCAAGCATATACTGTGATTAATTTCTCTGTGCCACCACTCATATCTGGTGGTGTAACGGAACATTATTGTAAATTTAGAAAAAAACTAATTTACATTAGTTTGTTAGTGTAATCTAATTTCATTTTCCATCAGGCCTGGGTCTCTCAGGCACACAGCATATACTGTTATTAATTGCTCTGTGCCACCCCCACCACTCATATCTGGTGTAACATTATTTTAAATATTAAAAACAAAACTTTTACATTAGTTTGCTAATTGCAAGTTTAATCTAATTTCATTTTCCATCAGGCCTGTGTGCCAGACCCACAGCAAGCATATACTGTGATTAATTCCTCTGTGCCACCACTCATATCTGGTGGTGTAACGGAACATTATTGTAAATTTAGAAAAAAACTAATTTACATTAGTTTGTTAGTGTAATCTAATTTCATTTTCCATCAGGCCTGGGTCTCTCAGGCACACAGCATATACTGTTATTAATTGCTCTGTGCCACCCCCACCACTCATATCTGGTGTAACATTATTTTAAATATTAAAAACAAAACTTTTACATTAGTTTGCTAATTGCAAGTTTAATCTAATTTCATTTTCCATCAGGCATGTGTGCCAGGCCCACAGCAACCATATACTGTGATTTATTGCTCTGTGCCACCACTCATATCTGGTGGTGTAACGGAACATTATTGTAAATTTAGAAAAAAACTAATTTACATTAGTTTGTTAGTGTAATCTAATTTCATTTTCCATCAGGCCTGGGTCTCTCAGGCACGCAGCATATACTGTTATTAATTGCTCTGTGCCACCCCCACCACTCATATCTGGTGTAACATTATATTAAATTTAAAAAACAAAACTTTTACATTAGTTTGCTGATTGCAAGTTTAATCTAATTTCATTTTCCATCAGGCCTGTGTGCCAGGCCCACAGCAAGCATATACTGTGATTAATTTCTCTGTGCCACCACTCATATCTGGTGGTGTAACGGAACATTATTGTAAATTTAGAAAAAAACTAATTTACATTAGTTTGTTAGTGTAATCTAATTTCATTTTCCATCAGGCCTGGGTCTCTCAGGCACACAGCATATACTGTTATTAATTGCTCTGTGCCACCCCCACCACTCATATCTGGTGTAACATTATTTTAAATATTAAAAACAAAACTTTTACATTAGTTTGCTAATTGCAAGTTTAATCTAATTTCATTTTCCATCAGGCCTGTGTGCCAGACCCACAGCAAGCATATACTGTGATTAATTCCTCTGTGCCACCACTCATATCTGGTGGTGTAACGGAACATTATTGTAAATTTAGAAAAAAACAAATTTACATTAGTTTGTTAGTGTAATCTAATTTCATTTTCCATCAGGCCTGGGTCTCTCAGGCACACAGCATATACTGTTATTAATTGCTCTGTGCCACCCCCACCACTCATATCTGGTGTAACATTATATTAGGCCTTTTCCATCAGGCCTGTGTGCCAGGCCCATAGCAACCATTTACTGTGATTAATTGCTCTGTGCCACCACTCATATCTGGTGGTGTAACGGAACATTATTGTAAATTTAGAAAAAAACAAATTTACATTAGTTTGTTAGTGTAATCTAATTTCATTTTCCATCAGGCCTGGGTCTCTCAGGCACACAGCATATACTGTTATTAATTGATCTGTGCCACCCCCACCACTCATATCTGGTGTAACATTATTTTAAATATTAAAAACAAAACTTTTACATTAGTTTGCTAATTGCAAGTTTAATCTAATTTCATTTTACATCAGGCCTGTGTGCCAGGCCCACAGCAAGCATATACTGTGATTAATTTCTCTGTGCCACCACTCATATCTGGTGGTGTAACGGAACATTATTGTAAATTTAGAAAAAAACTAATTTACATTAGTTTGTTAGTGTAATCTAATTTCATTTTCCATCAGGCCTGGGTCTCTCAGGCACACAGCATATACTGTGCCACCCCCACCACTCATATCTGGTGTAACATTATTTTAAATTTAAAAAACAAAACTTTTACATTAGTTTGCTAATTGCAAGTTTAATCTAATTTCATTTTCCATCAGGCCTGTGTGCCAGACCCACAGCAAGCATATACTGTGATTAATTCCTCTGTGCCACCACTCATATCTGGTGGTGTAACGGAACATTATTGTAAATTTAGAAAAAAACAAATTTACATTAGTTTGTTAGTGTAATCTAATTTCATTTTCCACCAGGCCTGGGTCTCTCAGGCACACAGCATATACTGTTATTAATTGATCTGTGCCACCCCCACCACTCATATCTGGTGTAACATTATATTAAATTTAAAAAACAAAACTTTTACATTAGTTTGTGAAATTGCAAGTTTAATCTAATTTCATTTTCCATCAGGCCTGTGTGCCAGGCCCACAGCAACCATATACTGTGATTAATTGCTCTGTGCCACCACTCATATCTGGTGGTGTAACGGAACATTATTGTAAATTTTAAAAACAAACAAATTTACATTAGTTTGTTAGTGTAATCTAATTTCATTTTCCATCAGGCCTGGGTCTCTCAGACACACAGCATATACTGTTATTAATTGCTCTGTGCCACCCCCACCACTCATATCTGGTGTAACATTATTTTAAATTTAAAAAACAAAACTTTTACATTAGTTTGCTAATTGCAAGTTTAATCTAATTTCATTTTCCATCAGGCATGTGTGCCAGGCCCACAGCAACCATATACTGTGATTTATTGCTCTGTGCCACCACTCATATCTGGTGGTGTAACGGAACATTATTGTAAATTTAGAAAAAAACTAATTTACATTAGTTTGTTAGTGTAATCTAATTTCATTTTCCATCAGGCCTGGGTCTCTCAGGCACGCAGCATATACTGTTATTAATTGCTCTGTGCCACCCCCACCACTCATATCTGGTGTAACATTATATTAAATTTAAAAAACAAAACTTTTACATTAGTTTGCTGATTGCAAGTTTAATCTAATTTCATTTTCCATCAGGCCTGTGTGCCAGGCCCACAGCAAGCATATACTGTGATTAATTTCTCTGTGCCACCACTCATATCTGGTGGTGTAACGGAACATTATTGTAAATTTAGAAAAAAACTAATTTACATTAGTTTGTTAGTGTAATCTAATTTCATTTTCCATCAGGCCTGGGTCTCTCAGGCACACAGCATATACTGTTATTAATTGCTCTGTGCCACCCCCACCACTCATATCTGGTGTAACATTATTTTAAATATTAAAAACAAAACTTTTACATTAGTTTGCTAATTGCAAGTTTAATCTAATTTCATTTTCCATCAGGCCTGTGTGCCAGACCCACAGCAAGCATATACTGTGATTAATTCCTCTGTGCCACCACTCATATCTGGTGGTGTAACGGAACATTATTGTAAATTTAGAAAAAAACAAATTTACATTAGTTTGTTAGTGTAATCTAATTTCATTTTCCATCAGGCCTGGGTCTCTCAGGCACACAGCATATACTGTTATTAATTGCTCTGTGCCACCCCCACCACTCATATCTGGTGTAACATTATATTAGGCCTTTTCCATCAGGCCTGTGTGCCAGGCCCATAGCAACCATTTACTGTGATTAATTGCTCTGTGCCACCACTCATATCTGGTGGTGTAACGGAACATTATTGTAAATTTAGAAAAAAACAAATTTACATTAGTTTGTTAGTGTAATCTAATTTCATTTTCCATCAGGCCTGGGTCTCTCAGGCACACAGCATATACTGTTATTAATTGATCTGTGCCACCCCCACCACTCATATCTGGTGTAACATTATTTTAAATATTAAAAACAAAACTTTTACATTAGTTTGCTAATTGCAAGTTTAATCTAATTTCATTTTACATCAGGCCTGTGTGCCAGGCCCACAGCAAGCATATACTGTGATTAATTTCTCTGTGCCACCACTCATATCTGGTGGTGTAACGGAACATTATTGTAAATTTAGAAAAAAACTAATTTACATTAGTTTGTTAGTGTAATCTAATTTCATTTTCCATCAGGCCTGGGTCTCTCAGGCACACAGCATATACTGTTATTAATTGCTCTGTGCCACCCCCACCACTCATATCTGGTGGTAACATTATTTTATTTTATTTTTTTTTATTTTTTTTATTGAGGTTCATAAACGTACAAAATAAAATGGAACAAAGAAAAAACATACAAGGAATGATGGGACTGAATACAATTTCCATACCTATAGTCAAATACAATAAGGACTAGAGAATGATATGATGTGCACGTACCATAGGTATAGTCTAGCACTGAAATAAAAAAAAGCATACCTAAATCAATAACAGTCGGGAATATGACATATACTAATATCAAAAACCTCACTTTCTTTTTATAAACATACCTTCTGTATAGGACTAGTCGGGTCACTCTTGTACCCTTGATCACTTATAAAAGGCGGTAACAGAAGGTGGAAAATATAAGACCGCTCTTGGGCCTTTATAAACCTAAGCATAAAAGTATCTATACACTTCAACTATTATATGCATAGCAAACTCAAAGACTAGTTCTTACATATGGGAACTAAAGAATTGTATTATATACACGTATCCTAGTTGTAGTCTAGTGCAAGCAGAACTATATTTATAGGAATCAGATGTATAACATACACTAATATCTAGCATCTCTTTTTCTTATTGTGGACAAACCTGCTGCTTAAGACTAGTTGTGTCACCCAGAGATCCCTGAGCCTCGGCCAGAGCAAGTGGCAGGGAGCCAAGCATAAACCTATATCTTTACTTCATATATCGTATATCTAGCAAACATAAAAAATGGTTCACAAGGTATGCCCAAAGCTGAATGCATTATTAACTTTATACAATGCTGTATTTAAAAAGAGAGAAAAAAAAAAAGAAATGACAAAAGAGATTGTTTATGGAGGATCATATATCTATAAGACCAGAGTTTAAATTCTGCTCCCACCTAGTGGACAAATCTAACATGGAGAGGAAATTCCAAAGGGATCTGCTAGAAGTCTGTGCAAATCTATCTATTCAGGGGTATACAGTATCTGTTTAAGCTTCCGTAGTTTCATGGAGAATGTTTATAACTGGGTATAAATATCTAATTATGTCCAAGAATTGCATAATTTTATATGAAAGGCACAGGCTTAATCTCAAACATGTATAAGTATCCAAGTTACTAGTATGGGGGATAGACTCCTTTGGAACTATAGGAAACAAACTATGAGCTTCAACAGTAGTAAGGAAGAACTATGATATTGTTTGCCTGAATTTAAACATAATAATAGTTAGTTACCTCCTCTCCTGGCATATATATGATTAAAATACAAGGCTGGCAATACATCACACATACACACTCCAATCTAATACCAGAAGAAAAAATTAGTAGGTTAGGCTGCATACTTGTGATAAGCCTGCTATATGGAATTCACACCCTGTTAATAAAATTTACACTATGAATGAAAGCAAATTCTAAACTAGGCATCCAGACAGATAAGCATCAGTGAAGCAAAAATTTTGATCACAAAGTCTGTAAAAAAAAAAAAAAAAAGGTTCCAGCTATTAAAGTAAATGTCTTAAAGTTCAGAGTATTGCCACATTAACAGAATGAAGCACTCTCTCCGATGTGGGGCATAGTAGAATAGCCTACCCTATACCGGTGTCCAGAAACTCCTTCTGTCGGGGAGCCTTATATAGAAACCATAAGACCCACAATAGGATCATCTCAAGCTCGATGCTCCAGACTCTCTGCCGCAGGGAAGCTACACCGGTTAGTAGGCACTCTTGTGGGTCTAGTCCCGCTATTTTTTGAGAGCAGGTATCTTGAAGTAGTGCTGGTGTAGCACATCTCTCTAGACCAGCTAAGCGCCTAGTAATCACCCCCTCTGCCATATCAAACCATCCCGCTTCTCTAGAGTAGAGTTCTATCAGCAGGGGCAATATATCCGGACCTTTGGGGCAAACAGTACTCACCTCCGCCGCAATCTTTCCGGCAGAGTATTGATCGATAGTCCAGGAACTCTGTCTCTGCACTCTCGATTTTATCCAGTCGAGCTGCCCTATTAGGACATCTTGCGGGTCATCGTAGCTCACCGGGGCCTTCATAATAGCAGGAGCAAACTGGTCTGAGGCCTGCACCTCGGGTTCGGCTGTCACCCACGAGGTCTGTGCACTCCCTGTTACCTCCGTATATTGAGCAGCCCGACTCGGCGGTGTCCCGCATGTTGGGGCGGCTAAAAATGTTTGCTGATAGTCGAAATCCAACTGCTCCTCACGCTTAGCTCCCCTACTCAGATAGCACAGTTCTCGTGTCACTGCCTCCTCAAGCTCATCAAAAAGGGATTGTAGCACACGGACGATATCAACCATGATGGATAGTGTAAAAGGTTCTTTAAAGTAGCCTTAATAAGCAAATAAATGAGAAATAAGATATATTTATCTAATGCTCTAAAGATGTAGAGATTCTGCAGCTCAAATGGCTGGGTATACTGATAAAACAGAATGTAATGGGGGGGTAGAGAAGGTCCAGGCCGTTGCTAGGCCTCTGCTGCACACCTCCTCTAATCAGGTCTGCCGCTTCTTATTTGTAAGCGAAGGTCATATAAAGCTGTTCTATAAGTGTTCCTGGACACTTATGTCTTGGATGGTAGTAAAGTTTTCTGTTCTAAGGAGGGATAAACAGCAGATTTATCGACTCCACAGCTCCACTGTACTTAAAAGGCAGCCATCTCAGTCGCTGGTTAGACACGCCCCCCCTGGTGTAACATTATTTTAAATATTAAAAACAAAACTTTTACATTAGTTTGCTAATTGCAAGTTTAATCTAATTTCATTTTCCATCAGGCATGTGTGCCAGACCCACAGCAAGCATATACTGTGATTAATTCCTCTGTGCCACCACTCATATCTGGTGGTGTAACGGAACATTATTGTAAATTTAGAAAAAAACAAATTTACATTAGTTTGTTAGTGTAATCTAATTTCATTTTCCATCAGGCCTGGGTCTCTCAGGCACACAGCATATACTGTTATTAATTGCTCTGTGCCACCCCCACCACTCATATCTGGTGTAACATTATATTAGGCCTTTTCCATCAGGCCTGTGTGCCAGGCCCACAGCAACCATATACTGTGATTAATTGCTCTGTGCCACCACTCATATCTGGTGGTGCAACGGAACATTATTGTAAATTTTAAAAACAAACAAATTTACATTAGTTTCTTAGTGTAATCTAATTTCATTTTCCATCAGGCCTGGGTCTCTCAGGCACACAGCATATACTGTTATTAATTGCTCTGTGCCACCCCCACCACTCATATCTGGTGTAACATTATTTTAAATTTAAAAAACAAAACTTTTACATTAGTTTGCTAATTGCAAGTTTAATCTAATTTCATTTTCCATCAGGCCTGTGTGCCAGGCCCACAGCAACCATATACTGTGATTTATTGCTCTGTGCCACCACTCATATCTGGTGGTGTAACGGAACATTATTGTAAATTTAGAAAAAAAACTAATTTACATTAGTTTGTTAGTGTAATCTAATTTCATTTTCCATCAGGCCTGGGTCTCTCAGGCACACAGCATATACTGTTATTAATTGCTCTGTGCCACCCCCACCACTCATATCTGGTGTAACATTATATTAAATTTAAAAAACAAAACTTTTACATTAGTTTGCGAATTGCAAGTTTAATCTAATTTCATTTTCCATCAGGCCTGTGTGCCAGGCCCACAGCAACCATATACTGTGATTAATTGCTCTGTGCCACCACTCATATCTGGTGGTGTAACGGAACATTATTGTAAATTTTAAAAACAAACAAATTTACATTAGTTTGTTAGTGTAATCTAATTTCATTTTCCATCAGGCCTGGGTCTTTCAGGCACACAGCATATACTGTTATTAATTGCTCTGTGCCACCCCCACCACTCATATCTGGTGTAACATTATTTTAAATTTAAAAAACAAAACTTTTACATTAGTTTGCTAATTGCAAGTTTAATCTAATTTCATTTTCCATCAGGCCTGTGTGCCAGGCCCACAGCAACCATATACTGTGATTTATTGCTCTGTGCCACCACTCATATCTGGTGGTGTAACGGAACATTATTGTAAATTTAGAAAAAAACAAATTTACATTAGTTTGTTAGTGTAATCAAATTTCATTTTCCATCAGGCCTGGGTCTCTCAGGCACACAGCATATACTGTTATTAATTGCTCTGTGCCACCCCCACCACTCATATCTGGTGTAACATTATTTTAAATATTAAAAACAAAACTTTTACATTAGTTTGCTAATTGCAAGTTTAATCTAATTTCATTTTCCATCAGGCCTGTGTGCCAGACCCACAGCAAGCATATACTGTGATTAATTCCTCTGTGCCACCACTCATATCTGGTGGTGTAACGGAACATTATTGTAAATTTAGAAAAAAACAAATTTACATTAGTTTGTTAGTGTAATCTAATTTCATTTTCCATCAGACCTGGGTCTCTCAGGCACACAGCATATACTGTTATTAATTGCTCTGTGCCACCCCCACCACTCATATCTGGTGTAACATTATTTTAAATATTAAAAACAAAACTTTTACATTAGTTTGCTAATTGCAAGTTTAATCTAATTTCATTTTCCATAAGGCCTGTGTGCCAGGCCCACAACAACCAAATACTGTGATTAATTGCTCTGTGCCACCACTCATATCTGGTGGTGTAACGGAACATTATTGTAAATTTTAAAAACAAACAAATTTACATTAGTTTGTTAGTGTAATCTAATTTCATTTTCCATCAGGCCTGGGTCTCTCAGGCACACAGCATATACTGTTATTAATTGCTCTGTGCCACCCCCACTACTCATATCTGGTGTAACATTATTTTAAATTTAAAAAACAAAACTTTTACATTAGTTTGCTAATTGCAAGTTTAATCTAATTTCATTTTCCATCAGGCCTGTGTGCCAGGCCCACAGCAACCATATATCCAAATAGATCAAATTGATTTTTTGGACGCCACCCTAATGTGGGGAGAGGATAATAGCATTCAGTCATGTACCTTTTTCAAGCAGGTAGATAGTAATAATTTTTTGGACTACTTTAGTAACCACCACACTAGTTGGAAGACAAATATTCCATATAGTCAGTTTAGGAGGATTCGGCGTAACTGTACAGACATTAACACTTACGACACACAAAGCATACTCCTTAAAAATAAATTCAAGGAGAAACACTATCCAGAAGAATTAATAGAATTAGGCTTTCAAAAAGCACGCTCTCTAAATAGAGGAGAATTGTTAAAACCAAAAATTTTAGAAAACCCCACAAATGATGATTCACATTATGAATCTTCATTCATCACTAGATATAATAACAACTATAAGGAGATTAAAAAGATTCTGTTTAAACATTGGCCATTACTCAAACGAGACCCCATCTTCAAAATAATATTACAAGACAAACCCAGATGCACATTTAAAAGAGCCCCTACCATTAAAGAAAAACTGGCACCTAGTAAGGTGGTGATGTGCAAACGTAAGTTTAAAGCTCTTAACACTAGTACTCATAGCTCCACAATATCAAACATAGGAACTTATAGATGTAATAAAAATCGATGCAACATGTGCAAATACATAACGAATAGTTGCAAAAACATTATATCTAACAGCACTGGAGAATCATTTGCAATTACTCAAAGAATAACATGCAACTCCAATTTTGTAGTTTATTGTATAACGTGCTTGTGTGGCCTACAATACATAGGTCGCACCTGTAGAAAAATTAGACAAAGATGGTCAGAACATTTGAGATGTATCCTGAAAGGATCTGATAAATATAGTACCTCTAGGCACCATTCTTCCATACATGGCACAAATAAGTGTGTCATGAACATTACCCCATTGGAAATGATTCCTGCTGTAAGTTCCCAAAACAGAATGATCAAATTACGCCAGAGGGAAACCTTTTGGATTTATCAATTTAAAACTCTACATCCAGAGGGTCTTAACGAAGTAATAGATTCTGCTGCTTTTTAATACATCCCCAATATATATAATATTATTTTTTTACCCATATTACAACATCGAGTTTATTTTATAATTATATATTTTCACATTAAATCGATCACTTATACATTTTTCACAGTTTTGAATTAATTCTACACTATTATTTTATATTAGACTTTATACCCAATAATATTTCACTTTTATTATCGTCATACTCATTTAAGCTCACTATTATTTTATACTAGACTTCATACCCACCTAATATTCCACTTTCATTTACATTATATTATTTTTGCTCACATAAGATTTAGGTAGACCTCTATCTATCACAAAATTTTAGTTTAGATATAACGATGCAACAAATCTGCATCATTTATCACTATGACACAGATTCATACACACCTTTATTATTTTTTTATATATATACGTATTGTGGTCCTTATATTCACGTTATATACACATTTGTCAGGAATGTAGTTAGTTAATATTATAGTCAAAGCCAACTCAGCTTTTTTTCTTCTTTTTTGCACATTGAGGTATCAGTTATATATTATGGTTATCACATTTCCTTTCACAGCAGTTGTACAAACACGCTATGTTTATACATAGCAACATAGGTAACAGATTTTGTATCCATGGGTGTTCTTGTACGCATCCCCACGTCATTAGATACACACCCACAATCACAATCACCTAACAACAGAGGTAATTGATTCTGTTTACATTGGTGCTTATGCACGCATCTTTACGTCATTAGATACACAACCTTAGCCCCAATCAGGTGAAGCAACACAACACAGTATGGAGATATTTTGAATACAACACGGCTATTAGCTTAGCGTTACACACCCTGTTCTGACGAAGCAATCTGATTGGTTAGTCACATAACATTCGAATTCGTTCAATGATACACACCCCTTTATGTTTAGAAATATAGGATCGTATTCTTTACAGTTTATTATCTACTCGTAGGGCCATTTCCACAAATACCATCAAGGAACAAAAATAGATATATAAATAGCGCATCGGCAGAAATAAACTTTGCATATACATGTATACATAATATGATGATTATTCCCAATACGGTTTTTAAATATTCTGGACAACTGATAGAGCCTAAAGCTCGAGGTATTTGTATGTGTCTTTTATTTCAGTTTATATATGTTTAGAAGGACTATTGGGTATTATTGTATTAGATATTTGGCTATACACATTGGATTGTAACACTGTTATTTTCTTTAAACATCCGGTTAGACTATCAAGAGAGCTAATTTATGCAGCACCTGTTCTAATAAGCTACAGCTGATTTCATCAAGCCTATACAGGGGTATATATGTAAGAGACTCCAGCACATTCAGTATCATTTGCCTGAGGAAAAAGCGTGGTTAACGCTTAGAAACGCGTAGCAAATTTACAACAGATGTCATTGTAGATCTGTGTATGTTCATTTTTATCTTTTTATTAAATATTTTTATATCGATACTGGAGTTCTCTTTTTCTTTTTTATCATCCTGACGTCCATCTCATATATTTGAAGTTCATTTGACATCACGACAGTGCCTTTTGGGGTGGATTTGTGCACTAGGACACTATAATATTCCTAGTATGCTACATTTGCACTACAGGGTGCAATTTTTTCTGTGAGTATCCATTCGTTAGCACTAACAGATTTCCACCACTGGTTCATCATTGATCTGCACTAGGGGTCGCCCTCTTGTTTTTGCTTTTTGATATACTGTGATTTATTGCTCTGTGCCACCACTCATATCTGGTGGTGTAACGGAACATTATTGTAAATTTTAAAAACAAACAAATTTACATTAGTTTGTAAGTGTAATCTAATTTCATTTTCCATCAGGCCTGGGTCTCTCAGGCACACAGCATATACTGTTAGTAATTGCTCTGTGCCACCCCCACCACTCATATCTGGTGTAACATTATTTTAAATTTAAAAATAAAAACTTTTACATTAGTTTGCTAATTGCAAGTTTAATCTAATTTCATTTTCCATCAGGCCTGTGTGCCAGGCCCACAGCAACCATATACTGTGATTAATTGCTCTGTGCCACCACTCATATCTGTTGTAACATTAGTGTAAACATTTTTTTAATTTTTTTTTACATCAGTCTGGTAGTGTTATTGAATTTTAGTTGCCAGGTCAGCCTAGTGCCATCCTGTGTGTCAGGCTCCCAGCATATACTGTGCCTACTTCCATCCTCAGTGCCACCACTCATATCTTCTTGTTTAATAGTAGTGTAAGTGTACATTTAAAAAAAACAAACACTTTTTGGATTGTGAAACATCAGTCTGCTTTTTTGTTTCCTGCTCACAGCGTATACTGTGCCCATTTGCCCAGTGCCACCACTCATATCTTGTTTAATAGTAGTGTAAGTGTACATTTAAAAAAAATAAACTTTTTGGATTGTGAAACATCAGTCTGCTTTTTTGTTTCAGGCTCACAGCATATACTGTGCCCACTTGCCCAGTGGCACCACTCATATTTTGTTTAACCCCTTAGTGACCAGAGCACTTTTCCATTTTCTGTCCGTTTGGGACCAAGGCTATTTTTACATTTTTGCGGTGTTTGTGTTTAGCTGTAATTTTCCTCTTACTCATTTACTGTACCCACACATATTATATACCGTTTTTCTCGCCATTAAATGGACTTTCTAAAGATACCATTATTTTCATCATATCTTATAATTTACTATAAAAAAAATGATAAAATATGAGGAAAAATGGAAAAAAACACACTTTTTCTAACTTTGACCCCCAAAATCTGTTACATATCTAAAACCACCAAAAAACACCCATGCTAAATAGTTTATAAATTTTGTCCTGAGTTTAGAAATACCCAATGTTTACATGTTCTTTGCTTTTTTTGCAAGTTATAGGGCCATAAATACAAGTAGCACTTTGCTATTTCCAAACCATTTTTTTCCAAAATTAGCGCTAGTTACATTAGAACACTGATATCTTTCAGGAATCCCTGAATATCCCTTGACATGTATATATTTTTTTTTTAGTAGACATCCCAAAGTATTGATCTAGGCCAATTTTGGTATATTTCATGCCACCATTTCACCGCCAAATGCGATCAAATACAAAAAATTGTTCACTTTTTCACAAATTTTTTCACAAACTTTCGATTTCTCACTGAAATTATTTACAAACAACTTGTGCAATTATGGCACAAATGGTTGTAAATACTTCTCTGGGATCCCCTTTGTTCAGAAATAGCACACATATATGGCTTTGGCGTTGCTTTTTGGTAATTAGAAGGCCGTTAAATGCCACTGCGCACCACAAGTGTATCATGCCCAGCAGTTAAGGGGTTAATTAGGGAGCTTTTAGGGAGCTTGTAGGGTTAATTTTAGCTTTAGTGTAGTGTAGTAGACAACCCCAAGTATTGATCTAGGCACATTTTGGTATATTTCATGCCACCATTTCACCGCCAAATGCGATCAAATTAAAAAAAACGTAAAATTTTTCACAATTTTAGGTTTCTCACTGAAATCATTTACAAACAGCTTGTGCAATTATGGCACAAATGGTTGTAAATGCTTGTCTGGGATCCCCTTTGTTCAGAAATAGCAGACATATATGACTTTGGCGTTGCTTTCTGGTAATTAGAAGGCCACTAAATCATGTTGCGCCTCACACGTGTATTATGGCTAGCAGTGAAAGGGTTAATTAGGGAGTTTGTAGTGAGCTTGCAGGGTTAATTTTAGCTTTAGTGTAGAGATCAGCCTCCCATCTGACACATCCCACCCCCTGATCCCTCCCAAACAGCTCCCTTCCCTCCCCCACCCCACAATTGTCCCCGCCATCTTAAGTACTGGCAGAAAGTCTGCCAGTACTAAAATAAAAGGGTTTTAAAAAAAAATGAAATTTTTTTTTAGCATATTTACATATGCTACTGTGTAGGATCCCCCCCTTAGCCCCCAACCTCCCTGATCCCCCCCAAAACCGCTCTCTAACCCTCCCCTCTGCCTTATTGGGGGCCATCTTGGGTACTGGCAGCTGTCTGCCAGTACCCAGTTTACAATAAAAAGTGCTTTTTTTTTGTTTTTGTTTTTTTTTCTGTAGTGTAGCTTCCCCCCACCCACCCCCCACAGACAAACCCCCACCACCTTGCTGATTGTTTTAATTTTCCATTTTTTTATATTTTTAATTTCCACATTTTCTGCAGTGTAGCGGTTCCCACCCGCTCCCTCCCCGTGCACGCGCCCGCCCCCACCCTCCCGTGCACGCGCGCGCGCCCGTGCGCGCCCCCAGCCACCCCCACCCACGATCCCGCCCCCCTTCACATCCACAGGGCCATCGATGGCCGCCACCCGCCTCCCGGTCCGGCTCCCACCCACCAACACAGGGAGCAACCGATCTCCGGTGCAGAGAGGGCCACAGAGTGGCTCTCTCTGCACCGGATGACTTAAAAAGGTTATTTCAGGATGCCTCCATATCGAGGCATCACTGCAATAACCGGAAAGCAGCTGGAAGCGAGCAGGATCGCTTCCAGCTGCTTTCCACACTGAGGACGTGCAGGGTACGTTCTCAGGCATTAACTGCCTTTTTTCTGAGGACGTACCCTGCACGTCCTCAGTCGTTAAGGGGTTAATAGTAGTGTAAGTCTACATTTAAAAAAAAAAAAGACAAGCAGAGGCAGGCCACCCCGCAGGTCGTGGTGCTGTGATTCCCTTTGGCCATAGAATAATGCCCAGTGTTAGGGCACGTACCATGAACCCGAAAAGTTCTGATGAAATAGTTGACTTTATAACACAGGACACCCAATCTTCTAGAGCTTCCGCTCGTAACCTTGATGCACCATCCACCTCCAGCATAGCTTCGGGCACCTCTCAAGTGACCAGTGCCACTTGCCCGCCTGCCGCCACCATCAACACTAGCACCACAGCCGCTTCACTTGATCTGTCAGAGGAGTTATTGACACATCAGTTGGAAGAAATGAGTGATGCGCAACCATCATTGACAGCGGATGTAGATAACAGTGATATGTCTCAGTCAGGCAGCATTACAGACATGGACGAGGTACGGTGTGATGATGATGATGATGTTGTACCCGCTGCTGCTTCCTTTGTTGATTTGTCAGATACAAGTGAAGCGGTTGATGATGATGTGTCCGTGGATGTCACGTGGGTGCCCGCTAGAAGAGAAGAAGAAGAGGGGGAAAGTTCAGATGGGGAGACAGGGGAGGATGGTCAGAGGAATCCGGAAGTGGGAGGAGACAGTACTGGAGCGCGAAAGTAGCGTTTGGAGTAATCGCTTCCTCGGCAGCTCTACCACCCGCTTAAGCTTGATCTCCTTGGGGCTAGCATCGAGGCCCCAGAGCACGCCGACGACTGCGGAAGGAGGAGGAAGAGCAGCCGACAGCCAAGATCGGATTCCCCGGTATAGCGATTATGGCTCAGTCGCTGGAGCCACGGCCAGTTCTCGTGGGAAAGAGAATATGGGAGCCACTGGGTAAAGCTGCAGAGCCCTGGAGGACAGTGCCTAAGTGACAAGGTGTCGGGTGGCTGCCGGTCAGCAGCAGTCACTGAGGTCGGCCCGGAAGAAAATTAAAGAGGAGGATCTAGTGCAAACATACCTGAAGAAAGGTCTCCCAAGACCCCTGTGAGTGATCGCAGGAAAGGAGTGGGTCATACCGCTCCTCCCCCGTCTTACACAGGGATAGGAGGCCGCGTTCAAGAATCTACCCACCTCACGAACTGAGTACATATGAGAGTGGCAGACCCAGTGGCTTTGAAAAGGAACAGACGAGAAACCGCCTATGTTATATCCTCTGCCTGGTTCAGAGGAGTTGAAATCTCTCAAAAGAGCTAATAAAGTGCGTGAAACTCGTAGAGTAAAGCAAGATCTCAGATAAGTATTACTTTACTATACTAAGGCTGGTTAAAGTGGACATGATTGCTTTTTCTTAAGACACCTACCTGATGATTAATGAATATATAGTATTGGCTTATAACTAAAGGCAAGCTACTCAGCAATTGATAAAAGGAGATTTGCTGATCCATGCAGAACTAAAAATTAAGCCACCAGATTATATGGCCTGGACATGTAATTTAATATATGTTGAGGGGAGTTATCTCCAGTGAATATATGTTAAACATATACCATATTAAGTAAAGACAGAGAACAAGATTACAATATATCCCTACGGCGCTGAGAATAAGTGGTCGTTACAGCATAATCATAATATTGGTTGAACTGCTACAGAGCTGGTTGCAAAATCTAGGGCTAAGCAAACTGCTAATTTGTCCTTAAAGGGATATCTGTATCAGACCTTTCCAGCAAACATTCTTTTTTTTTGATAGGGGCTAACTGCAAAAGAGTGAAATAACCCAGAGGCCTCTTCTAAAAGTATCTTCGTGTCAAGCAAACATAGACACAGTTATCTAAAAACACAAATCCAAATAATGGTAATTGGGGACCCCGGAACCACTGCTGGACTATGATGTTTAACTAAAACTCCCTTTTGTGAGCAAACAAGTCCTGATAACACTATAGAAGATTTCATGGTGCAAGAAGATTTTTTTTTCTATCAGGCAGAAGTGTTGTTGGACTCTTGCATTAAACTTTGTGTTTATAAATTTATGCTGATTCTCACTGTTTTCCAGCTAACTTGAGATCTCTTGTTAGATGTTAGATGTTTTTTTGGTGGATAATTTTCAAGTGTAAAAGCAACAGGTTTCTAGATCTGCTGTAATATAAAAGAGGTGCAGCTGCAAAAGTGTATAACTATAGGATCATCATACATAAAAACATAGAAACATAGATATTGACGGCAGATAAGAGCCATAGGATAAGGATAGCCTTATGCTTGTCCCATGCATTTTTAAAGTCCCCCACAGTGTTTGTTGCTACTACCTCTTGAGGAAGTTTATTCCATAAATCAATCACTCTTTCTGTAAAGAAGTGCTTCCTCAAATTACTCCTGAATCTACTACCCTTTAGCTTGAGCTCATGACCCCTTGTTCTTGAATTTTCCATTTTATGTAAAATACCCACAGTCTCAGTTTTACTAAACCCTTTAATGTACTTGAAAGTTGCTATCATATCACCTCTTTCCCTTCTCTCCTCTAAGCTATACATATTTAGGTCATTGAGCCTATCCTGGTAAGTTTTATTTTTTAGACCATGTACCATTTTGGTAGCCCTCCTTTGCACAGATTCAAGTTTGTTAATATCCTTCTGAAGATATGGCCTCCAGAACTGCACACAATACTCAAGATGAGGCCTAACTAATGATCTATAAAGTGGCATAAGAACCTTACTATTTCTGCTGCAAATACCTCTACCAATACATCCAAGCATTCTGCTAGCCTTACTCGCTGCATTACTACATTGTTTACTAAGTTTTAAATCATCTGAAATAATAATTCCCAAGTCCTGTTCCTCATCTGTAACAGTCAGTAAAGTGTCATTGAGTCTGTAATTAACATTTGGATTTTTCTTCCCTAAATGCATTATTTTACACTTTGCTGTGTTAAACTTTAGATCCCAGTCGTTTGTCCAATCCTCCAATTGTTGTATATCACTTCTCATTTTGTCTACCCCCCCTGGAACATCCACTCTGTTGCAAATTTTTGTATCATCTGCAAAGAGACATACTTTCCCCTGTAGCCCTTTGCTGATATCGCAGATAAATATGTTAAACAAAACAGGCCCCAGAACTGACCCTTGAGGAACACCACTAGTAACAGCCCCCTCTGCTGAATGAACTCCATTTACTAAGACACTTTGTTTTCTGTCCTTAAGCCAGCATTCCACCCAGTTCACAATTTTTGAATCTAGACCAAGGAGATATAGTTTGTGAATTAGTTTATTGTGTGGGACGGTGTCAAATGCTTTGCTGAAATCTAGATATGCTACATCAACTGCTCCACCCTTGTCTAATACTTTTGTTACATAATCAAAGAAGTCAATTAGATTAGTCTGACATGATCTCCCTGAAGTAAAACCATGCTGATTTTGGTCCTCTAAATTGTTTGTCTTTATGTAAGTCATAATTCTTTCTTTTAAGAGGCTTTCCATTAATTTCCCTATTACTGAAGTTAAACTAACTGGCCTGTAGTTGCCAGATTCTTCTCTACTGCCCTTTTTATGAAGCGGTATTACATTTGCTATTCTCCAATCATCTGGGACAGCTCCTGTTAATAGTGACTGATTAAACAGATCAGTTAATGGGACAGTTAGCACTGATCGAAGTTCTTTTAAAACCCTTGGATGAATATTATCAGGACCCACTGCCTTTTTAACATTTATTTTTGATAATGCTAACAAAACCTCATCCTCTGTAAAAAGATTACTGTTAAGCTTGTTTCCATTTTTCGTAGCATCCCTTAATGTAGGCATTGTATCTTCACAATCTTTTGTGAAAACAGAACAGAAGTAATCATTGAGACAGTCTGCAATCTGCTTATCTCCTTCTATTATTCTACCATCAACTGATTTCAATTTTACTATTCCTACCTTATTTTTTCTTCTTTCACTGATATATCTAAAGAATGTTTTGTCCCCATGTTTTACTGACTGTGCTATCTTCTCTTCTGCATGAGCTTTAACCTTCCTAATTAACTGCTTAGTCTTTTTTTGTTGGAGTCTCCATATTTTCATATCATCATCTGCTTGTGTGTGTCTGTAATTTTTATAAGCTATCTTTTTTGTCTTTACAGCATGTGCTACTTCTTTGGAAAACCAAATTGGTTTCCGCTTTCTTTTACTTTTACAGACATGTCTAATACAGTGTGCGGTTGCATCTAAAATGGCACCTTTCACAAATTCCCACTGTTCTTGAACCCCTGTAATAAGAGTTTTCCCCTTTAAATAGTTTTTTAGGTATTCTCCCATTAATGAAAAATCTGCCGTCCTAAAGTCTAAAACTTTTGTTTTAGTCTGGGTGGACAGTTCCTGCACATGAATACTAAACCAAACAGATTGATGATCACTGGATCCTAAGTTCTCACCTACAGACACATCTGAAACTGTATCACTGTTTGTAAGTATTAGATCTAATATAGCTTCCTTACGAGTTGGTTCCTTGACTAATTGCTCAAGTGATTCCCCTAGCAGAGATTCAAGAATATACCTGCTTCTAGCCGATCTAGCAGAAGGAATCTTCCAGTCTATATCTGGCAAATTAAAGTCCCCCAGTACTATAACCTTACCCTTCATGGTCATTTTGTTTATTTCTTCTAATAACAGATTGTCCAGTTTTTCATCCTGCAATGGAGGCCTATATACAACCCCTATTCTAAAAACATTTTTATCTCCAATTTCCAAAGTCACCCAAATACCAATCCCAAGTCTCATATTTTCATATATAAAGGCGGTAAAAGGGCTAAGTGTAGAATTACGATTAAGGTTCGCTAGTTAAATCAGAGTATGCTACTAAGATTGGCGTAATCTCACTAATACGACTGAGTCGGCCCTATCTAGCCCTCAGGTAGAGACTAGTCTTGGTATAGCCATAAGAAGGATTTCAAGGTGGAAAGGGAAGAAAGAGAGAAGGGGAAGGAAAGAGGGAGAAAGAAAGAAAGAAAGAAAGAAAGAAAGGGGGGGAAGAAGAGGAACAGAAGGGGGAAAAGGGAAAGAAAGGAAAGAGATAGAAAAGAAAAGAAAGAGAAGAATTATTACTAAGTAGAAGGGTTAAGGACGTTTTGTATTAAACACTGTGTTTATAATCTACATCGACCTCCACTACATTTGATTTTTCAACCTAAATTCTAATGTTAAATATTTCTGCTGTAAAGTTTCTAGGCGTTAAAGCAATGATTAGCTTAAACTGCTGAAATATAAAAAAAAGTGTAGCTACAAAAGAATATAATACCAGGTTTATTATATTATGTCCCCTATGCCACAGTTGTGAATTGACATATTATTAACAAGGTTAAGCTTAAGATTCTTCAATAAGGATTTGTAATGAAATCAGAATTCAATATTGGAGTTGTACAATTGTATTAACATTGATTAGTATTGACTTATTCATTTCTCAAGTAGGCTTTGTACAAGACTGTGTAGTTGTATTGAAGATTAGTAGATAACTGCACCCATTCTAGGTAAAAGGTTTTGTATGCCTGAATGGGTGTAGGAACCTATGAATCCTGGGTAATATGTGATATTTAAAAAGGCAGAAGGACAGTGGGTTTAATTTGTGAGATAGGGGAGATAACGCTGTTTTCTTCGGACTTGATTTAACCTTAGCCACATTAGATACAGAATATGTGAGCACAAGTAGTTGACTCACTTTAAATAACACTTGGGGGGTCTGTTTTTTTTTTATACGTCTATTTAAATTATTTTTCCCAGATATTTAGGGACTTAGACACTTCATACACCTACACGTGAGCACAATTTGCTGATCTACCCCAACACTCACTTGAAGGGGTTTTCTTTTTTTTTCTCTCCTCTTCCACTATATTTATCTACACGTGGATACTGCCATATCTTGTTGAAACGTTAGATGGATAGATTTGTGACTGGTTCTAAAAAAATTAACGACATAATGCCTCCCAAGACAATTAAGGATCGGAAACCTAGAAACAGTTTTGGTTCTATAGATGTAGATCAAACAGAGAAAATTCCTATCATGAGTCAACATATTGACACGGAAAGTCTGGTTAAACAAATTTCCGATATTTTTCTGCCGCAATTTGATAACTTAAAAAAGGAAATAATGGTTATGTCTAATGAGTTTATGCCAAAGAGAACGATACAAAAAAATATCCGGACAGCAATGTTCCTCATTGATTTGATGATACATAATCAGAAAGATAAGAGGTTCAAACAGGCCGATTTTGCTCTATTGACGGTCGATGCTGAAAAGGCATTCGACTCTATCTCCTGGAACCATCTATTTAAGACGTTGGGGAAGTTTGGGATAGTGGGAAACCTTGCCAATTATATTAAATTAATATATCAGAGTCCAATTTCCTATATCAAGATGAACGGGTTAAGATCACCCGGTCTTAATCTACAGAAAGGAACTAGACAGGGTTGCCCACTATCCCCACTTTTGTTCAACATTTCTCTAAAACCCTTAGCAATTTTATGCAGAGAAAAGTTAGAGGGAACCATGCTAGGAAGTAAAAAAATCACTATGTCAATGTATGCAGATGATATTTTATTTTATATAAGTAACACGAAGAAAAATATACCCTGTATTCTAGAGATAATTAAGGATTTCAGTAGTTTTTCGGGCTACAAAATAAACGTGGATAAATCCGAAATATTATGGATAATTAAGAGAAGAAATAGCTTATTGGTAAATCCTTTTAAACAGGTTTCCTCCAAAATTCGGTATCTTGGAATATTTCTTTCAAAAAATCCAGCAGACTGGTACAAACTAAACTATGATCCTATTTGGCAGAAATGCACTAATTTGCTTAAAAGTTGGGCTAATTTGCCTCTATCTCTGTCGGCTAAAGTGACAATTATCAAAATGATGCTGTTCCCGAAAATCCTCTTTTTGATACAAAATATTCCTGCTTTTATCCCAGCAAAAGACATGCGATGGTTTAACTCACAATGTTTACAATTTTTATGGAAGAAGGGGAAACCACGAATAGCTCTGAAAAATCTGTCACATACGAGACTAGATGGAGGATTAGCCTTCCCAAATTTGAAATACTATAATTGGGTGGGTCTAGCAAAAAATGCATTAGACTGGTTAGTGGGCAATGAATATTTCACTAACTATAGAAATGAGGATAGAGCAATTTTTCCATTATCCCTAACGGCGCTCCTCCATTTCCCGGTGACAAAACAAACTGATAGAACAAGTTTTCAGTATACAGTACACAATATTACAACGGCATGGAAGAAAATTTGTCAGTCGTTAGCCTCAGATTCAAGAATGTCTAAATACCTGCCGATCCAGGGCAACCCTCATTTTATTAGTGGGATGGAGACATCTGCCTTTAATGATTGGAATAAGAAAGGACTAACTAAAATTATTCAACTAATAGACAAACAATCTAAAACTGTCAAGACTTTTAACTCCTTAGTAAGTGAATTCAACCTTAATAGAACACACTTTTTTGCATACTTGCAAGTGTGTCATTTTATTGACACCAATAAATTATTGGATCCAAAAGCTTCTATCTCAGACTCCCTGGAATCGTGTATTAAGTTATATCAAGCAGGGAAATATTCTATCTCCTTTCTACATAAAAAATTAAATACTATTGAGGCACAGGGGAAAATAGCAGGCCTGTTTACTAAATGGAATAGGGATTTGGGAAACCTAACATATGACCGCTTTAAAGGAAGTTTTTCCACGTATTTTGGAGTACACACGTGTGATATCATTTAGACAGTCCCATATAAAACTATTAAACAGAGCCTACTTGACTCCTTGGTGGATCTCTAGATGGAAAAGACAAGAAACTGGTAAATGTTTAAGATGTAACGCTATGAAGGCAGATTTAGTACATCTTTTCTATGAATGTCCCAAGATAAAACAATATTAGTGTAAAGTGGAGTTTTGGATCAACAGGTTTTTAACACCCAGCATTAAGTTCAAGATAGAGGACATCTTATTTCTGGTGTCTGATAAAGACAGGACCAATAAACATCTAATAAATACTGCCTTATTAGTTGCTAGACAGTTGATCCTATGTAACTGGAAAGGGAAAAGTGCGTCTAGTTTCACCACATTCTCAGGTAATATGGTTACGCAACTTATAGTAGATAGCAAAGACCCCATGATACTTAAGGATAATCAAATTTAGTTATTTTTGGCAAAATGGGATTTTGGGATTTGGTAATAGCTCATCTATCTGAGAATATTAAAAAACAGGTTTTATTGCATCTACAGGATTCAATACTATTCCAGCAGTTACTTCTAACAGATAGATATAGACACTTGGGAAGAGGGATCAATAGTGGAAATTTTGGCTAGACAGCTGTGGGGGGACAAGACTGGGGGGGGGAGAGAGAGTATTAGAGAGTATTATTTTTCAATCCTTATCTCTTTTCTTCTTCTTTTTTTTTTTCTTTTCTTTTGCCGTTTCTAGTTTTGGTTTAGAATGTATGTATAAAAAAAAAAAAACCCTTCATTGAGCACATATTGTATTGACGTATCAACAAAGATATGTATTTTTGTTATTTATCCTGCTATGACAATTGTTTCATTTTTTTGTCCTAGTATTATATGTATTATGATATTAAGCCCTGCGTGGCGTTTTCTACTTTATGTTTTGTACTCAATGTTGGTCTATAAATAAATATTAAAAAAAAAAAAAAGATGGGGAGACAGGGAGGAGACGATTTGGAAGCAGGGGGAGGTCGTCGCAAGGAGATAGTGGCACAGTCACAGTCAGACAGCATGCATCGGCACCCGGGGTCAGCCAGACAGCATGCCAATCAACGCATGCTGTTGGCACCACCAGAATGCCGTCATCGCAGAGCTCAGCAGTGTGGCATTTTTTGTGTGTGTCTGCCTCTGACAACAGCGATGCCATTTGCAACCTGTGCCAAAAGAAACTGAATCGTGGGAAGTCCAACACCCACCTAGGTACAACTGCTTTGCGAAGGCACATGGTCTCACATCACAAACGCCGATGGGATGAACACATGAGTAGAAGCAGCACACAAACTGAAAGCCGCCATCCTCCTCCTGCTCCAGCATCTTCAGCCACGTCAACCACTGCTGTCCTCCTTGCCCCCTCTCAAACATCCGCCACTCAGTCTCTCTTACGTAGCAGTTCCTGCTCATCTGCCCACAGTCAGGTGTCTGTCAAGGACATGTTTGAGCGTAAGAAGCCAATGTCCCAAAGCCACCCCCTTGCCCGGCGTCTGACAGCAGGCTTGTCAGAACTCTTAGCCCGCCAGCTTTTACCATACAAGCTGGTGGAGTCTGAGGCGTTCAAAAAATTTATATCTATTGGGACACAGCAGTGGAAGGTACCCGGCAGAATTTTTTTTTCTCAAAAGGCAATCCCCAACCTGTACTCGATTGTGCAAAAGGAAGTAATGTCATGTCTGGCACACAGCATTGGGGCAAGGGTCCATATGACCACTGATAGCTGGTCTGCAAAGCATGGTCAGGGCAGGTATATCCCCTACACTGTTCATTGGGTAAACCTGCTGGTGGCTGACAAGCATGGAATGCGTGGCTCTGCAGAAGAGTTGGTGACACCACCACGACTTGCAGGCAGGTCTGCTGCTACCTCCTCTACTCCTCCTACTCCATCCTCTTCCATAACCTCTTCCTCGGCTGATTGCTCTTCTGCTGCGTCGTCTTGCTCCACATCAACGGCACCCCCCCCAGCTCCCCAGGTACTATTCAACATCCCAGATACGGCAGTGTCACGCCGTCTTGGGGTTGACTTGCCTCAAAGCAGAGAGTCACACCGCACCGACACTCCTGTCCGCCCTGAACGCACAGGTGGATCAGTGACTGACTCCGCACCAACTGGAGATTGGCAAGGTTGTTTCTGACAATGGAAGTAATTTGGTGGCGGCATTGAAATTTGGCAAGTTGACACATGTGCCGTGCATGGCACATGTGTGTAATCTGATTGTACAACGATTTGTGCATAAGTACCCAGGCTTACAGGACGTCCTGAAGCAGGCCAGGAAGGTGTGTGGCCATTTCAGGCGTTCCTACATGACCATGGCGCACTTGTCTGATAGCCAGCGTCGAAACAACCTGCCAGTGAGGCGCTTAATTTGCGACAGTCCGACACGTTGGAATTCAACACTCCTAATGTTCAACCGCCTGCTCCAACAAGAAAGAGCTGTGAACGAGTATTTGTATGACCGGGGTGCTAGGACAGCCTCTGGGGAGCTGGGGATTTTTTTTCCACATTACTGGATGCTCATGCGCAATGCCTGTAGGCTCATGCGTCCTTTTGAGGAGGTGACAAACCTTGTCAGTCGCACCAAAGGCACCATCAGCGACATCATACCATTTGTTTTCTTCCTGGAGCGTGCCCTGCGAAGAGTGCTGGATCAGGCTATAGATGAGCGTGAAGAGGAAGAGTTGTGGTGTCCATCACCACCACAAACAGCCTTATCAGCATCGCTTGCTGGACCTGCATCAACGCAGGAAGAGGATTGTGAGGAAGAGGAGTCAGAGGAGGAATGTGGCTTTGAGTAGGAGGAGGAAGACCAAGCACAACAACATCCCAGGGTGCTCGTTGTTGTCACCTATCTGGTACCCGTGGTGTTGTATGTGGCTGGGGGGAAGAAGATATCTTCAGTGACATCAGTGAGGACGAGGAACGGGATATGGTTAGCTCAGCATCCAACCTTGTGCAAATGGGGTCTTTCATGCTGTTGTGCCTGTTGAGGGACCCTCGTATAAAAAAGCTGAAGGAGCACGACCTGTACTGGGTGTCCACGCTACTAGACCCCCGGTATAAGCATAAAGTGACTGAAATGTTACCAAATTCACGCAAGTTGGAAAGGATGGAGCATTTCAAAAATAAATTAAAAACTATGCTTTACACAGTGTATAAGGGTGATGTCACAGCACAATGGGAATCTAACAGGGGAAGAGATGAAAGTAACCCTCAGCCTCCTCCCATGACCACGCCGGCAAGGACAGGACGCTTTACAGACGTGTTGTTGATGGAGGACATGCAGACCTTTTTAACTCCTATGCATCGCCACAGTCCTTCGGGATCCAGCCTCAGAGAAAGACTCAACCGATAGGTAGCAGACTACCTACCATTAACTGCGGATCTCGACACTCTGAGGAGCGATGGACCCCTTGACTACTGGGTGTGCAGGCTTGACCTGTGGCCTGAGCTATCCCAATTTGCAATCGAACTTCTGGCCTGCCTCGCTTCAAGTGTCCTGTCAGAAAGGACCTTCAGTGCAGCACCTTTTTTAAAATGAATGAGGGATTTATCCCGAAGGGACTGACATTGGGCGATACATTTGAGTAAAAAAGGCCTGATGAGATGAGCTGCCTTGGGCTACAAATGGTACACACGCTGCTGAATTTTATCTTCGAATGCCGGATGACTTGCGTGACTTATCCGCCAACAACTAGTGTTCAAGCCGCAAGGTTTTAGGGCACTTTCTAACTGTTTTACAAACATCAATTTTTCTGGCCGCTGCTACAGCAGCAGCTGCAACAATACCTAATTTTTCAGGCATTTGGACATGCCTAATTTTTCTGGCCTCTGGGCACTGTGGCTACAAAACCCAAACAAAAAAAAAGGCACATAACAGTGATGAAACTGTTAAGAATAGTACTCATTAACACACCACTCATATCTGGTGGCACAGTAGATTGCACGCTGTTGTTTCTGTTGAGGGTCCGGGACCCTCGTATAAAAAGGCTGAAGGAGAACGACCTGTACTGGGTATCCAAGCATCTTTTTCCATCTCCCGGTTCCTGAAATCGATGCCAAACCTGTACTCTATTGTGCAAAAGGATGGCATATGTGGTATTTCATGTTGTTGTGCCTGTTGATGGTGGTGGACCCTCGTATAAAAAGGCTGAAGGAGAACAACCTGTACTGGTTGTCCAAGCATCTTTTTCCATCTCCCGGTTCCTAAAAATTATCTCCGGGTTCCTAAAATCGATGCCATACCTGTACTGGATTGTTCAAAAGGATGGCATATGTGGTGTTTCATGCTGTTTTTTCTGTTGTGGGTCCGGGACCCTCGTATAAAAAGGCTGAAGCAGAACGACCTGTACTGGGTGTCCAAGCATCTTTTTCCATCTCCCGGTTCCTAAAAATTATCTCCGGGTTCCTAAAATCGATGCCATACCTGTACTGGATTGTTCAAAAGGATGGCATATGTGGTGTTTCATGCTGTTGTTTCTGTTGAGGGTCCGGGACCCTCGTATAAAAAGGCTGAAGGAGAACGACCTGTCTTATTGTTATAATTGGTAAGGATAATCATGCAGGCCATATAGACCTCCCCCGATAGGGGGAGTAACAGGGATTAAAGTGCTAAGAACAGTACTACTTAACACAACCTAGTTACCATGGGTCCCAGACCGCATGTCTTATTGTTATACTTTGTAGGTGTAATCATGCAGGCCATATAGACCTCCCCCGATAGGGGGAGTAAAAGGGATTAAAGTACTAACAATAGTACTACTTTACACAACCTGCCAATGGGTCCCAGACCGCATGTCTTATTGTTATACTTGAAAGGATAATCATGCAGGCCATATTGTCCTCCCCCGATAGGAGGAGTAACAGGGATTAAAGGGCTAAGAACAGTACTACTTAACACAACCTAGTTACCATGGGTCCCAGACCGCATGATTTTTTATTATACTTTGTAAGGGTAATCATGCAGGCCATATAGACCTCCCCCGATAGGGGAGTAAAAGGGATTAAAGTGCTAAGAATAGTACTACTTTACACAACCTGACCATGGGTCCCAGACCGCATTTCTTATTGTTATACTTTGTAGGGGTAATCATGCAGGCCATATAGACCTCCCCCTATAGGGGGAGTAACAGGGATTAAAGTGCTAAGAACAGTACTACTTAACACAACCTAGTTACCATGGGTCCCAGACCGCATGTCTTATTGTTATACTTGGTAAGGATTATCATGCAGGCCATATAGACCTCCCCCGATAGGGGGAGTAACAGGGATTAAAGTGCTAAGAACAGTACTACTTAACACAACCTAGTTACCATGGGTCCCAGCCCGCATGTCTTATTGTTATACTTTTTAAGGATAATCATGCAGGCCATATAGACCTCCCCCGATAGGGGGAGTAAAAGGGATTAAAGTGCTAAGAATAGTAATACTTAAAACAACCTAGTTACCATGGGTCCCAGACCGCATGTTTTATTATTATACTTTGTCAGGGTAATTATATATCTATCAAATCTATCTATTTATCTTCTATCAATTCTATCTAACTATCAATATATGTATATCTATCGATCAAATCTATCTGTCTCGTGGCCGGACTGTTTTGAGACAGCCACTTGTGTTTCGGCCAAATTTGAAGTGGGAGGACAGACCAAGCATCTTCTTCCTGTTCCGAAAATCAAGGCCATATAGAACTCCCCCTACAGGGGGAGTAACAGGTATTAAAGTGCTAAGAATAGTACTACTTAACACAACCTAGTTACCACGGGTCTCAGACCGCATGTCTTATTGTTATACTCTGTCAGGGAAATTATATATCTATCAAATCTATCTATCAAATCTATCTAACTATCAATCGTATCTATCAAATATATATTGCATCTATTGATCTATGTAATTCGTATCTATCAAATGCATATTGCATCTTTTGATCTATGTAATTCGTATCTATCAAATGTATATTGCATTGATTGATCTATGTAATTCGTATCTATCAAATGTATATTGCATCTATTGATCTATGTAATTTGTATATATCATATGTATATTGCATCTATTGATCTATGTAATCTATGTATGTATCTATCAAATCTATCTATCTCGTGGTTGTGCAAATGGACTGTTTGCGGTTGTTCTTTGGTGCGTTACACGGGGAGTTTGGTCTGTCACTGTGAAGCGGGCGTAACCCTTACACTACAAGATCGATACAACATCATACCTAATGTTTTAAAGCATGTTATTCCAAACAATTTAGGAATTTTAGGTGATTTAGGCCCTTTATGGCTTAAAAACAGACTCTGCATCAACTATGTAATTTTCCGTGGGAGTTTTGCCATGGATCCCCCTCCGGCATGCCACAGTCCAGGTGTTAGACGTTAGTCCCCTTGAAACAACTTTTGCATCACTATTGTGGCCAGAAAGAGTCCTTGTGGGTTTTAAAGTTCGCCTGCCTATTGAAGTCAATGGCGGTTCGCCCGGTTTGCGAAATCACTAAATAACACAGCACACTATGTATAATAACAAAGCACACTATGTATAATAGCACAGCACACTATGTATAATAGCACAGGCACAGCACACTATGTATAATAACACAGCACACTATGTCTAATAGCACAGCACACTATGTATAATAGCACAGGCACAGCACACTATGTATAATAACACAGCACACTATGTATAATAACACAGCACACTATGTATAATAGCACAGCACACTATGTATAATAGCACAGCATACTACAGGGAGTGCAGAATTATTAGGCAAATGAGTATTTTGACCACATCATCCTCTTTATGCATGTTGTCTTACTCCAAGCTGTATAGGCTCGAAAGCCTACTACCAATTAAGCATATTAGGTGATGTGCATCTCTGTAATGAGAAGGGGTGTGGTCTAATGACATCAACACCCTATATCAGGTGTGCATAATTATTAGGCAACTTCCTTTCCTTTGGCAAAATGGGTCAAAAGAAGAACTTGACAGGCTCAGAAAAGTCAAAAATAGTGAGATATCTTGCAGAGGGATGCAGCACTCTTAAAATTGCAAAGCTTCTGAAGCGTGATCATCGACCAATCAAGCGTTTCATTCAAAATAGTCAACAGGGTCGCAAGAAGCGCGTGGAAAAACCAAGGCGCAAAATAACTGCCCATGAACTGAGAAAAGTCAAGCGTGCAGCTGCCAAGATGCCACTTGCCACCAGTTTGGCCATATTTCAGAGCTGCAACATCACTGGAGTGCCCAAAAGCACAAGGTGTGCAATACTCAGAGACATGGCCAAGGTAAGAAAGGCTGAAAGACGACCACCACTGAACAAGACACACAAGCTGAAACGTCAAGACTGGGCCAAGAAATATCTCAAGACTGATTTTTATAAGGTTTTATAGACTGATGAAATGAGAGTGAGTCTTGACGGGCCAGATGGATGGGCCCGTGGCTGGATTGGTAAAGGGCAGAGAGCTCCAGTCCGACTCAGACGCCAGCAAGGTGGAGGTGGAGTACTGGTTTGGGCTGGTATCATCAAAGATGAGCTTGTGGGGCCTTTTCGGGTTGAGGATGGAGTCAAGCTCAACTCCCAGTCCTACTGCCAGTTTCTGGAAGACACCTTCTTCAAGCAGTGGTGCAGGAAGAAGTCTGCATCCTTCAAGAAAAACATGATTTTCATGCAGGACAATGCTCCATCACACGCGTCCAAGTACTCCACAGCGTGGCTGGCAAGAAAGGGTATAAAAGAAGAAAATCTAATGACATGGCCTCCTTGTTCACCTGATCTGAACCCCATTGAGAACCTGTGGTCCATCATCAAATGTGAGATTTACAAGGAGGGAAAACAGTACACCTCTCTGAACAGTGTCTGGGAGGCTGTGGTTGCTGCTGCACGCAATGTTGATGGTGAACAGATCAAAACACTGACAGAATCCATGGATGGCAGGCTTTTGAGTGTCCTTGCAAAGAAAGGTGGCTATATTGGTCACTGATTTGTTTTTGTTTTGTTTTTGAATGTCAGAAATGTATATTTGTGAATGTTGAGATGTTATATTGGTTTCACTGGTAAAAATAAATAATTGAAATGGGTATATATTTGTTTTTTGTTAAGTTGCCTAATAATTGTGCACAGTAATAGTCATCTGCACACACAGATATCCCCCTAAAATAGCTAAAACTAAAAACAAACTAAAAACTACTTCCAAAAATATTCAGCTTTGATATTAATGAGTTTTTTGGGTTCATTGAGAACATGGTTGTTGTTCAATAATAAAATTAATCCTCAAAAATACAACTTGCCTAATAATTCTGCACTCCCTGTATGTATAATAGCACAGCACACTATGTATAATAACACAGCACACTATGTATAATAACACAGCACACTATGTATAATAGCACAGCACACTATGTATAATAGCACAGCACACTAAGTATAATAGCACAGCACACTATGTATAATAGCACAGCACACTAAGTATAATAGCACAGCACACTATGTATAATAACACACACACTATGTATAATAGCACAGCACACTATGTATAATAGCACAGCACACTATGTATAATAGCACAGGCAAAGCACACTATGTATAATAGCACAGCACACTATGTATAATAGCACAGCACACTATGTATAATAACACAGCACACCATGTATAATAACACAGCACACTATGTATAATAGCACAGCACACTATGTATAATAGCACAGCACACTATGTATAATAACACAGCACACCATGTATAATAACACAGCACACTATGTATAATAGCACAGCACACTATGTATAATAGCACAGCACACTATGTATAATAACACAGCACACTATGTATAATAGCACAGGCACAGCACACTACAGGGAGTGCAGAATTATTAGGCAAGTTGTATTTTTGAGGATTAATTTTATTATTGAACAACAACCATGTTCTCAATGAACCCAAAAAACTCATTAATATCAAAGCTGAATAGTTTTGGAAGTAGTTTTTAGTTTGTTTTTAGTTATAGCTATTTTAGGGGGATATCTGTGTGTGCAGGTGACTATTACTGTGCATAATTATTAGGCAACTTAACAAAAAACAAATATATACCCATTTCAATTATTTATTTTTACCAGTGAAACCAATATAACATCTCAACATTCACAAATATACATTTCTGACATTCAAAAACAAAACAAAAACAAATCAGTGACCAATATAGCCACCTTTCTTTGCAAGGACACTCAAAAGCCTGCCATCCATGGATTCTGTCAGTGTTTTGATCTGTTCACCATCAACATTGCGTGCAGCAGCAACCACAGCCTCCCAGACACTGTTCAGAGAGGTGTACTGTTTTCCCTCCTTGTAAATCTCACATTTGATGATGGACCACAGGTTCTCAATGGGGTTCAGATCAGGTGAACAAGGAGGCCATGTCATTAGATTTTCTTCTTTTATACCCTTTCTTGCCAGCCACGCTGTGGAGTACTTGGACGCATGTGATGGAGCATTGTCCTGCATGAAAATCATGTTTTTCTTGAAGGATGCAGACTTCTTCCTGTACCACTGCTTGAAGAAGGTGTCTTCCAGAAACTGGCAGTAGGACTGGGAGTTGAGCTTGACTCCATCCTCAACCCGAAAAGGCCCCACAAGCTCATCTTTGATGATACCAGCCCAAACCAGTACTCCACCTCCACCTTGCTGGCGTCTGAGTCGGACTGGAGCTCTCTGCCCTTTACCAATCCAGCCACGGGCCCATCCATCTGGCCCATCAAGACTCACTCTCATTTCATCAGTCCATAAAACCTTATAAAAATCAGTCTTGAGATATTTCTTGGCCCAGTCTTGACGTTTCAGCTTGTGTGTCTTGTTCAGTGGTGGTCGTCTTTCAGCCTTTCTTACCTTGGCCATGTCTCTGAGTATTGCACACCTTGTGCTTTTGGGCACTCCAGTGATGTTGCAGCTCTGAAATATGGCCAAACTGGTGGCAAGTGGCATCTTGGCAGCTGCACGCTTGACTTTTCTCAGTTCATGGGCAGTTATTTTGCGCCTTGGTTTTTCCACACGCTTCTTGCGACCCTGTTGACTATTTTGAATGAAACGCTTGATTGTTCGATGATCACGCTTCAGAAGCTTTGCAATTTTAAGAGTGCTGCATCCCTCTGCAAGATATCTCACTATTTTTGACTTTTCTGAGCCTGTCAAGTCCTTCTTTTGACCCATTTTGCCAAAGGAAAGGAAGTTGCCTAATAATTATGCACACCTGATATAGGGTGTTGATGTCATTAGACCACACCCCTTCTCATTACAGAGATGCACATCACCTAATATGCTTAATTGGTAGTAGGCTTTCGAGCCTATACAGCTTGGAGTAAGACAACATGCATAAAGAGGATGATGTGGTCAAAATACTCATTTGCCTAATAATTCTGCACTCCCTGTATGTACACTATGTATAATAGCACATAAGCACAAACTCGCACATAGATATTCACACGCTGACACACTCTCCATCTCATACACACTCTCTCACACATTCTGTTACACTCACACACTAACACACACACACTCTAACACACTAATAGACATGCACACACACAAATACACTCACTCTTTCACACACAGAATCACAGACACATAGATACATACCTACTCTCTCTTACACTCTCTCTCTCTCACACACACACACTTATGCTCTCTCACACATACACACACACTCTCACACACACACACACTTTCACACACATGCACTCACTCTTTTACAGACAGAATCACACACATAGAAATACAGTGACAAACACAAAGACACACTCTCACACACAAACACACTTACACTCAAGAGAAATAACTGTATGCATGTGCAGTATGTTGCACCTTCTTGGCTGCAGGCTGTCTCCCACCATACTTACGGCTAGATTACAGGTTTGCTTTATGAGAGGTGCGGTACTAATTTGTACGTTATTGTCACTGCTCGCTTACCTACAGTGCTGGTATTACAGGTTTGAAAAAACCCGGCGTTAGCAGGCAAGAAGTGAGCGTAAAGCAAAATTGTGCTCCATACCGCACTACAATACCAGCGCTGCTAAATAAGCTACATTGAGTTGGTTTTACGTGCTCATGCATGATTTCCCAATAGGCATCAATGGGGATAGCCGGCTGAAAAAAAGCCTAACACCTGCAAAAAAGCAGCATAAAGCTCCGTAACGCAGACCCATTGATTCCTATGGAGAAACATAATTTATGTTTACACCTAACACCTTAACATGCACCCCGAGTCCAAACACCCCTAATCTTACACTTATTAACCCCTAATCTTCCACCCCCGACATCGCCAACACCTACATTATACTTATTAACCCCTAATCTGCAGCCCCTGACATCGCCGACACTACATTATACTTATTAATAGTGATGTCGCAAACATAAAATTTTGGCGAACGGGTGAACCGGGCGAACCGCCATTGACTTCAATAGGCAGGCGAATTTTAAAACCCACAGGGACTCTTTCTGGCCACAATAGTGATGGAAAAGATGTTTCAAGGGGACTAACACCTGGACTGTGGCATGCCGGACGGGGATCCATGGCAAAACTCCCACGGAAAATTACATAGTTGATGCAGAGTCTGGTTTTAATCCATAAAGGGCATAAATCACCTAACATTCCTAAATTGTTTGGAATAACGTGCTTTAAAACATCAGGTATGATGTTGTATCGATCAGGTAGTGTAAGGGTTATGCCCGCTTCACAGGGACAGACCAAACTCCCCGTTTAACGCACCGCAAACAGTCCATTTGCACAACCGCAAACTCCCCATTTGAACAAGGTTGGATACCAAGCTAGCCATGTCCCGTTCTTTGTTCTCACTGATGTCATTGAAGGTCTCTTCCTCCACCCAGCCACGTACAACACCAAGTGTCCCCGAAAGGTGACAACAAGCCCCCTGGGATGCCTGCTGTGTTTGGTCTTCCACCTCCACAAAGCCACCTTCCTCCTCTGACTCCTCTTCTTCAGACTCCTCTCTCTGCATTGCCTCTCTCTGCGTTATTATAAGGTGTGTTAAGTAGTACTATTCCTATCAGTTTAATCCCTGTTACGTCCCCTATCAGGGGACGTGTATATGGCATGGATTTTAGGAACCGGGAGATGGAAAAAGATGCTTGGTCGGTCGGTCCTCCTACTTCAAATTTGGGGCACTGCGCCTGCAATCTACTGTGCCACCAGATAGGAGTGATGTGTTAAGTAGTACTATTCTTATCAGTTTAATCCCTGTTACGTCCCCTATCAGGGAACGTGTATATGGCATGGATTTTAGGAACCGTGAGATGGAAAAAGATGCTTGGTCTGTCGGTCCTCCTACTTCAAATTTGGGGCACTGCGCGTGCAATCTACTGTGCCACCAGATATGAGTGGTGTGTTAAGTAGTACTATTCTCATCAGTTTAATCCCTGTTACGTCCCCTATCAGGGGACATGTATATGGCATGGATTTTAGGAACCGGGAGATGGAAAAAGATGCTTGGTCGGTCGGTCCTCCTACTTCAAATTTGGGGCACTGCGCATGCAATCTACTGTGCCACCAGATAGGAGTGGTGTGTTAAGTAGTACTATTCTTATCAGTTTAATCCCTGTTACGTCCCCTATCAGGGAACGTGTATATGGCATGGATTTTAGGAACCGGGAGATGGAAAAAGATGCTTGGTCGGTCGGTCCTCCTACTTCAAATTTGGGGCACCGCATGTGCAATCTACTGTGCCACCAGATATGAGTGGTGTGTTAAGAAGTACTATTCTTATCAGTTTAATCCCCGTTACGTCCCCTATCAGGGGACGTGTATATGGCATGGATTTTAGGAACCGGGAGATGGAAAAAGATGCTTGGTCGGTCGGTCCTCCTACTTCAAATTTGGGGCACTGCACGTGCAATCTACTGTGCCACCAGATAGGAGTGGTGTGTTAAGTAGTACTACTCTTATCAGTTTAATCCCTGTTACGTCCCCTATCAGGGGACGTGTATATGGCATGGATTTTAGGAACCGGGAGATGGAAAAAGATGCTTGGTCTGTCGGTCCTCCTACTTCAAATTTGGGGCACTGCACATGCAATCTACTGTGCCACCAGATATGAGTGGTGTTTAAAGTAGTACTATTCTCATCAGTTTAATCCCTGTTACGTCCCCTATCAGGGGACGTGTATATGGCATGGATTTTAGGAACCAGGAGATGGAAAAAGATGCTTGGTCGGTCGGTCCTCCTACTTCAAATTTGGGGCACTGCGCGTGCAATCTAATGTGCCACCAGATATGAGTGATGTGTTAAGTAGTACTATTCTTATAAGTTTAATCCCTGTTACGTCCCCTATCAGGGGACGTGTATATGGCATGGATTTTAGGAACCATGAGATGGAAAAAGATGCTTGGTCGGTCGGTCCTCCTACTTCAAATTTGGGGCACTGCGAGTGCAATCTACTGTGCATTCAGATATGAGTGTGGTGTGTTAAGTAGTACTATTCGTATCAGTTTAATCCCTGTTACGTCCCCTATCAGGGGACGTGTATATGGCATGGATTTTAGGAACCGGGAGATGGAAAAAGATGCTTGGTCGGTCCTCCTACTTCAAATTTGGGGTACTGCGCGTGCAATCTAATGTGCCACCAGATAGGAGTGGTGTGTTAAGTAGTACTATTCCTATCAGTTTAATCCCTGTTATGTGCCTTTTTTATTGGTTTGGTTTTTGAAGCCACAGTGCTGCACCAGAGGCCAGAAAAATTAGGCATGTACACATGCCTGAAAAATTAGGTGTTGTTGCAGCCGCTGCTGTAGCAGCGGCCAGAAAAATTGATGTTTGTTTCCCAGGCAGAAAGTGCCCTAAAACATTGCGGCTTGAACCCTAGTTGGTGGCGGATAAGTCACGCAAGTCATCCGGCATTCAGAGATAAAATACAGCAGCGTGTGGACCATTTTTAGCCCAAGGCAGCTCATCTCATCAGGCCTTTTTTAGTCAAATGTATCGCCCAATGTCAGTCCCTTCGGGATCCATCCCTCATTCATCTTAATAAAAGTGAGGTAATCTAGACTTTTTTGACCTAGGCGACTTCTCTTCTGAGTGACAATACCTCCTGCTGCACTGAAGGTCCTTTCTGACAGGACACTTGAAGCGGGGCAGGCCAGAAGTTCTATCGCAAATTGGGATAGCTCAGGCCACAGGTCCAGCCTGCACACCCTGTAGTCAAGGGGTTCATCGCTCCTCAGAGTGTCGAGATCTGCAGTTAAGGCAAGGTAGTCTGCTACCTGTCGGTCGAGTCGTTCTCTGAGGGTTGACCCCGAAGGGCTGTGGCGATGCATAGGACTTAAAAAGCTCTGCATGTCCTCCATCAACAACACGTCTGTAAAGCGTCCTGTCCTTGCCGGCGTGGTCGTGGGAGGATTATTTTCACCTCTTCCCCTGTTAGATTCCCGTTGTGCTGTGACATCACCCTTATATGCTGTGTAAAGCATACTTTTTAATTTCTTTTGAAGCTGCTGCATCCTTTCCGACTTCCGGTAATTCGGTAACATTTCAGGCACTTTATGCTTATACCGGGGGTCTAGTAACGTGGACACCCAGTACAGGTCGTTCTCCTTCAGCTTTTTTATATGAGGGTCCCTCAACAGGCACGACAGCATGAAAGACCCCATTTGCACAAGGTTGGATGCCGAGCTACTCATGTCCCGTTCCTCGTCCTCAGTGATCTCACTGAAGGTATCTTCTTCCTCCCCAGCCACGTACAACACCACGGGTACCAGATAGGTGACAACGAGCACCCTGGGATGTCTGTTGTAGTTGGTCTTCCTCCTCCTCCTCAAAGCCACATTCCTCCTCTGACTCCTCTTCCTCACAATCCTTTTCCAGCATTGCCGCTGGTCCAGCAAGCGATGCTGATAAGGCTGTTTCTGGTGGTGATGGTGACCACAACTCTTCCTCTTCACGCTCATCTACGGCCTGATCCAGCACTCTTCGCAGGGCACGCTCCAGGAAGAAAACAAATGGTATGATGTCGCTGATGGTGCCTTCGGTGCGACTGACTAGGTTTGTCACCTCTTCAAAAGGACGCATGAGCCTACAGGCATTGCGCATGAGCGTCCAGTAACGTGGCAAAAAAATTCCTAGCTCCGCAGAGGCTGTCCTAGCATCCCGGTCATACAAATAGTCGTTAACAGCTTTTTCTTGTTGGAGCAGGTGGTCGAACATTAGGAGTGTTGAATTCCAACGTGTCGGGCTGTCGCAAATCAAGCTCCTCACTGGCATGTTGTTTCACCGCTGGATATCTGAAAAGTGCGCCATGGCCGTGTAGGAACGCCTGAAATGGCCACACACCTTCCTGGCCTGCTTCAGGACGTCCTGTAAGTCTGGGTTCTTATGCACAAAGCGTTGTACGATCAGATTACACACATGTGCCATGCACGGCACATGTGTCAACTTGCCCAATTTCAATGCCGCCAACAAATTTCTTCGGAGTCAGCCACTGATCCACCTGTGCGTTCAGGGCAGACAGGAGTGCTGGTCCGGTGTGACTCTCTGCATTCAGGCAAGTCAACCCCAAGTCGGCGTGACACTGCCGTATCCGGTATGTGGAATAGTACCTGGGGAGCTGGGGGGTGCCGTTGATGTGGAGCAAGACACAGCAGCAGAAGAGGACTCATCCGAGGAGGTTATGGAAGAGGATGGAGTAGGAGTAGAGGAGGTGGCAGCAGGCCTGCCTGCAAGTCGTGGCGGTGTCACCAACTCCTCTGCAGACCCACGCATTCCATGCTTGGCAGCCGTCAGCAGGTTTACCCAATGCGCAGTGTAGGTGATATACCTGCCCTGACCATGCTTTGCAGACCAGGTATCAGTGGTCAGATGGACCCTTGCCTCAACACTGTGTGCTAGACATGCCATTACTTTCTTTTGCACAATCGAGTACAGGTTGGGGATTGCCTTTTGTGCAAATAAATTTCGGCCGGGTACCTTCCACTGCGGTGTCCCAATAGCTACAAATTTTTTGAATGCCTCAGACTCCACCAGCTTGTATGGTAAAAGCTGGCGGGCTAACAGTTCAGACAAGCCAGCTGTCAGACGCCGGGCAAGGGGGTGACTTTGTGACATTGGCTTCTTACCCTCAAACATGTCCTTGACAGACACCTGACTGTGGGCTGATGAGCAGGAACTGCTCAAGGCGAGAGACGGAGTGGCGGATGGTTGAGAGGGGGCAAGGAGTACAGCGGTGGTTGACGTGGCTGAAGATGCTGGACCAGGAGGAGGATGGCGGATTTGAGTTTGTGTGCTGCTTGTACTCATGTGTTGATCCCATAGGCGTTTGTGATGTGCGATCATGTGCCTTCGCAAAGCAGTTGTACCTAGGTGGGTGTTGGACTTCCCACAACTCAGTTTCTTTTAGCACAGGTTGCAAATGGCATCGCTGTTGTCAGAGGCAGACACACACAAAAAATGCCACACTGCTGAGCTCTGCAATGACGGCATTCTGGTGGTGGCAACAGCATGCGTTGATTGGCGTGCTGTCTGGCTGACCCTGGGTGCCGATGCATGCTGTCTGACTGTGCCACTAGCTCCTTGCGACGACCTCCCCCTGCTTCCAACTCGTCTCCTCCTCCTCCTCTCTGTCTCCCCATCTGAACTTTCCCCCTGTTCTTCTTCTCTTCTAGCGGGCACCCACGTGACATCCACGGACGCATTGTCATCATCAACCGCTTCACTTGTATCTGACAACTCAACAAAGGAAGCAGCAGCGAGTACAACATCATCATCATCACACTGTACGTCCATGTCTGTAATGCTGCCTGACTGAGACATATCATCTACATCTGTCAATGATGGTTGCGCATCACTCATTTCTTCAAACTGATGTGTAAATAACTCCTCTGACAGATCAAGTGAAGCGGCTGTGGTGCTAGTGTTGGTGGTGGCGGCAGGCGGGTGAGTGGTAACTTGAGAGGTGCTGCCCGAAGCTAAGCTGGAGGAGGATGGTGCGTCAAGGTTCTGAGCGGAAGCTGTAGAAGATTGGGTGTCCTGTGTTAGCCAGTCAACTATGTCCTCAGAACTTTTCGAGTTCATGGTACGTGGCCTCTGAACACTGGGCATTATTCTAGGGCCAAAGGGAATCACAGCACCACGACCATGACGGCACCTGCGGGGTGGCCTGCCTCTGCCTGTCATTTTTTTTTAAAATGAACACTTACACTACTATTAAACAAGATATGAGTGGTGGCACTGGGCAAGTGGGCACAGTATACGCTGTGAGCCTGAGACAAAAAAGCAGACTGATGTTTCACAGTCCAAAAAGATTTTTTTTTTTTAAATGTACACTTACACTACTATTAAACAAGATATGAGTGGTGGCACTGGGCAAGTGGGCACAGTATACGCTGTGAGCCTGAGACAAAAAAGCAGACTGATGTTTCACAGTCCAAAAAGATTTTTTTTTTTTTTTAAATGTACACTTACACTACTATTAAACAAGATATGAGTGGTGGCACTGGGCAAGTGGGCACAGTATACGCTGTGAGCCTGAGACAAAAAAGCAGACTGATGTTTCACAGTCCAAAAAGTTTTTTTTTTTTTTTTTAAATGTACACTTACACTACTATTAAACAAGATATGAGTGGTGGCACTGGGCAAGTGGGCACAGTATACGCTGTGAGCCTGACACAAAAAAGCAGACTGATGTTTCACAGTCCCAAATTTTTTTTTTTTTAAATGTACACTTACACTACTATTAAACAAGATATGAGTGGTGACACTGGGCAAGTGGGCACAGTATACGCTGTGAGCCTGAGACAAAAAAGCAGACTGATGTTTCACAGTCCAAAAAGATTTTTTTTTTTTTAAATGTACACTTACACTACTATTAAACAAGATATGAGTGGTGGCACTGGGCAAGTGGGCACAGTATACGCTGTGAGCCTGAGACAAAAAAGCAGACTGATGTTTCACAGTCCAAAAAGATTATTTTTTTTTTAAATGTACACTTACACTACTATTAAACAAGATATGAGTGGTGGCACTGGGCAAGTGGGCACATTATACGCTGTGAGCCTGAGACAAAAAAGCAGACTGATGTTTCACAGTCCAAAAAGATTTTTATTTTTTTTTAAATGTACACTTACACTACTATTAAACAAGATATGAGTGGTGGCACTGGGCAAGTGGGCACAGTATACGCTGTGAGCCTGAGACAAAAAAGCAGACTGATGTTTCACAGTCCAAAAAGTTTTTTTTTTTTTTTTTTTAAATGTACACTTACACTACTATTAAACAAGATATGAGTGGTGGCACTGGGCAAGTGGGCACAGTATACGCTGTGAGCCTGACACAAAAAAGCAGACTGATGTTTAACAGTCCAAAATTTTTTTTTTTTTAAATGTACACTTACACTACTATTAAACAAGATATGAGTGGTGACACTGGGCAAGTGGGCACAGTATACGCTGTGAGCCTTACACAAAAAAGCAGACTGATGTTTAACAGTCCAAAATTTTTTTGTTTTTATAAATGTACACTTACACTACTATTAAACAAGACATGAGTGGTGGCACTGGGCAAGTGGGCACAGTATACGTTGTGAGCCTGAGACAAAAAAGCAGACTGATGTTTCACAGTCCAAAAAGTTTTTTTTTTTTAAATGTACACTTACACTACTATTAAACAAGATATGAGTGGTGGCACTGGGCAAGTGGGCACAGTATACGCTGTGAGCCTGAGACAAAAAAGCAGACTGATGTTTAACAGTCCAAAAAGTTTTTTTTTTTTTAAATGTACACTTACACTACTATTAAACAAGATATGAGTGGTGGCACTAGGCAAGTGGGCACAGTATACGCTGTGAGCCTGACACAAAAAAGCAGACTGATGTTTCACAGTCAAAAAAGTTTTTTTTTTTTTTTAAATGTACACTTACACTACTATTAAACAAGATATAAGTGGTGGCACTGGGCAAGTGGGCACAGTATACGCTGTGAGCCTGACACAAAAAAGCAGACTGATATTTTACAGTCAAAAAAGTTTTTTTTTTCAAATGTACACTACTATTAAACAACATATGAGTGGTGGCACTGGGCAAGTGGGCACAGTATACGCTGTGAGCCTGACACACACGCTGGCAGGCAGGCAACTGCAATTAGATTACACAAGCAGACTGATGTTTCACAGTCAAAAAAGTTTTTTTTTTTAAATTTACACTACTGTTACACCAGATATGAGTGGTGGCACTGGGCAAGTGGGCACAATATACGCTGTGAGCCTGACACACACACTGGCAGGCAGGCAACTGCAATTAGATTACACAAGCAGACTGATGTTTCACAGTCAAAAAAGATTTTTTTTTAATTTACACTACTGTTACACCAGATGAGTGGTGGCACTGGGCAAGTGGCCACAGTATACGCTGTAAGCCTGGCACACACGCTGGCAGGTAGGCAACTGCAATTAGATTACACAGGAAAAAAAACAAAAAAAACAGACTGATGTTCTAGCCCTAAAAAAGGGCTTTTTGGGGGGCTGTCCTAGCAGCAGAGATCAGATGAGTCCTTCAGGACTGTAGTGGACACTGAATACACTAGCCTAGCTATAGCTTTCCCTATTAATCAGCAGCAGCTACACTGTCCCTCCTCTCCCTAAGAATGCAGCTTCCGAATGAATCTAAAGTGGATGCTGTCCAGGAGGTAGGAGGTTCTGGGAGGGAGGGTCTGCTGCTGATTGGCTGGAATGTGCCTGCTGACTGTGAGGTACAGGGACAAAGTATTATGATGATGACAAATAGGGGGCGGATTGAACATCGCATATGTTTGCCCGCCGCAGCGAACGCGAACATGCTATGTTCACTGGGAACTATTCGCCGACGAACTATTCGCGACATCACTACCAATAAGGCATCAGAGGGTTCAGTATTCACATTAATACCTGGCCTACTGCGTTTTCACTGCAAAACTGGCAGTTTAGATAATATCTCTGTAAGAGTAGTTGACATAACTACAGCCATATCTTGCAGAGTAAAAGAATTAGACGCACTCGAAGTACTTGGCGTTGCTTGAGTGGGCGTTAAAGGTTGTGACACTTGGGGAGAATTAGATGGCATATCCTGATTCTCTTCAGACTGAGAATCATCCTTAGACACACTTTCATTACCTAAAATATGTTCTTTACAGTGTAAGGCCCTTTCAGTACAAGAAGGACACAATGTAAGAGGGGGTTCCACAATGGCTTGTAAACACATAGAGCATTAACTTTCCTCAATGTCAGACATGTTGAACAGGCTAGTAATAACCACAAAGTCGTTAAACACTTTATTTATGATGTAAAACAAATTTTTTGAAAAACGAGTACTGCGCCTTTAAGAGATAAAAAGCACACACTTTTTCCAAATCTGCTTAAAAATGTTCACAAACGTTCAATTTTAAGGTAATCCTGTCCTATATTGCGGTCGGATATTGCACCACAAACAAGGGGCAAGACTTCCGGTGGGCGGCACTAACGGCTGGCAGCAGGGAAGAAGAGCTCCACAACCCAGATGCTGTAAAATCTATATTATTTGCTGCCAGCCGTTTTTCCCACAATCAAGTCTTGCTGGGCATCTAACCCCCCCAGCCGACCGAGTACCGTGAAGGGCCGGAGATCGCCCTTGCCCAGGGAAGGACCGGATTAGGACGCAACGCTGCGCAGAGCCTTTCTATCTGCGGGCGCCATCTTGAAAGAGCCCCCCTCGCACCGCCGCTGATACCGGGCTCTGAAGGAGCCACAAGGAAGACCGCTTCTGTAGCTGGAGCCAGCAGAGGGATAGCCTGCGCCCTCGAAACCCACAAACTGAGCCAGACACAGCACACAGCAAAAGGCCGGTAAGATTGTTGAGGGTGAATCCTGGGAGATCCTAGGGGGAAGAAATTACGCCTGCTCTGCCCATTAACATCTGGGACATTACTGCCTTTAATATACAACAGACAGGCACTGGGACTTTTTCTGGGACAGTTGTTGTTTAATTTCTAAGCCCCAGTTCATGGTTTTTGACCTGTTAGACCTACACATCTGTAGGGAGATCTCCTATCATATGCTGGACTGCTAATACCACAGCCTAACTACTATATTTTAATACCTGGGGGACCTGTTACATTTGAAAACTTTTGTGGTTCCCACAACGTGCAGTACAATAAAGAAAAGAAAGGCCTTGGAATTTTGATAGGAACCATTACTTGGCTGCAAAATAGCTGACTGCTGTGCAAACATAGTCCTACAGCACCATCTAGTGGTCACTGAGCAGCATTACATCTGACTTTCCTTGTTATTAAACAGCATTATTACAGAGCTTTTGCATGAAGTTGGATCAGTATTTTCCCTCCATCCCCAATTCATTGGTTGGGAAAATGTCCTCCAGAAACAAACAGCTAGACAAAAGAAAGGCCACAGCTGAAATACATGCAGACCCCTCGACCTCACCCGGAGCCTCAGATACTCCTATCATGGATCCCACGGGTTTGCTGCAAGAGCTCAAATCCTTTTTTTTGCCAAAAATGGAGTCTCTCCAGGCGGGTGTAGACACCCTTACCAGCGAGGTTCGTCAGTTCTCTACGAGACTTACACAGGCAGAGCAGCGTATTTCTGATGTGGAGGACAGACAAGAATCTACCACCACATCTGTGCGGCAACTCTTACGCCAAAACCAAGCTCTACAAGAAAAAATGGAGGACTTAGAAAACCGCAGTCGGAGAAACAACCTCAGAATAGTGGGACTCCCCGAATCTGTGAAAGGCAAAGATCTCCTAGAATTTACAGCAATGACTCTCCCTAAAATGCTCAGGATAAATCCAGACCACCTTCCTTTTGATATAGAAAGAGCGCACCGAATAGGCCCAGATAACGGCCTAGAAACCTCCAACTCCAGACCCCGCCAAACAATCTTTAAGTGCCTCAATTATCAAGGGAACTTGCGCTCCTACGAGCCTACCGTGCCCACAAGGGAGACCTAATGTTTGAAGGTAAAAAACTCTTGATCTTTCAGGACTTTTCTACAGAAGTAACCAAACTGCGCAAGGACTTCGCCCCTCTTTGCTCTCGCCTCTATAAGGAGGGGAGACAGGCCTCCTTGCTGTACCCTGCCAAATTGAGGCTGCAGACGCCGACCGGACCCAGGTTCTTCCGCACCCCTAAAGAACTGCAAGCGTACCTGGATGCAGAGGAACAGGGAGATGTTCGCTGACCAAGCACAACCATTTCCCAGCCCTCCTCTGTCTTACTATAGACAATCTAACAGTACAAATGCTCTCCCATGGAAGGAGAGATTCTTGGATAATCTCCAGAACAGAAGGAGCACCATGGAGGTGCACATGTATCTGGAGCCATATCTTGGCAACTGTTTTACAAGAAGTTATGACCCCCACCGCTTCCCCCATACGGGTGGAGAGTGGAATGGACTGGAAAATTTATATTCCTAAAGTTATTACGGTTATTACTGTTACTGCACTCCTTGCTACAACTGTTTACACTATACTGTTATGTCCTGTTGTTATGTTCACCTTATGTTATGTTTTGCCTACACTACAGTCACCTCCTATGCCCCCAGCCTTTAATATCCTCACAGGTGCATGGTCCCTTATGGACTACATGCCTATAACAAACAAGGGGCAAAATAACCCTCTAAACTAGCAAATTAACCCCAAAAACGTTAATGTACAAAATTTGACAAACCCCTGCACCTCGCCACAGCTCTGCTGTGGTGCCTACCTGCCCCCAGGGATCTGAGAAATGCTTCAAAATCACTCCGGTACACAAATATTCAGTTTGGGCCCAACCAGAGCTGAAAACTGCTGTCTGTTTGACAAAGTAACTGTGCAACTGAGGCGTAAAAATTAGGCCCCGCCCATCATATACGATGAAAACTCAGCCTCAACAACCACATGTAAAGCGGTTTATAACTAGCCATTTGGATAGGCATCCATAAAAAGTATGATACTAGCCATGTGGACCCCCAGCACAAAGTATAACAACCAGCCATATAACGTTTTTTCTGTTAATAAAAAACCGTTAGGCTGCTCCAGTGTCTTAACCATGCTGCCATAATATCTAATGCTGCATTAAGCCCTAATAAAAAATAATACACAGGATTTCAGTAATACCCCTTGTTATTCTCTATAGGATTACTGCTTATCCCTTCCCTCTTTGGGAACTATGTCAGCCAGTTCTGATATATCACAGTCTCCTCAGAAATAAATGACTGAACATACCTCAATGCTGCTTGTAGCATGAAAACGTTCCCCACACTGAAGATTCCTCTAGTATTCCTCAGTCACACTGTGGGAACCAACATGGATCTTAGTGACATCTGCTAAGATCATCAACCTCAGAGCAGAAATGTTATTCCATATGCTGCCTGAGGAAAATAGTACTCACCGGTACCATTTAAAATAAAAAACTTCTTCATTGAAGAAACTAAAATCTATCATTTTAACACCTCTTTCACTTTACCTCTTCCTATTACTAGCATAGGCAAAGAGAATGACTGGGGGTGGAGAGAAGGGAGGAGCTATATATACAGCTCTGCTGTGGTGCTCTTTGCCACTTCCTGTTAGCAGGAGGATAATATCCCACAAGTAAGGATGAATCTGTGGACTCGTCGTATCTTGTAGAAGAAATATGTATATACAACACACCAGGCCATAATAACAAGTAGTAAACAGAACCAAAGTAAAAACAAGATACAGCCCGTCCACTTAATACCTAACACAAACAGAACCACACCAAAACAAAAACAAAACAGAACGACAAAAAAAAGGGGGGGGAAGGGGGGAAAGAAGACTATTGTAATGAAAAGTATGTTACCACAGACCCAACACAATCAGTTCTGAATTTTTGAAAGGATATATTAAATAGTCAATTTCGCTGGGGCGGAGAGCTTTTATAAATAACGACCATTTTGCAAAAAATCTCCTTATGTCCTGCTCATTGTCTTAGTTGGTATCAACTTCTTCAAGAATGCATTGTTTCTTTAAACAATTCTTAATTTCTAATATGCTAGGGATTGTTCTTAAAGGGACAGTCTACACCAGAATTGTTATTGTTTTAAAAGATAGATAATCCCTTGTTTACCCATTCCCTAGTTTTGCATAACCAACACAGTTATATTTATATATTTTTTTACCTCTGTGATTATCTTGTATCTAAACCTCTGCAGACTGCCCCTTTATTTGTTCTTTTGACAGACTTGCAGTTTAGCCAATCAGTGATGGCTCCCAGGTAACGTCACGTGCACGAGCACAGTGTTATCTATATGAAAAACATGAACTAACACCCTCTAGTGGTGAAAAACCTGTTAAAATGCATTCTTAAGAGGTGGCCTTCAAGGTCTAAGAAATTAGCATATGAACCTCCTAAGTTAAGCTTTCAACTAAGAATACTAAGAGTACAAAGAAAAATTGGTGATAAAAGTAAATTGGAAAATTTTTTAAAATTACATGCCCTATCTGAATCATGAAAGTTTTTTTTTGCACTAGACTGTCCCTTTATTTTCCATTTCTTGAAAATAAGGTATCTGGCAGATAGTATGGTCATGTTGATAATTTTAGTATTAACTTTCTTATTCCCTGTGTTGCACAAAAGAAAGGACTATAGTTATTGGCAACAAAGTCAGGCAGGGAGTATCCATTATTTTATTCAGCCAAAATTGAAGTTTAAGCCAGAAATTCCTAATTTTTGGACAGGCCCATAACATGTGCAGAAGATCTGCCGAGGGAAAAGAACATTTTGGGCATGCAATAAAGCTGCTATTTCTGCATTTAAGTCCCTTATCTGTGGTAAAATAAGACATGTAAAGTAATTTCAAATGAGATTCCCTCCATGAGGAGGAGAGAGTTACTCGAGCAGTCTCTTGAATTGAAAGATAGGGTAATTTAGGGTCCAAGTTTTGCTTTATCAGTACAGCCCAGTTAGTCTGTATCTTTTCGAGGTTAGTTATACCCCCAGCAGACACCAAAGTGGAGTAACCAGGGGTGATTGACATATGTCCAGTTTTGGCTAGGGCAAGCCAGTTCAAAATACTCCTCAAAGACCAATTCCAGCCAAAATCATTCATGAGTTTAAGAGCATAGTGTCTCACCTGTAAGTATGCGAAGACATTTTTATGTGGGAGGTTAAATTCCATTCTGAGAAAATCAAATGATTTAACACATCGTCTATCAAAGTCTAATATCTGATGTATATTGCATAGACCTACTGATTTCCAATCTGAGTAAATTATTGTATGTAATCCTGCTTGGAACTGAGGATTACCCAGAAATGGGATTTACCTCGAGACACAGTGTTCTAGAGCCAATGAGTTACAGATCTTTTTCCAAGCAAGGATTGGGTTATATCTATAGATTTTAGTTTTTTTTAATTTAGACGGAATAAGACTAATGTCACAATGTATAAGTGCCTCTGGATAAAAAGGGTACGTTATGTTTTTTTCCAAGATCATTATTTGTAACATAGTTCTGAGAAGATAACTAATCGGTTACTATACGTGCTAAGAAAACTTGATTGTAAACCCTAAGATCCGGAAAGACTAAGCCGCCATGTTTTAATGGGAGCGAGAGTTTAAGAGATATTCTGGGCCTTCTATTTTGCCAAATAAATGATCTCAAGATAGAGTTGAGATGATCAATATCCTTCCGCTTTAGAAACAGCGGGATATTTTGAAGAATATACAGCACTTTGGGGAGGATAATCATCTTATAAGCGGCTATTCGCCCAGACAAGGAAAGAGGTAGATTTTTCCAGTTTTTAAGAGTGTCTTTAATTTTATTTGAAATTGGAGTGATGTTAAAGGAATACCAAGTATCAGGACTAGAAGAAATAATGATGCCCAGATACCGAAAAGAGTTCTGAACTATAGAAAAAGGCAAATTCACCAAAGAATCCTCTGTCTGCTTAATCCAAAATAATTCAGAGTTTGTGTTGTTAACCTTATACCCGAGAAAGATCCAAACTGTTGTATTATTAACTGGAGCTTTATTTATACGGGTGTTAGCCATGTATATGATAACATCATCCGCATAAAGCACAATCTTCAGCTTCTTCTTGCCTATTTTAATTTCCTCGAGTTGCTGCCTTACTATTATGGCAAGTGAATGAAAAAGATGATTATAAGATTCAACACTCTATCTCTTATATGCTGATTCCCAAAAAACACCTCTATAGGTTCACTAACATAACAAAGTGAAAAAATACTGATTGGGATAGCACTCCAGACGGCTAAGAGAACTGAAGAGATACAGTAATTAAAAAGTAAAAAATAATCAGTAATGGAATAAAAGATGAATAAAACAGATTTCTAATGCTAATGCCCGGGTACTGATGTAACTCCTATTAGGGTATACAATGGAAAAGGGTATTATACAATTCCAAGGAAAGAAGGCCTAATTTAATTGGCTGTGAGTGAGTAGATTAAACAGTATATTTAGAGTTAAAAAGGGGGTAACGTAACGGACAAAAATATATTTAAGCCCAAAAATTTGATTGGAGATATGTTGTATCAAATATAATAAAAATTTAATAAATAAAATTTATTGAACAAAATCTGATGCCGGCATCTAAAAGTAGCGTATACTAATGGTTACATAAAATCAACAGTCTGAATGTAGCGAATATTAATGGTTATATAAAAACAACAATCTGAAACGACTTGAAACAAATCGACAGAAGTAACAGTATATATATACATATGCAAAATGTAACTAGTTAATGTAACAGGTTGATGTCTTAGCTTATATATTGGGAACCTGTGTCCTTATTGTTGCTGCAGCATAACCGACATTGCGGTAGGAAGATCCGTGTATAAATGTTCTTGCAATCTCTGCTTTCCGTATTGCAGACGATAGTTGTAAATTTAGTAGCAAAGATAGTGTCCTCTCCTTGGACTTGTGCTTTTTATAACTCTGTCCAGCAGGTTTTTTTGAAGATGTTCAGCGCTCTCAGTGGACGGTTATAAGAATGATCCTCTCTGTGCTGGAATCAGATCCGGGTTAGGGTTCAGGAATGTCTGTGATCCAAGAGGCTATGTATTAACCCAGTAATCAAACAGGGGTTAATCACCCAAGGTGGGTCCGTATGAGTAGGTCCTGGGGCAGGAATTACACATATAGAGACAGTTCAGTAATGTTATCGTGACTGCTCAATGTACCTGTCCTATCTACTTACGTTACCACACCAGGTTTTTGAAATAATATGTTAACAAATTCAGTTGGCAAATTCTACGCGTTTCAGCAGCCAGGGGCCTTTATCAAGATGCCTACTACCTGTATTTTCCGTTTTTACATAGCCCGCATTCTGTTTTCATTGGGTAAAAATTAGCCTATCAAATCTCTCTCATTCATGGATACGATATGGCTTGGAGACGCCAAATACACATTTATAAATTTGAGAGTATCAATATAAGGGTATTAACCATATTTTAACAATTACATAAACACATTTAGAAAAGAAAAATATATAGAAGAAAAAAATGAAAAAAGCGATTATAAATAAAAAAAAGTATATTTGACACAATAGATCTCCATCTTATATTTCACTATAGAGAACAGACCTTTTTAGTGAAATCTGATCACTTGATAGAAATAGTTCTTTTCATTTTTCTGGACAAATCATACGTTAGCTTTTTTAGTTAATTTATGTGACTTTATTTTATAGTGGTGATGAGAAGTGTTCCTGAATGCTTATGCCGCTGTTTGGTCAGTATATTACAATACCTAAATAATCTATTATTTAGATATTAGACGGTGTATAGATAGTTCCAATAGAAACATAATTTATTGTATTAAATGTTCTTGTGGCCTTTTTTATTTTGGACAGACAAGCAGTATTCTGAGGGACAGAATCCGTGAACACATTCTAAAAATAGAATATGGATCTACAGAAACAAAGTAATATGCCCATTTCAAAGATACACATGCAGGCAGTCTTAAAAATTTCAAATATTGGGGTATCAAACAAATAAATCTAGGAATTAGTGGGGGAGATATTAATAATGTGCTACTCAGAAAAGAAGCAGAATTTATATTTCATTTCAAAACCATCCACCCATATGGTCTAAATTCAGAAATGGATTTAAACATGCTGTTCTAGTACAAGTAGATAAATGTATATAAAAATGTTTTCTTGCCCAATTTTCATTTCATAATAATTTTAATTCATAGCAACTGCTATTCTAAATGAAAGTCTCTTTAAATATAATAACTAAACTAGAACTTATTTATACACGATGCACATATGACAGATAACATTTATAATGTCTTTTTAAACATTTTTGTATATATATTATTCCTTATTTATACATATACTTGCTATATATATATATATACACATGTATTTTCCAATTTCTAGAATTATCCTTTTTATAAACTAGATAATGTTCTTTTAAATTGATTACGGACTTTTATTCCCTTAGGATTCATATATATCTCAGAATAATTCTATCTATAATTAGAACATATCCTCACACCGTCTAATATCTAAATAATAGATTTTTTAGGTATTGTAATATGCTGACCAAACAGCGGCATAAGCATTCAGGAACACTTCTCATCACCACTATAAAATAAAGTCACATAAATTAACTAAAACAACTAACGTATGATTTGTCCAGAAAAATGAAAATAACTATTTCTATCAAGTGATCAGATTTCACTAAAAAGGTCTGTTCTCTATAGTGAAATATAAGATGGAGATCTATTGTGTCAAATATACTTTTTTATTTATAATCGCTTTTTTTCATTTTTTCTTCAAAATATTTTTCTTTTCTAAATGTGTTTATGTAATTGTTAAAATATGGTTAATACCCTTATATTGCTACTCTCAAATTTATAAATATAAATGTGTATGTGGCGTCTCCAAGCCATATCGTATCCATGAATGAGAGAGATTTGATAGGCTAATTTTTACCCAATGAAAACAGAATGCGGGCTATGTAAAAACGGAAAATACAGGTAGTAGGCATCTTGATAAGGGCCCCTGGCGGCTGAAATGCGTAGAATTTGCCTATTGAATTTGTTAACATATTATTTCAAAAACCCGGTGTGGTAACGTAAGTAGATAGGACAGGTACATTGAGAAGTCATGATAACATTACTGAACTGTCTCTATATGTGTAATTCCTGCCCCAGGACCTACTCATACGGACCCACCTTGGGTGATTAACCCCTGTTTGATTACTGGGTTAATACATAGCCTCTTGGATCACAGACATTCCTGAACCCTAACCCGGATCTGATTCCAGCACAGAGAGGATCATTTTTATAACCGTCCACTGAGAACGCTGAACATCTTAAAAAAAAAACGCTGGACAGAGTTATAAAAAGCACAAGTTCAAGGAGAGGACACTATCTTTGCTACTAAATTTACAACTATCGTCTGCAATACGGAAAGCAGAGATTGCAAGAACATTTATACACGGATCTTCTTACCGCAATGTCGGTTTTGCTGCAGCAACAATAAGGACACAGGTTCCCAATATATAAGCTAAGACATCAACCTGTTACATTAACTAGTTACATTTTGCATATGTATATATATACTGTTACTTCTGTCGATTTGTTTCAAGTCGTTTCAGATTGTTGTTTTTATATAACCATTAGTATTCGCTACATTCAGACTGTTGATTTTATGTAACCATTAGTATATGCTACTTTTAGATGCCGGCATCAGATTTTGTTCAATGAATTTTATTTATTAAATTTTTATTATATTTGATACAACATATCTCCAATCTATTTTTTGGGCTTGAATATATTTTTGTCCATTACGTTACCCCCTTTTTAACTCTAAATATACCGTTTAATCTACTCACTCGCAGCCAATTAAATTAGGCCTTCTTTCCTTGGAATTGTATAATACCCTTTTCCATTGTATACCCTAATAGGAGTTACATCAGTATCCGGTCATTAGTATTAGAAATCTGTTTTATTAATCTTTTATTCCATTACTGTTTATTTTTCACTTTTTAATTATTGTATCTCTTCAGTTCTCTTAGCCGTCTGGAGCGCTATACCAATCAGTATTTTTTCACTTTATTATGGCAGGTGGTTCAATGGAAATGTCGAAAAGGAGCGGAGAGGGAGGGCATCCCTGCCTGGTTCCCCGCTGCAGTTTTATATCCTGTGACATATACCCATTCACCAGCATCTTCGTAGAGGCCTTTTGATAGAGGTTACTAATAAATTTAATACAATTTCCTCTCAGACCAAATTGATCCAGAGTAAATAGAAGATGATCATAGTGAACTGAATCAAAGGTTTTTTCAACATCTATGGATATTATTGCCATGTCAGGGGAACCCTCTCTCCCCTCCTGATCGTGATCCCCCATTGTTTTAAAATAATCTATAGCAAGAAGGAGTTCCCTTATTTTAGCAGCAGGATTTCTATTCTTCAGGAAACCGGCTTGATCTGTATGAATAATAGATGGAAGAATAGATTGAAGCCTTTGTGCTAATATAGAAGTTAACAGTTTGTAATCTGTGTTCAGCAGAGCAATGGGCCTATAGGACTCCTTCTTTGTCAGGTCTTTCCCTTGTTTTAATATCAGGGTAGTATAAGAAGCGGCAAAGTTAACTGTAGGTTTATTACCCTCTATCTGTATATAGTTAAATAGCAAGGTTAGATACGGTGTTATAGTGGAATGTGTCATTTTTATAAAATTCGTTAGGAAGTGCATCTGGGCCTGGTGCTTTCTTATGAGGCAGTTTTTGGATTGCTTTAAACACTTCTATCTCAGTTATAGGAGCGTAAAGATCTTTCAACAAATCAAGTTCTAATGAAGGGAAAGAGATTTTGCACCAGAATTCCTCCCGTTCCTGGGTATTTGAGGTTCTAAAGAATATAGGTCAGTATAGTAATTGGAAAAGACTTGTAGAAGTTCTTCAGACCTTTTAAGAGTTTGACCTTCCGCATATATAGAATCTATCAGCCGAGAGCCTTTCTCACATTTACCAAGTTTTGCTAAGAGTTTCCCGGTCTTATTTCCATACCGGTAAAATTTTGCTTGAACCCCAATATCCTTCTGTGCTGATTTGTGCAATAAGAAGGAATCTCTGTCTCCCAATGCCGTGATGTTTTTTCAATTAAGTAATGGTTATATGCATTTGAGAGACTGCTCGCAGTAGCTCCCCCTCCCTCCGCTTAAGTTTTTTAGTCCTCAACACGCTATAAGCTAGTATTTCCCCCCTTAGAGCTGCTTTAGCAGTTTCCCAGAATAGTGCAGGACGAGACATGTATTCATCATTGAAATAGGCAAACTCCTTAAATTTGGCTTCCAGCCAGTTTTTAAATTTAAGATCTGTAGCAAGAAATATGGGAAATGAGAATCGATTATTCATTCGTATTGAGTCAAGAGACTGGAAATCCAGACAAATAGGGGCATGATCAGAGATACCAATAGGTAGTATTTGGGCAAGAACTTTTGATTTACATAACCTTTCATCAAGTAAGAATAGATCTATCCTTGAAAGTGACTTGTGTGCTTTTGCGAGGAAAGTAAAATCGCGACTATCAGGATTTTGTGATCTCCATACATCACAAACTTTCAAGTTACTAAAGATCCTGGAGAAAATTTTTGATTCTAATTTATCTCTTTTAGTTTTTTTAGAAACAGGATCTTGTCTAAGTCTATCTAAAGGATACTGTGGAGCCATATTAAAATCACCTCCCATGATTAAATAACCCTCTGCACATGTCATGAGATACATAGAGAACCATAAATAGATAATACACAGAGAATCACAAATTTAATAATACAACAATTATCATCAAATTTAGTCCTACTCACAGCTATAGTAGTTAGCTCCCCACCCCCTTCACACATAGCCTGTAATGTTTCCCCAAAAGGATGGATTGAAGACAGGAGCATATATATATTACAGAGCGTATAAAGGATATTAGCAATTTTAATTTTTAGCAAAAAGTAAATTTATGCTTACCTGATAAATTAATTTCTTCTGTGGTATGACGAGTCCATGGATTCATCCTTTACTTGTGGGATTATTATCCTCCTGCTAACAAGAAGTGGCAAAGAGCACCACAGCAGAGCAGTCTATATATCTCCTCCCTTAGCTCCACCCCCCAGTCATTCGACCGAAGGTACAGGAAGAAAAAGGAGAAACTACAAGGTACAGAGGTGACTGAAGTTTAAAATGAAAAAATATAATCTGTCTTAAAATGACAGGGCGGGCCGTGGACTCGTCGTACCACAGAAGAATTTAATTTATCAGGTAAGCATAAATTTACTTTTCTTCTATAAGGTACGACGAGTCCACAAATTCATCCTTTACTTGTGGGATACAATATCAAAGCTACAGGACACGGATGAACGGGAGGGACAAGACAGATGGTTAAACAGAAGGCACCACTGCTTGAAGAACTTTTCTCTCAAAAATAGCCTCTGAAGAAGCAAAAGTATCAAATTTGTAAAATTTGGAAAAGGTATGAAGTGAAGACCAAGTCGCAGCCTTACAAATCTTTGGTTGCTTTCAAGTAAAACTTCAAAGCACGAACCACGTCCAAGTTGTGCAACAGATGCTCCTTCTTAGAGGAAGGATTAGGACACAGAGAAGGAACAACAATTTCCTGATTGATATTCCTATTAGTAACAACCTTAGGAAGGAATCCAGGTTTGGTACGCAAAACCACCTTATCAGCAAGGAAAACAAGGTAAGGCGAGTCGCATTGCAATGCAGATAATTCAGAAACTCTTTGAGCCGAAGAGATAGTAACTAAAAACAGAACTTTCCAAGATAGAAGCTTAATATCTATGGAATGCATAGGTTCAAACGGAACCCCTTGAAGAATTTTAAGAACTAAATTCAAACTCCATGGCGGAGCAACAGGTTTAAACACAGGCTTAAAACTAACTAAAGCCTGACAGAACGACTGAACATCTGGAACATCTGCCAGACGCTTGTGCAGTAGAATTGATAAGGCAGATATGTGTACCTTTAAGGAACTAGCTGATAGCCCCTTCTCCAATCCTCCTTGGAGAAAGGACAAAATCCTAGGAATCCTGATCTTACTCCATGAGTAGCCTTTGGATTCGCACCAATAGAGATATTTACGCCATATCTTATGATAAATTTTCGTAGTGACAGGCTTTCGAGCCGGAATCAAGGTATCTATGACCGACTCAGAGAAACCCCGCTTGGATAAAATCAAGCCATCAATCTCCAAGCAGTCAGCCGCAGAGAAACTAGCTTTGGATTCTGAAACGGACCTTGAATCAGAAGGTCCTGTCTCAGTGGCAGAGTCCATAGTGGAAGAGATGACATGTCCACCAGGTCTGCATACCAAGCCCTGCGTGGCCACCCAGGGGCTATCAAAATCACAGAAGCTCTCTCCTGTTTGATTCTGGCAATCAAACGAGGAAGGAGAGGAAATGGTGGAAACACATAAGCCAGGTTGAACGAGTATCTATCAGTACTGCCTGAGGATCCCTTGACCTGGACCCGTAACAAGGAAGTTTTGCCCCATTGCGGAATTGATTGTGCAAACACCTCCGGATGGAGTTCCCACTCCCCCGGATGAAAAGTCTGACGACTTAGAAAATCCGCTTCCCAGTTCTACACTCCTGGGATATAGATTGCTGATAGATGGCAAGAGTGAGTCTCTGCCCATCGAATTATTTTGGTAACCTCTATCATCGCTAGAGAACTCTTTGTTCCCCCCTGATGATTGATATATGCTACAGTTGTGATATTGTCTGACTGGAATCTTATGAATCTGGCCGAAGACAGCTGAGGCCACGCCAGAAGCGCGTTGAATATCGCTCTCAGTTCTAGAATATTTATCGGGAGGAGAGCCTCCTCCTGAGTCCACAAACCCTGTGCTTTCAGGGAATTCCAGACAGCACCCCAGCCCAATAGGCTGGCGTCCGTCGTCACTATGACCCATGCTGGCCTGCGGAAACACATTCCCTGGGACAGATGATCCTGTGACAACCACCAAAGAAGAGAGTCTCTGGTCTCTTGATACAGATTTATCTGAGGAGATAAATCTGCATAATCCCCATTCCACTAATTGAGCATGCATAGTTGCAGTGGTCTGAGATGCAAGCGAGCAAACGGAACTATGTCCATTGCCGCTACCATTAGTCTGATTACCTCCATACACAGAGCAACTGACGGCCGAGGAATGGAATGAAGAGCTCGGCAGATGGTTAAAATCTTTGATTTCCTGACCTCCATCAGAAAAATTTTCATGTCCACCGAATCTATCAGAGTTCCCAGGAATGGAACTCTTGTGAAAATTCTGGGAGCTGTGGCCAACCCGAAGGGAAGAGCCACAAACTGGTAATGCTTGTCCAGAAAGGCGAACCTGAGGAACTGGTGATGATCTTTGTGGATAGGGATGTGTAGATACGCATCCTTTAAGTCCACGGTGGTCATATATCGACCCTCCTGGATCATTGGTAAAATAGTCCGAATGGTCTCCATCTTGAAGGATGGGACTCTGAGGAATTTGTTTAGGATCTTGAGATCTAAAATTGGTCTGAAGGTTCCCTCTTTTTTGGGAACCACAAACAGATTGGAGTAGAACCCCTGCCCCTGGTCTGTTTTCGGAACTGGGCAGATCACTCCCATGGTATATAGGTCTTCTACACAGCGTAAGAACGCCTCCCTTTTTGTCTGGTTTACAGACAATTGAGAAAGATGGAATCTCCCCCTTTGGAGGAGAATCTTTGAAATCTAGAAGATACCCCTGGGTTACGATTTCTAAAGCCCAGGAGTCCTGAACATCTCTTGCCCAAGCCTGAGCAAAGAGAGAAAATCTGCCCCCTACTAGATCCGGTACCGGATCGGGGGCTACCCCTTCATACTGTCTAGGTGGCAGCAGCAGGCTTCTTGGCCTGTTTACCCTTGTTCCAAGTCTGGTTAGGTCTCCAGACTGACTTGGATTGAGCAAAATTCCCCTCTTGCTTTGCAGCAGGGGAAGAGGTAGAGGGACCACCTTTGAAGTTTCGAAAGGAACGAAAATCATTGTTTGGTCCTCATCTTATTTGCTTATCCTGAGGAAGGGCATGGTCTTTGCCTCCAGTGATGTCTGAAATGATCTCTTTCAGTTCAGGCCCGAATAGGGTCTTACCCTTGAAAGGGATGGCTAAAAGCTTAGATTTTGATGACACATCAGCAGACCAGGACTTAAGCCATAACGCTCTACGCACTAAAATGGCAAAACCTGAATTCTTTGCCGCTAATTTAGCCAGTTGAAAAGCGGCATCTGTAATGAAAGAATTAGCTAGCTTGAGAGCCCTAATTCTATCCAGAATATCATCTAATGGGGTCTCAACCTGAAGAGCCTCCTCCAGAGACTCGAACCAAAAAGCAGCTGCAGTAGTTACAGTAACAATGCACGCTATAGGTTGGAGAAGAAAACCCTGATAAACAAATATTTTCTTTAGGAGACCCTCTAATTTTTTATCCATAGGATCTTTGAAAGCACAACTGTCCTCAATAGGTATAGTTGTTCGCTTAACCAGGGTAGAAATAGCTCCCTCCACCTTAGGGACCGTCTGCCACGAGTCCCGCATGGTGTCTGATATGGGAAACAGTTTCTTAAAAGTAGAAGGGGGAGCGAACGGAATACCTGGTCTATCCCACTCCTTAGTAACAATGTCCGAAATCCTCTTATGGACCGGAAAAACATCAGTGTAGGCAGGAACCTCTATAAATCTGTCCATTTTACACAATTTCTCTGGAACTACAATAGGGTCACAATCATCCAGAGTCGCTAAAACCTCCCTGAGCAATAAGCGGAGGTGTTCTAGTTTAAATTTATTAGCCATCATATCTGAGTCTGTCTGAGGGAACATCTTTCCTGAATCAGAAATCTCTCCCTCAGACAGCAAATCCCTCACCCCCAACTCAGAACATTGTGAGGGTACATCGGATATGGCTAATAAAGCGTCAGAGGGCTCAGCATTTGTTCTCACACCAGACCTACTGCGCTTCCCCTGCAACCCAGGCAGCTTAGATAAAACCTCTGTGAGGGTAGTATTCATAACTGCGGCCATATCTTGCAGGGTGAAAGAATTAGATGCACTAGAATTACTTGGCGTCGCTTGTGCGGGCGTTAATGGTTGTGACACTTAGAGAGAATTAGATGGCATAACCTGATTCCCTTCTGACTGAGAATCATCCTGCGACATACTTTTAGTAGCTAAATTGTGCTTTGCAATTTATTGACCTTTCAGTGCATGAGGGACACATTCTAAGTGGGGGTTCCACAATGGCTTCTAAAAATATTGAACAATGACTTTCTTCAATGTCAGACATGTTGAACAGGCTAGTAATGACTACAAACAAGCATGAAAACACTTTATTTAGTGAAAAAAATAACAATCTTAAAAAACAGTACTGCGCCTTTAAGAGAAAAAAAAGCATACACGTTCTGCAAAACGGCTTTAAAATGCACCAAATTTTTCAAATTTGTGCAAGCAGACTAAATATGTGTAGTTAAGTTTGCCCCACAAGGAAATTTAACATTTATCCCCTTAATGTGCAAACCGGATTGAAATTAGGCCTAAATCCGAAAAAAACACCCCCAGCACCTTGCCACAGCCCTGCTGTGGTGCCTACCTGCCCTTAGGGATAGTAAATATGGGGTTAAAGCTTTGATTTGGCCCAAAACATCCACAAGGGCCCTCAGGAGTTGGAGCTTGCTGCTTGCTGAGTGAAAACAACTGCGCATTTGAGGCGCGAAAATAGGCCCCGCCCATCTCACTTAATGTCTCTACAGCCTCAAAGAACCGCACCAGAGTGGTTTTAAACTAGCCATGTGGGTTCTGAGACCCAAAAAATAAGCCAAGTGTACCCTCAATAAAGTTGCCCAAAAAACGTTATTGTCCACAAAACGTTAACAGCACTCCCAGTTCATAAAACGTTTGCCCACAAACATTCAAAACTCAGTGTCAACCAATTTTGTAATTAGCCCCTTATGCAAGCTTAGTAATGCCTTTCTATAGCTCTTAGGATTACTGCTTACCCTTACCCTCATGGGGATACTGTCAGCCTTTCTGAAATACACAGTCTCTCCAGAAAAAATGACTGATCATAACTCACTGCTATATAGCATGAAAACGTTCCTCACACTGAAGTTTCCTGCACCCCTCAGCCTCTGTGGGAACTGTACTGGATCTTAGTTACAAATGCTAAGATCATCATCCTCCAGGCAGAAGTCTTCATCCATCTGCAGCCTGAGAGTAAATAGTACACACCCGTACCATTTAAAACAAAAAACTCTTGCTTGAAGAAATTAAAAACTAATATTTTATCACCTCTTTCACTTTACCCTTCCTAGTACTTAGAGTAGGCAAAGAGAATGACGGGGGTGGAGCTAAGGGAGGAGCTATATAGACAGCTCTGCTGTGGTGCTCTTTGCCACTTCCTGTTAGCAGGAGGATAATATTCCACAAGTAAAGGATGAATCCGTGGACTTGTCGTACCTTATAGAAGAAATTAATCTCCCCTCATGATCTGGGTCGACCTGCAAGATCTCATAATTAATATTTTTCCAATAAGAATAGCCACCACCCCTTCCTCTTAATACTAGGAGAAAAAAAAAAAACTTCTTTGACCCAGGACGATTTAAGCTTAAGAACCTCTTCAGCTTTCAAGTGGGTTTCTTGTAAAAAGGCGATGAAAGTGTTAATTTTCTTTAAATATGATAATATTGTTTTCCTTTTAATAGGAGACGTAGGACCTCCTATATTCCAGGAGGTAAATTTAACTCTACTCGTCATAGCCATCCTTTATGGGGGGGAAGGGAGAGAGAAAAAAATAATAATCAGAGAAGCTATACCACCAAAGCCCTCTAATACCCTATGCTCAAAGGACCCCATCAAAGGAATACACTTAGAAAACAAAAAAATCAATTATACCATTTAAACCAACTGTATCCATAATTAATCTGAAGCAAACTTCTCAGCATAGAAGCTTCCTGCTTCTGTAGCTGTATCAAAAAATGGATATTATTATCTAAGAGCACTTTAAGTCTAGCAGGGTGCTCGTAGTCCCTGCCGAATGAATTTTGTGCATATTGGGGCTAATTCCCTTCTTTTTGTGGCCGTTTCTGCTGAATAATCCTGAAATAAAAGGATTTTGGCTTCCCCCAAAAATATAAGTTGGTGTTTATGAAAAGATTGAAAAAAGGAACCTTGTCTTGGTAATTAAAATTTTTTGCAGTAACTGGTCTGGGCCTCAAATTAGTTTTAGTCAGGGCCATTGGTCCTATTCTATGTGCTCTTTCTATAGCTATTTTAGGAAAAGCTTCTGGAATCTTTAGGAGCTGAGGAAGTGTGATTGTAAGTAATTTATGTAAATCCTCAAACTGTTTCTCTTCAGGGACCCCTATTATTCTGAGATTATTTCTTTGTGCACGATTCTCTAAGTCTTCTATTTTATTCTGCAACTTAAGAAGAGTACTAGTTGAAGCTTCAAGCTTGGCATTCTGTCCTATAGTGATATCTTCAAGATCGGATATTCTTTGCTCTACTTCCGTGAGCCTACCGGCAAATTGTTTGATTTCTGTAGCTAAATGTGCAATATCTAGTTTAATGTCATTTTTAAGAGTTTCAAACTTAGGTGAAAGAGCTTCAGAAATATTAAGAACTAAGGAATGAATATCAGTAGGTTCCATTGGAATCTGAGGATTGCCAGAAGGTGTCTGCACCTCAATGGGGGCATCAAAGGTACTCTTATTCCTCTTGTCTCTCTGTCTAGCCGCCATGACGGAAGGTGACGTTTTAGAGTGAGAGTGCAAAAATTTGTCCATGTGCTCATGAGTTTACAGGGTGATGTCAGTGCAGAAGCAATGAAATTGTGTAATGGTGAAAGGAAAAGGAAAAAAAAGAAAGAAGGGATTAAGTATCCTAGTGAATATAGAGTGAGTTGGAGAGAGGGGAGATTAACCCTCTCAGGAATAAAGTGGAAAGAAAGGGAGGTGGTCTGTGATACGTGAAAGGAAAAGAAAAAAAAAGTGAATAATCGTGAATTACCGAAAAGTCAGAGCAAACCGACGTGAATAGGTTAAGAAAAGCGGTTATGGAGGTAGACAAAGAAAACCGTTATGAGGCCAATGAAGTAGAACCCCCACTGAGGTAGCAGTACCCAATCAGGGCTGACCGGGTCAGCCCTGGAAGGTAACTCTAAGATTAGAGCCATGACCTAGGTTACATTATATAATACTAATCTTAAAAGATTTAAGTTAACAATTTGAGATCTCTAGGGCAAATAGAAATATAGGAACACCAGGACTGACCATGCAGTTATGTATGTATGTATGTATATATAAGGGATATCACATTTAGGACCTTTAACAAATAGCAAGATAGAATTGCACCGAGATAAGGAGTTGCAAATATAGCAGGGACCTTTCAGTATTTAGCAAAATTAAAGCAGTATATAAATATAAAAGTTAGAAATAAACATAGTTAGCTAAAATACAATTTTAACAATGTTAATGAGGTAAACAGCTAAGCCTTATCTGACAGAAGAGAGAGAAATTCGTTTTCCTAATACAATGTTCCAACAGACCGACAATTGAGTAGCCTAATGATTTTAAAGAATATTCAGGAACAGCAATCAAGATACAGAGTAAGTTGTGGGATTATAGCCTAATGCTGTACTCTTCAAATGTCTCCTTATCCCTTTTTACCCTATACCCCTAAAAAAGTTAGAAATAAACATAGTTAGCTAAAATACAATTTTAACAATGTTAATGAGGTAAACAGCTGAGTCTTATCTGACAGAAAAGACTTAGGCCTAGATTTGGAGTTCGGCGTTAGCCGTGAAAACCAGCGTTAGAGGCCCCTAACGCGGGTTTCTTACGGACTCCGGTATTTAGAGTTCAGTTACCGACACTCAAAAAACACCTAACGCTCACATTTCTACCGACACCTCAGAACCAGTAGTAAACATATACCGACAAAAAAAAGATCCACGAATCAAAAAACAAATATTACACAAACTACACTTACAGTCATACAAACACTACACTATGTTTATTTTTCATATTTAATAATTTTTCATCAAAATACAAAGGATTAAAGTTGCGAGATCTCGGGTGTTAGAAAAAAAACAACACAAATCCATTTTCCCATTGACTTACATTGACACACAGGAAAAGACCCTCATATACCTACATCTAACTAATAACATTATCACAAACATACACTCATCGATGCATACAAACAATATACACCACATGACATACACAAAATATTTATTTATCACAAAAAGAACACGATTTAGTTACTTTTTCACAAAAGCTCATGACGTCATTCACTTTACGAGGAAAACCAGTCTTAGAAAAAAAAATGAACAAATTTTAGAGCCTCCATTGACTTCTATTGGGAAGACGTGCTCGTGCACGCGAAACCCTCATTTCCCTAACGCACGCAAATAGCGTAGACAGAAAAACTCCAAATACCAGCGCTAGAAAATACATGATTTCATGCGTTAGACCCAGCTATGATAAATAGATCAAGAAATGACTATTTCCCTATGGTGGATTTATGGATTTTACTGTTTGAATATTCACAACACCATTAAATTCTTTCAGACTTTTATATTACATCAACTACAAATCAACATCACTAGTAACAACATTTTTGTTTTCAAAATATTACATTTAAACGGACACAAAAATAATGTCAACTTTTCAGGATTCACAAACACTACACAATGGGAAACAATTCTCATTTACCTTTATTATTGCATTTCAGTTATTCAACTCATATGCTTGCAGCAACAGCATATCTACATATGCTTAACACATGATCAGTCATGGATGCACATACATTACTTTTAACATTCACTCATACATGTGCATTCAAATGATGGGGGAAAAACACATTACATTCTCTATAGGAATCACAAAACACAACATATGGATTTTACTGTACTTTTAACATCATGATTCCATCACCAGAAACCATTAGGATTAGGATTAGATTACAGATGTCACTTTATGGGAAGGAACAACAATGCCAGACCGCTATATAGAAGTCAGCATATGTGGGACACAATCACAATATATACGTATATGTACATAACACGCATCACCCATCACGCAACCACAAAGCACACATTTAGATTTTATTCAGCACACAATAACAATGTAGCACAATACAACAACACAATGAGGATTTCAGAACTACATAGGCAGGTTAATAATATCATGACGTCATTAGAAGATTCAACCATACACATCACAGATTCACGACTGTACCGCCCCTTTCGGAACTTTAACACTCAATACTACAATACAACATATACGTAAACAACAGTTTGGAACAGCATTATTAGGGCAATTTCAATGGGACAATTAATAAATATTGACAGCTCGGCAATCACTTATATATATAATACTACAGATGACAGCCGGAAGTTATTCAGTATTAGTGTCATTTGAATGGGACGCATACAATATTGACATCTCGGCAATCACTTATATATACAATACTACAGATGACAGCCGGAAGTTATTCAGTATTAGTGCGATTTGAAAGGGACGCATACAATATTGACATCTCGGCAATCACTTATATATACAATACTACAGATGACAGCCGGAAGTTATTCAGTATTAGTGCGATTTGAAAGGGACGCATACAATATTGACAGCTCGGCAATCACTTATATATACAATACTACAGATGACAGCCTGAAGTTATTCAGTATTAGTGCGATTTGAAAGGGACGCATACAATATTGACAGCTCGGCAATCACTTATATATACAATACTACAGATGACAGCCGGAAGTTATTCAGTATTACTGCGATTTGAAAGGGACGCATACAATATTGACAGCTCGGCAATCACTTATATATACAATACTACAGATGACAGCCGGAAGTTATTCAGTATTAGTGCGATTTGAAAGGGACGCATACAATATTGACAGCTCGGCAATCACTTATATATACAATACTACAGATGACAGCCGGAAGTTATTCAGTATTAGTGCGATTTTAAAGGGACGCATACAATATTGACATCTCGGCAATCACTTATATATACAATACTACAGATGGCAGACGGGAAGTTCGCAATTATTATTGCGATTTTAAAGGGACGCATACAATATTGACATCTCGGCAATCACTTATATATACAATACTACAGATGGCAGACGGGAAGTTCGGAATTATTATTGCGATTTGAAAGGGACGCATACAATATTGACAGCTCGGCAATCACTTATATATACAATACTACAGATGGCAGACGGGAAGTTCGGAATTATTATTGCGATTTTAAAGGGACGCATACAATATTGACAGCTCGGCAATCACTTATATATACAATACTACAGATGGCAGACGGAAAGTTTGGAATTATTATTGTGATTTTAAAGGGACGCATACAATATTGACAGCTCGGCAATCACTTATATATACAATACTACAGATGGCAGATGTTACTTTATCGTTTACAAACAATATTGCAGCAACATTGATCGATCACATTCGATGCACATTATACACAACTATGCACTTTCATTCATGTTAGCCTGGACGTGTGCTTGTTACTATAAGATCGCGTTTAAGAAATATTGATTACGCATATGAACAAACATTACAAACATGCACTGTATGTGTGATATTTGACACTTTCACATTGAGATTCATTGTTTGAAAATAACATTTCAGCAAACAACAAATAAACGCCCACTGTTAAAGCATTCGCGCCGCTCACATACAAACAGGTGAATACAATCAGCAATCATTACAAACTCACTACCATTGGACTAATTGTACTATAAATCCCCCAAACAACATGGCCAATGCATCACTTGTGATCCACATCAGATCAAGTGCTTACCTTGTTACGCTGTTTTGAAAGATGGATGACGATGACATGGTAGACGCTGCTGGTGCTGCTATTGGCGAACTAGCTGTTGGTCGAATCAGGCAGCCTCGGCGGCTCAGACTGAGATGAAGGGGTCGTCTGGTTCGAGGTCCTCGTGTCTACAGGGTGAGACCCACCTTGGAAAACATGAGCGACTTTGATGTTTTTGATAAGTATCGGCTCGATCGCGAACAGCTCATTGGCCTTTACGATCTTCTTAAACCTCATTTGGAGCCACGTATAAGAATAAGGACTGCTGTTCCCGCCATGAGTAAGATGCTAAGCTGTCTATACGTCCTGGCCTCCGGGAGTTTTCAATCCGGAGAACTGTACATGCATGGCCTGGCTCAAGGTACATTCTCTGGGGTGTTTGATAACTTTCTGGATGCCATGGTACGTATCAGTAAGCAATACATAGGATTCCCACAGAATGATGGTGATTGGAGGCGCCTGAAGCGGGAATTCTTTGATATTGCTCAAATGCCCAATGTCTTGGGAGCCATAGATTGTACCCACATTGCGCTGCGTGCTCCAATTGATGACTCGCCCTTCAGAAATCGCAAACATTTTCATAGCCTCAACGTGCAGTATGTTTGTGACGCACAGATGAGGATTATGCATGTGTGTGCGAATTTTGGAGGGGCTTGTCATGATGCCCGCATCCTCTCTCTGTCGTCCCTGTGGAGACAGTTTGAGGAAAGACAAATGCCCCCTGGTTATCTCGTTGGTGAGTATTTGTGCACAACATGGTTAATTATTTTGACAATTGCCACTGTAGTTTTAAAATGTTAGCGTAATGTTCAGCTATAGGATGCAATTTAACCATATATTTCCCCCCGCTAATGTCTACTTTTAGTTCAATGCAGATATGTAGCATGTCTTACCTTAAATGCTCAGATAGAGAATGTAATGTAACCATGTAGTTAGCATTTTACACACGGCTTGATTTAGGAGAAATACGCATATGTAGCATGTCTTAGCTGAAATGGGAAGATATTAGCTCATGCAATTTAACCATGTCATTGTCTCTTTCCGCTAATGTCTTTTAGTTCAATGCAGATATGTAGCATGTCTTACCTTAAATGCTCAGATAGAGAATGTAATGTAACCATGTAGTTAGCATTTTACACACGGCTTGATTTAGGAGAAATACGCATATGTAGCATGTCTTAGCTGAAATGGGAAGATATTAGCTAATGCAATTTAACCATGTCATTGTCTCTTTCAGCAAATGTCTTTTAGTTCAATGCAGATATGTAGCATGTCTTACCTTAAATGCTCAGATAGAGAATGTAATGTAACCATGTAGTTAGCATTTTACACAAGGCTTGATTTAGGAGAAATACGCATATGTAGCATGTCTTAGCTGAAATGGGAAGATATTAGCTAATGCAATTTAACCATGTCATTGTCTCTTTCAGCAAATGTCTTTTAGTTCAATGCAGATATGTAGCATGTCTTACCTTAAATGCTCAGATAGAGAATGTAATGTAACCATGTAGTTAGCATTTTACACAAGGCTTGATTTAGGAGAAATACGCATATGTAGCATGTCTTAGCTGAAATGGGAAGATATTAGCTAATGCAATTTAACCATGTCATTGTCTCTTTCAGCAAATGTCTTTTAGTTCAATGCAGATATGTAGCATGTCTTACCTTAAATGCTCAGATAGAGAATGTAATGTAACCATGTAGTTAGCATTTTACACAAGGCTTGATTTAGGAGAAATACGCATATGTAGCATGTCTTAGCTGAAATGGGAAGATAGAGAATAATATTGAACTAGATATTTTTAAGTTAAAATAAACATTTGTTAATGGATTATCATGTACAAAACTTTTTATTGTACTACAAATACTATTTTGAGGATTCTGTTGGAATTATGTTCTGGTTATAATTTATAGGTGATTCTGGGTACATGAGCCGGCCTTGGCTCATTACCCCCTTGCGTAGCCCGACTGATGTGTCTGAGGAGCGCTACAATAGGGCTCATAAGAGAACCAGGGCGGTGGTTGAACGGATGTTCGGGCTCCTGAAGATGAGGTTCAGGTGCCTGGACAGGTCGGGAGGAGCCCTCCAGTACAACCCAAAGAAGGTGGCTAAGATCGTTGTAGCCTGTAGCGTCCTGCATAATATTGCACAGCGGGCTGGGATGCTGCAGGCCGTCCGTCCGGACAGAAACCTCCTCAGAGATGAGGAGGATGATCCTGTTCTAGAGGGGCCATTCCGGGACGAGGGGCTCAATGTCAGAGCAGACATCATCAACCGCAACTTTAGACGGTAAAGAATAGAAGTTAGACTGGAGTATTATCAATAGATGTGAACTGTAGGGAAATGACAAGTAGAGAATTGTGCAAACATGTTAGGATTGTTCATCAAATCATTTATTAATATAGGTGATGCTCTGGCCATTGGGTCCTGTAGCGAGTCTTTGCCACCTGGTTTTTAAAGAGGACATCAGCTGGTAAGTATAAATGTCTGGACTGTTGCTGGCATGAATTGTACACAAATACATCATATGGCATACATTTTAAAAACTAGTATTTAGTTTACACATTACTTAAAATGAAAATACTCAGAAAGGGATCCTCTAGCATGACTATGGTTCAATGTCACACATTAGAGGTTTGTTCTGCTCAATATGACTCATCTTCACACTTGATAGAACATAACACAAGATGCTACACAGTAAGCTAGTGACAGAAATTATTTATGAAATGGGGGGTGGGAGAGGGCTACAGAAATGATTCACACACTTGTAGTAATTTTGAATAAACCTTTTATGCCATTAGGGAGCTGACTTAATCTAAAGACTGAAAGGGAAGAATTAGAAGCCTGACAGTGAAGATTGCCCAGACTGACAGTGGAAAAAGCCAAGATTGAAATTGAAGTATACCAATGGGATCATGTCTGGCATTATCTTTCAAATCTGCTGACCTTGAAAACCATACAAAGATATGTTCACATGGTAAGTGCCAACTATTTAATAGAATAAGGCCGTTGAGGCATCCTATTGGAGACACTTAGATGATTTTCAAATTTTTAGATGGTATTTCACAGTCCTCTATTTTTGAAATGATGAATAAGACACCTATTGAAGATCAACTTTTTACCCCTGAATTGACTTTCAAAGACCATGCATTATCCAGGTTGGTGTACCAATGCATGCTAGTTAAGAATCACAGGAAGAATGTTGAATATTAGTAGCTTACATACATTAGTCATATTTAGTTCTTAATTAGACATTTAGGGATCACAATTAGACACTTAGATGAATTTCTAATTTTTAGATGGGATTTCAGTCCTCTATTTTTGAAATGATGAATAAGACACCTATTGAAGATCAACTGTTTACCCCTGAATTGACTTTCAAAGACCATGCATTATCCAGGTTGGTGTCCCAATGCATGCTAGTTAAGAATCACAGGAAGAATGTTGATTATTGGTAGCTTACATACATTAGTCATACATATTTCATCATTAGATATTTAGGGATCACAATCATAAAAAGGAATACATATTATAGTTGATATAGAGGTATTTGAATGGACATGAAATATGACATTTATGTTCAACATATATATTATTGAAATGTGATATACATTTTTATGTATAATTAGAAAATCAGATTTTGTTTTTTTTTATTTTATTACACAATATAATTTCTTCTGTTAAGTGTGATCAGTCCACGGGTCATCATTACTTCTGGGATATTAACTGCTCCCCTACAGGAAGTGCAAGAGGATTCACCCAGCAGAGCTGCTATATAGCTCCTCCCCTCTACGTCACCTCCAGTCATTCTCTTGCACCCAACGACTAGATAGGATGTGTGAGAGGACTATGGTGATATATTTAGTTTTTATATCTTCAATCAAAAGTTTGTTATTTTATAATAGCACCGGAGTGTGTTATTCCTTCTCTGGTAGAATTTGAAGAAGAATCTACCTGAGTTTTTTCTATGATTTTAGCCGGAGTAGTTAAGATCATATTGCTGTTTCTCGGCCATCTGAGGAGAGGTAAACTTCAGATCAGGGGACAGCAGGCAGATTAATCTGCAAAGAGGTATGTAGCAGTTTATTATTTTCTGACATGGAATTGATGAGAAAATCCTGCCATACCGTTATAATGTAAACTCAGCCTTGAATGCAGTAGAGGTAGCTGATATCAGGCTGTCATGTATGTATATTTTACACTTCAGTTTTCTGGGGAATGGTACTTCTCTGGTTTTTAGACTGTATACATAGACTTAACCTAGTTTGCAGGGACTTGCAATAGGTTTTAAATGACAATTAATTATTGAGGTAAAACGTTTTTTTGCTGGCATGTAAAAACGTTTTTTTCTCTGAGGTACTGGGTGAAAAAATGTTTTGGGCACTATTTTTCCACTTGGCAATAGTTTTGATTTAAATTAGAGCAGTTCACTGATCCCTCTCACTGTTATGTGTGTGGGGGAGGGGCCATTTTTGGCGCTTTTACTATGCATCAAAAAAACTCAGTCAGAGGTTCATTTTCTTCCTGCATGATCCGGTTCATCTCTACAGAGTTCAGGGATCTCCAAAGCCTTTTTTGAGGGAAGTAATCATTACAGCAGAGCTGTGCTGATTGTATTGACTGTGATAAAAAAAAAAAACGTTTATTTGTGTATTTTTTTCTGCTGCCTGGGTTAGTTATCATTGCTGAGGGGAACAATCCTTTGCTAAAACTGTATATTCTGACAAAGATTGATGCTATAACTTAATTATTTTAACTGTTATAATTTTTTTCTGTGCTTCTTAAAGGCACAGTTCGTTTTCATATTATTTGTAAATTACTTTGAAAAGTATTTCCAAGTTGCTGTTTATTTGCTAGTGTGTTAAACATGTCTGATTCAGAGGAATATCTCTGTGCTATATGTGTTAATGCCAAAGTGGAGCCCAATAGAAATTTATGTACTAAATGTATTGATGCTACTTTAAAAAACAGTCAATCTGTACAAATTGAACATATTTCACCAAACAACGAGGGGAGAGTTATGCCGACTAACTCGCCTCACGTGTCAGTACCTGCATCTCCCGCTCAGGAGGTGCGTGATATTGTAGCGCCGAGTACATCTGGGCGGCCATTACAAATCACATTACAAGATATGGCTACTGTTATGACTGAAGTTTTGGCTAAACTACCAGAACTAAGAGGTAAACGTGATCACTCTGGGGTGAGAACAGAGTGCGCTGATAATGCAAGGGCCATGTCTGATACTGCGTCACAGTTTGCAGAACGTGAAGACGGAGAGCTTCATTCTGTGGGTGACGGTTCTGATCCAAATAAACTGGACTCAGACATTTCAAATTTTAAATTTAAGCTTGAGAACCTCCGTGTGTTACTAGGGGAGGTATTAGCGGCTCTGAATGATTGTAACACAGTTGCAATCCCAGAGAAAATGTGTAGGTTGGATAAATATTTTGCGGTACCGACGAGTACTGACGTTTTTCCTATACCTAAGAGACTTACTGACATTGTTACTAAGGAGTGGGATAGACCCGGTGTGCCTTTCTCACCCCCTCCTATATTCAGAAAGATGTTTCCAATAGACGCCGCCACACGGGACTTATGGCAAATGGTCCCTAAGGTGGAGGGAGCAGTTTCTACTTTAGCTAAGCGTACCACTATCCCAGTGGAGGATAGCTGTGCTTTTTCAGATCCAATGGATACAAAATTAGAGGGTTACCTTAAGAAAATGTTTGTTCAACAAGGGTTTATATTGCAACCTCTTGCATGTATTGCGCCTGTCACGGCTGCAGCAGCATTTTGGTTTGAGTCTCTGGAAGAGACACTTCAATCATCCACACTAGATGACATCACACACAAACTTAAATTCCTTAAGTTAGCTAATTCATTTATTTCAGATGCCGTAGTACATTTAACTAAACTTGCGGCTAAAAATTCAGGATTCGCCATTCAGGCACGCAGAGCTCTGTGGCTGAAATCCTGGTCAGCTGATGTTACGTCTAAATCTAAATTGCTTAATATTCCTTTCAAAGGGCAGACCTTATTCGGGCCCGGCTTGAAAGAGATTATTGCTGACATTACAGGAGGTAAAGGTCATGCCCTGCCTCAGGACAAGGCCAAAGCCAAGGCTAGACAGTCCAATTTTCGTTCCTTTCGTAATTTCAAAGCAGGAGCAGCATCAACTTCCTCTGCACCAAAACAGGAAGGAGCTGTTGCTCGCTACAGACAAGGCTGGAAACCTAACCAGTCCTGGAACAGGGGCAAACAGGCCAGAAAACCTGCTGCTGCCCCTAAGACAGCATGAATTGAGGGCCCCCGATCCGGGACCGGATCTAGTGGGGGGCAGACTTTCCCTCTTCGCCCAGGCTTGGGCAAGAGATGTTCAGGATCCCTGGGCGTTAGAGATCATATCTCAGGGATACCTTCTGGACTTCAAATCCTCTCCCCCAAGAGGGAGATTTCATCTGTCAAGGTTGTCAACAAACCTAACAAAGAAGGAAGCGTTTCTACGCTGCGTACAAGATCTTTTATTAATGGGAGTGATCCATCCAGTTCCGCGGTTGGAACAAGGACAAGGGTTTTACTCAAATCTGTTTGTAGTTCCCAAGAAAGAGGGAACCTTCAGACCAATCTTGGATTTAAAGATCCTAAACAAATTCCTAAGAGTTCCATCGTTCAAGATGGAAACTATTCGAACAATTTTGCCCATGATCCAAGAGGGTCAGTACATGACCACAGTGGATTTAAAGGATGCTTACCTTCACATACCGATTCACAGAAGTCATTACCGGTATCTAAGGTTTGCCTTTTTAGACAAGCATTACCAGTTTGTAGCTCTTCCATTCGGACTGGCTACGGCTCCAAGAATCTTCACAAAGGTTCTGGGCACTCTTCTGGCGGTACTAAGACCGCGAGGAATTTCAGTAGCTCCGTACTTAGACGACATACTGATACAAGCTTCAAGCTTTCAAACTGTCAAATCTCATACAGAGATAGTACTGGCATTTCTAAGGTCGCATGGATGGAAAGTGAACGAAGAGAAAAGTTCTCTCTTTCCACTCACAAGAGTTCCCTTCCTGGGGACTCTGATAGATTCTGTAGAAATGAAGATTTACCTGACAGAGGACAGGTTAACAAAACTTCAAAATGCATGCCGTGTCCTTCATTCCATTCAACACCCGTCAGTAGCTCAATGCATGGAGGTAATCGGACTAATGGTAGCAGCAATGGACATAGTTCCTTTTGCACGCCTACATCTCAGACCACTGCAACTGTGCATGCTAAGTCAGTGGAATGGGGATTACTCAGATTTGTCCCCCACTCTAAATCTGAATCAAAAGACCAGAAATTCTCTTCTATGGTGGCTTTATCGGCCACATCTGTCCAGGGGAATGCCATTCAGCAGGCCAGACTGGTCAATTGTAACAACAGACGCCAGCCTACTAGGTTGGGGCGCTGTCTGGAATTCTCTGAAGGCTCAGGACTATGGAATCAGGAGGAGAGTCTCCTTCCAATAAACATTCTGGAATTGAGAGCAGTCCTCAATGCTCTTCTGGCTTGGCCCCAGTTAACAACTCGGGGGTTCATCAGGTTCCAGTCGGACAACATCACGACTGTAGCTTATATCAACCATCAGGGAGGGACAAGAAGCTCCCTAGCAATGATGGAAGTATCGAAGATAATTCGCTGGGCAGAGTCTCACTCTTGCCACCTGTCTGCAATCCACATCCCGGGAGTGGAGAACTGGGAGGCGGATTTCTTAAGTCGTCAGACTTTTCATCCGGGGGAGTGGGAACTTCATCCAGAGGTCTTTGCCCAAATACTTCGACGTTGGGGCAAACCAGAGATAGATCTCATGGCGTCTCGACAGAACGCCAAGCTTCCGCGCTACGGGTCCAGATCCAGGGATCCGGGAGCGGTCCTGATAGATGCCTTGACAGCACCATGGACCTTCAGGATGGCTTATGTGTTTCCACCTTTCCCGATGCTTCCTCGATTGATTGCCAGAATCAAACAGGAGAAAGCATCAGTGATTCTAATAGCGCCTGCATGGCCACGCAGGACTTGGTATGCAGATCTGGTGGACATGTCATTCTGTCCACCTTGGTCGTTACCTCTGAAACAGGACCTTCTGATTCAGGGTCCTTTCAAACATCAAAATCTAACTTCTCTGAAGCTGACTGCTTGGAAATTGAACGCTTGATCTTATCAAAGCGTGGTTTTTCTGAGTCAGTTATTGATACCTTAATACAGGCTAGGAAGCCTGTTACCAGAAAGATTTACCATAAAATATGGCGTAAATACCTATATTGGTGCGAATCCAAAGGTTACTCTTGGAGTAAGGTTAGGATTCCTAGGATATTGTCTTTTCTACAAGAAGGTTTAGAAAAGGGGTTATCCGCTAGTTCCTTAAAGGGACAGATCTCAGCTCTGTCCATTCTGTTACACAAGCGTCTGTCAGAAGTTCCAGACGTTCAGGCCTTTTGTCAGGCTTTGGCCAGGATTAAACCTGTGTTTAAAGCTGTGGCTCCACCATGGAGTTTAAACCTTGTTCTTAACGTTTTACAGGGCGTTCCGTTTGAACCCCTTCATTCCATTGATATAAAGTTGTTATCTTGGAAAGTTCTATTTTTAATGGCTATTTCCTCGGCTCGAAGAGTCTCTGAGTTATCAGCCTTACATTGTGATTCTCCTTATTTGATTTTTCACTCGGATAAGGTAGTTCTGCGTACTAAACCTGGGTTCTTACCTAAGGTAGTCACTAACAGGAATATCAATCAGGAGATTGTTGTTCCATCCTTGTGCCCAAATCCTTCTTCGAGGAAGGAACGTCTTTTGCACAATCTGGATGTAGTTCGTGCCCTTAAATTTTATTTACAGGCAACTAAAGATTTTCGACAAACGTCTTCCCTGTTTGTCGTTTACTCTGGTCAGAGGAGAGGTCAAAAAGCTTCTGCTACCTCTCTCTCTTTTTGGCTTCGTAGCATAATTCGTTTAGCTTATGAGACTGCTGGACAGCAGCCTCCTGAAAGAATTACAGCTCATTCCACTAGAGCTGTGGCTTCCACTTGGGCCTTTAAGAATGAGGCCTCTGTTGAACAGATTTGCAAGGCTGTAACTTGGTCTTCGCTTCATACTTTTTCCAAATTTTACAAATTTGACACTTTTGCTTCTTCGGAGGCTATTTTTGGGAGAAAGGTTCTTCAGGCAGTGGTTCCTTCTGTATAAAGAGCCTGCCTATCCCTCCCGTCATCCGTGTACTTTTGCTTTGGTATTGGTATCCCAGAAGTAATGATGACCCGTGGACTGATCACACTTAACAGAAGAAAACATAATTTATGCTTACCTGATAAATTCCTTTCTTCTGTAGTGTGATCAGTCCACGGCCCGCCCTGTCTTTTAAGGCAGGTAAATATTTTTTAAATTATACTCCAGTCACCACTACACCCTTGGCTTCTCCTTTCTCGTTAGTCCTTGGTCGAATGACTGGAGGTGACGTAGAGGGGAGGAGCTATATAGCAGCTCTGCTGGGTGAATCCTCTTGCACTTCCTGTAGGGGAGCAGTTAATATCCCAGAAGTAATGATGACCCGTGGACTGATCACACTACAGAAGAAAGGAATTTATCAGGTAAGCATAAATTATGTTTTTTTTTTTTTTTTTTAAATATAATTAATAAATATCTTTAAAAAATGTTGAACAAAGTTAGAGCATAGACACAAGATGATTGTAAATGTATTTTATGAATCTTTGACTACGTGTGTATTAACTTTTTAAAAAAAAAATTTACATTTCAGATTGGCATCTGATGACTTCCAGGAATATTTTTTTCTTTTTGGTTCAGAAACTATTAAATTTTAAAATGGTAATAATAAACATTTTAGTATTAAATACACTCTTTGGAACAGATTATAATAAATATCCATATAATCTGTCAATAAAAAACAATTTGACTCCCATGACTGGTAGTTGTCTATTTGACAAGCACATGCATAAGATCAAATAATGCATTAATTGTGGAAAATCCACTGATTCCGAGAATATTACATTAAACTATCTTTTTTAACATTCATTGGTGAGTGAGATCCATCGATGCTTTTCTTTTGAAATTCTTAGATGTTAAAATAATTTCGGATATGTAGTCAATTTCTCAAAAAGTATTTTTTTTTCACTTTTAAGAAGGGGAAGTGGTTCAATTACATTAACGTGACAGTGTTGTTGAATGTAAAATTAATTTTATAAGATCTTGTATCTTCCTTAGGTATCTCAAAACATTATTTGCTAAATTATTTTAATTTTTACATTTATAAATGGTAGGTCATTTAACTTTATATTTTTCACAAGCTAGTTATTGGATGGCAGGTTAATCGATTTGATTTTCTAGTGGAGTCATTTAACTATAGTTAATAATATTATGTAGTTTTTTAAATCTTACCTCTTGGGTTAGACATCACATATCTATATATAATTTTCATTCCCCTTTAGTTTATTTTGACAATGTTAAATCAACATTACAAATGTTTTGGTCCTTAAAGGGACATTCACAAAGTATATTGTGTATTGATTTTTAAATCATTCATAAAAGAATTTAAACATATTTAGAAAGTACTATAGAATTACATTCAGTCTTTAAATATACTTTGTAAAAAAAACATCAATGC